>NW_027287095.1:16995354-17300354 GCF_022747635.1 Hetaerina americana
GACTCATTAACACAGAGCTTAAGTCTGAATGATAAATTTTTGCAAGTGTCTCTTCTGGAATTATAAATGCCTTTTTTAACACATAAATTTTAGTGGCAGAATTAGAAGTTATAATTGGAGCCAACAATTTTACAGTTAATGTAGTACTGACTGATGGCAATATCAAGCATATACAATAAAAATTCATATAATTGGACGACTCCATTAAAAGATACTGTAGTGGCATCTCCTGCAGTTCTTTGAATAAGTATATACAATTAAAACTCAAACATTATACAGGGTTTGTCCGGAAAATAAGTGTACTGATTTTTTTCCGCTGCTCCAGGTGCGCCCAGCGCCGCTCTGACGGGCTGCGATTGGAGGGGGGTATGTTGGCAAGCGACGCTGAAAAAGGCAGTCGGCTCTGAGCTGTGGTGTAGTGAGGAGCTCTGTTAACGCGAACCTCCACGCTCGACCCACGTCACGGAACGCGATGCCGAAGTTTTTGGAGCAGCGTTATTCCATCAAATTTGTGGTAAAGCTTGGGAAATCGTCTACCGAAACTGTCGGTATGATTAACCAGGCTTACGGGGAGTCAGCCATGTCCAGAAACATGATCTTTCGGTGGCACAAGATGTTCGTGGAGGGCAGAGAAGAGGTCGACGACGAGTCTTTGAGAGGTTCCCGATGATGCCTTCGCGGGAGCGTTCCAGGAATGGGAATGCCGCTGGAACAAGTGTATCGACTCACAAGGGTCCTATTTTGAGGAATATTAGCTTAAGATATGTAAAAGTGTAATAAATTTTTTTTCCTGAGCTCAGTACATTTATTTTCCGGACGAACCCTGTATGACATTTACCTATTAAAAGTTTTAAATTTTAAAAATACCGGAAAGACTTTCAGTGAATGGGCACATTCTGGGAGGAGGGAAGCAATGAGAACCAACTTTCTCTCACAAATGATCCATTACATTAGGCAATCTTAATTCTAATAAATTTTTTCATGGAATATTTTATGATTTACTTAGATTTTTCAAAATTGTTTATTTCACTGCTGTCAGGCATCGCAGCATTCCTTTAAGTTCTACTCTTATTTTGGAAAATGAACCCCAGATAGAATTCATGTTTATTTATCTCCTAGGTCTCATAACAAAAACAATAGATAATACCATTCACAAGCAATGACAGTGAGGATCAGGATAGTGTGGTGGCTAATGTTCTGGCTTCCCGCCCAGAGGGTCTGGGTTTGAATCATGGAGATGGCAGATATTTTTCAGTGGTATCCTGATTCCTACTAGAGGTGCTTTGTGGAGAGCACTTTGAGTGCATACATTGTCTGTCCAATGGGACATTATACTGCAGACCCCTTGGTGCCTTTCCTCAAGAGTAGGCCAATGCTGGGCTTCTCTCCACACTTCCCTAATGGTGCAAACAACCTCAGCTGTTGGTCCCTTCCCCATTAACTATTACTATTAACAGCTTAATATTCATGAATTATATTTAATTATACATTCAACATGTACCAGAGTAAAACACTGCGGGAAGAAAATCCGTCACCACCACATGCAAATGCCAGTGACAAACCTATTGGATGGGCAAAGTGATAGTACCCATTACTTCCAGTAGGAAGTAATATGGTAAGCTCTTCAGCTTATTTTTTGTGACAGCAAGCACACTACAATATGAACATTTCCAACACACTATAGTAGACAAATATAACATGATGCCCACCTCCAGAACACATTTACTAAATGTAAACAAAAGATTTCCCAATGATTCCCACATATATTTCAGTGCCAAATGGCATTGCCTACGGCGATAGCTTTGCAAGTGTTACTTTTCACAATTTAATAGCTTGCAAGGGAGTTGGCAACAATATCAATATCACAGGCAGCCCTCCTTTCTGTACAATCCCCGCAAGTGACACCAGAGCAGGGGATTAAAGAGGACTGTAGTGTTAGGAGTCTCCAGAAAATTGGATATTAAGGATTCTAGAGGATGAGAGTTCATAAAGTATTAATTCCATGCTATAGCAATCTCGCACATTAAGAGTGATACTATTCAACACAGTAATGTTCTTGGTGTGAAAGTGCTCATGACACTGACTGATAACACTTGACTTGGCCACGCAGGAAATTACAGCCTCATTTATTTTGCCACGATCTTAGTCCAAATAGACAAGTTTAAACCACCATCCCCTGGATGTCTTCAGGCCAGTAGTATAGTTGTTTTCAAACACCTCCCGGATTGAGGAGCTGACCCAAAAGATTTGAGGTTAGCACTACTCTCATGTGACTTCGCAGAAGTCAACCAGGATGCAGTTGGCATGGTCTAAGCCCTCTAAATTCAGTCACCTGGTCCCAGATCTCCATTGAGTTCCCTTCCTGGCTCAGCAAGCTATGTTGCTATTACCTTCATTAGCTTGATTCCCCCACTGCTTTCTCTGCTCCATCCCTCCCCAGTTTTACATTCTCCCTCCACTTTTTTATCTCTGGATTTTCTTCTGCCTTTCCCTCTTCCTTTCATTTCATCAACTCTCCTCTACCTGTCACATGCACCATCATTAATTGTTTCATCCTCTCCTTAAAAAGGATATTTTTTTAAATATTTAGACCAGTTGGTAACCAACAGTGGATGTGTATGTTGATTGGTGTAGTCAAATCAACCAAGTTAATGCAAGGAACATGCTCGTGATAAAGACATCACCTTTTAATAATGAAAAAAATTATAACATCAAGCCCTTAAAAGTCCGCTTGAGAATCATTGCGGCAGTTTCTCAGGAGAACTCTCTGCCCCAAAAGGTCCATGTTAATTAGTAAGCTAAGCTTCTACTATAAAAATAACAGTGACCAAGACCCTCCCTGTTATTCAGCAACCATGGCATCAGCCTATTAACCACAGGCGACTTTTCATATGAGCTGGGAGGGTGTTTCCACCTGAAATGCTATGAAGTACATTATGAAGTGTTAGCTGCAACGCGACCAGCATTCAAAATAAGGTACATATGGTAATGATGAGTTAGAGCCATCGATCAAAGCAGTGTGCACCTACATCTCCTAGCAGTAGAGCTGTCAGTGGAGCATGCCAGGGCTTAGGGTCAGCCCCAGAGATATTTGAAAATGATAATAGTTTGGCAACCTTATATGCAAAATCATATGCTGGTAAGGCAATGTTAATTTAGTAGAAGACATGATGACACCATGAAGTGATGAAAAATAAGTTGTTTCGCCCCTATGCTATTATGCAACAAATTGTTTTATGATAATGGGATACATGAGTGACTTGACAGTGAGTGAAGAGCAGGTGAACACAAAAGAAAACCACTACTCTTCCAGACTCATGCAAGAAGATATCAAAATGATTATGTAACCCTACAATTATTTCAGGGAGGATAAATACGAATTCTCCAACACATTAATGACAATTTGGAGGCTATTGCCAAGAGAAACATCTTTTTTTCATGAAGTTGGAGAACCTCATACATGTGTTTGATGTCCTTAGATTTGAGAGACAGTCATCTAAGCAAAGGCAATGGCTATGGTAAGGAAAGGATAAAAGCTCTGTAGATGGTGTGGTGATTCACGCCTATCAAGATTGGGCCTTATAAAGAATTAGGGATTCATTCAAAACTCCTGGTGTCACAAAACAGATTCCATTAAGGATTAAAGTTTTTCCGTGATAATTCACTGGGTCATGAGAAGACTCCTCATTGAATATGCAAGGAGAAAACAGTCCTCAACAGAGAAGAGGTACTTGGCACAAAGTGAAGATTCGCTAGCTGTAAAAATCTTCTACAGGCCATTAGTTCAAATTTTCCAGGTGGATATTCACTATATCAAATATAATTTCTATACAATTTATAAACCAAGCAAAATTAGGTCTGCTACTGGTGGGTCTGTAGCAAGATTATTGTTCTGCATGAGAGTAAAGACAGTGCATGCATTCATAATAATCACTATTCTGGTCAATGTAGAGACATTTTTGGGGAGAAGAACTTATTAGTTAATGGTAAAATGACTTGATTATAAAATTTTGTGGAACCTACCACCGGTAAAGAGTTGGAAAAGGTAGACCTACAGGCAGTCGGTGGGTCTCACTCCTTCACAGCCAAATGCAAGCAAACACATAAGAATGCATGATAATGGGACCAGGGGGATCAAGAGGAGGAAGAAAGGGATCACATGCCGTGTGCCACTCAAAGAGGGCAAGTGATGTGGAAATTTTGCAGAGTTGACTTGGATTAAATGGCATTAATGGGTGCTCAAGGGAGGTACTTCAAGGCTTGGAAACTTAAATTGTGAACACTTCTAATGAAGCTCCACAATGGTTATGGTGCAAAACAGGTATCAGAGGGGAGCTTAATTAAATAAATGCATCCCTGTGAAACTCTTCCCATAAGAGAACCAAGAGATGTAGCCTATTTGATCAATAAAATTTGGTAAATTCAGGGCTTTCTTCGCAAATTATTAATGCGTGGAGGACTAACTTAAGCTTATAAAAATGATAATTCAATATCAAATCACCATTTATAACAAACGATTTAAATAATACGCAACAATAAAATTGGCAATGTTGCTATTTCATGCTTCTGGTGTGCCAATTAAAAACATATGGAGATCAAAACTTAACTGAGAGTGATAATTCAAAAAAGTTGCTCACTACCATAGTTGCTTTTATGTTTACCACTAACAAGGTCTTGTGAAGAATGGTTGAAAACATACACAACTAAACAAACAATACATTAAAAAATGTCTTTCCAACAATTTTTGTAGTCTTCGAATATTGAGCCCAATTAATTAAAATATTTTTTTGCAATTAAAACTAAATTGGAACTTTCCAAATGAAGTTTCCTTTCTTCAGCTTCTTCATAGGGAATACATGCAACAAATCTGTCCGATATTATGTCTTTCATCGAGGAATTCCTTAAAATTTTGTCTATTTCCATGGCTACCCTTTGTAAGTGGGAGCCATTGGGCCAGCCCGCAGACCTATCAGTGATAGATCAATTCTATGGGTTGACTCAGAATATAATTTCCTGAGGCCTGACATGTCAATTGGGTGGAAGTTTCTTTAAGAAAAAACGAATAGAATAAAAAATTGTATCATATCTTACAACTACAATACTGTTATTAAATACCATAGTGACTCACCAAATAGTTTTTCCCCAGATTTGACAATACGTGCAAATCCAAAATCCGTCAGCTTAACGTTTAAATTGTCGTCTAATAAAATATTTTCTGGTTTTAAGTCTCGGTGGACAATTCCCATGCTATGCACATGTAGTAAAGCTTCGAAAACTTGTCGCATTATGTACCTAAAACATAATTGTTGCATCCATTACTTTGGTAAGGATTCACATACACAATATCGTTTCACTTGATGCTGCCAAGTGAACCTACCTTGTTTTCTTTTCGGAAAGAGTGACAACAGTAGTTAAATAATCGAAAAGCTCACCATTTTTACACAATTCAAAGACTAGAAAAATGAAAGTACTTGATTCAAATACATCATGAAGTTCAACTGCAATATAAAATGAAGCATTACTGTCATGGCTAGTAAAACTATCAAAATAGAAACAGAATAATAAACAATACTCACTTATATATGGATGACCAGCAACCATTCTTAAAATTTTAATCTCCTCTAAGGTAGCTGCTAACATTGATTTACCTTCAGCATCGTTTGGATCATTGCTTAGATCTATAATTTTGGCCGCGTATGCATTACCTGTTTCTTTTTCGATACATCGTCGAACAGTTGAACTTATACCTCTGAGGAAGAACAGAAATCAGCATACTTCATATATTTAAACAAAAGCCACATCATCTGATGTACATAAGTAAAAACTAACCTTCCTAATATTTCTTTTGGTTCGTATTTGGCATAAAATTCCTTGGCCGCATCCTTATCCGGCAAATGATCATCTCCATCGTCTTTAGCCATCGAAGTCACTTGGGAATTAATGGTAATCACTAAGTATACACGGATTACACAACTCAATAACTACCTCATACAACTTTAATAACAACAGTTAGCCACTGTCTGCAGTATTACACAAAACAACATGGCAACTGGCGCAATTATATCGATAGACGAATTTGTGCGGATCTTTCAAACTCTTTGGTTATAACGGTTGCAATCGTTTTAACCTAATATTTAGAAGAATTTGTAGTAAGTGTTCTCCAGGGAATCAAAAGGGCAATTATTTCGTTTCAAATGTCAATTTTTTGGGTAGCTGTATCTCAAAAACAAGAATTTATTTTGAGGAAAATACTCATCTCGCTGGAATTGAATGTTTTTTATTTGTAGTTCTCATATTACTATTGACACTTTCAATCCGTTTTGCATCGCCATGCCAGTTGCTAATTTAGTATTATATGTTAAATGGTATTATATATTACGAATTTTAATTATGTCGAATATATTAATTTTACATTTATGACAAACATTTGATTTGAATTCGTAATCAAACACATGATAAACAATGAAAAAATACCAATGGCGTTCAATCAATTACCATAATTCAATGACAATCAAATATTAAGGTCTATATTAGTACTGTTAACACTATTAGAAACTTAAGTCATCTACTAACGGGATTACACGCAAAGCTGCCTTATGAAACGAAGGAACCGATGCGATAAATTTAGTCAGAGTGATCTTTTTTAAGGATTGTACGAAGATGTGACAAGGAAGACGTAACTTCGTCCTTCAAATAACCCCAATGGTTTACAAGGAACGAATGGAAGAGCGACATTAGCCATGCAGCCCATGCCATCGGAAGAAAATTAAGTTCTTCGTATGTTAAGTTACGATGCTTACACTACTATTAATATTCATGTGCTCGCTGACGACCTATGAAATGCTTGATTTTCCCCTTTCCTTAGTTTTAACACACAAATTTCACCCGGTCGCCTAATATTACTTCCATTTTTGAAGTCATGAAAAGTATACGCCACAACTTAGTTATAATTTTGACTTGATTAGAAAATTACAGTATCTCGTTTACGGCTAGCTTAAAGAACTAATTAAGTTAATCGGAGGGGTTCACCTCAAATATACAGTAACTGATGCTGGCCAGCATTGCAAGGGAGATTAAGAGCGCAAAATAACTATTAGATAGAAAACATTTTAGTAATGATTCAATCAACATATGATCGATCGATAGAATCAACATAGAATTTCCCGCCCAATGAATACTCTATAAATACAGAGCATTATTTTCAGTGCTTATATTTGCTCATGGTTATGATATCCTATTCATGAATTTAAATTAATTAATGCCACTAATAAACTAAATGACATATTTCCCAGCTCTCATCCAAAGTCAAAAGAGTCATCTCTATTCATTTCAACTACATCAGAACACAAACACATTTGGGAGAGTGAAGAAGGTTAGCTACTCTTGCATTATCATAAAGTTTGTGAGGTATTATTAAAAATAATGCTAAAAATGTAATTCTGTAGCCTAAGAGATAAGCAGTATTGATTCCAGTTAAAAATTTAGTTAGTTTATGATAACAGAAAAATATTTAGCATGAATGACACAGCTCTATTTCATTTAATGTGGACATCAACATGAACATTGATAACAATAATTACTACAAATAAAATGCTTTTTCACTCATTTGGTAAGGACAATAGTAGTTACATTTTGCCTTTAATTAATGTTGTTTTGTGGGTGATTGGCAGTAAGTGTTTTTGTTATTAAAGATGAGGATAATAATACTAAATATTCAATTGTTCCCGGCTCAACCTTTCGGAAATTCATTTTAATAAAATTAAGAATACAAAGTAACTTTCCACTGTCCTTTATTAGCGTACAACTGGTTTCAATGCTCAAGCGTCATCATCAGGTACCTGAGTGTTGAAACCGGTTGTACGCTAATACAGGACAGTGGAAAGTTACTTTGTATTCTTAATTTTATTAATATGATAATAAAACTATTAAATTTTTATTTTCATTAGCTAGTTAGTGCTTATATTAGGATTTAAAATTTTTGTAATCTGCCACTAATCCTGCATCATTTCATTCTTTTTCCAGAGAAAAACGATTCTTCATGTATTCAGGAAACAAAATATTTCTAAAGAGAGATAAAAAAGTCAATTTATATGGGGATATTAGTGCAGATGTACAGGCCCAGGAACTTATTTAATTGGGATGATGTGTTAGTGGACAAAATAAGGCCAGTATGGCAATTTTAAGTTGATAGCTTGTTATACAAATGGCCAAAGGTGGTTTCATTGTTTCAGGTCAGGTCAATTGTTTCCATGATACCTGGAAGGTTACCTGATCTTACTCTCCTAGATATAGGAACCTGTAATAATAATGTTCATTTGCCTGATGATCAAAATATAGGAGAACATGGTAGAAGGCACATCCATTATACATAGCTACACATTTGTATGTAAGAAAAATCCTCAACACTACAATAAGGCTTGCATGAGAAGTACTATTTTAAATCGTGCTAAGGCTAAGAAAAGTAACAAATGTATTTTTGGCTCATTTGACAAACGATAGAACAATTAATAACTGTGGCTAATGGGCTATTATTATTATTATAAGGATGCTTTGGTGATGATTTAGGTATAAGTTGTTCTGTATTCAAGTAAGATGGCTATGAATATCAGCATTAGTTTTCTTAAAGTGCTTCACAAAGAAAATTAAATGAAACACATATGCACCGAGAATACTAAGGATTTTGTTTTTTCTGAAGAGGTTTACAGGATGTCAATGATAACATTACTCTTACAATATGTTTTTTGGTGATGGGACACTTGGTTTATCAAAGAGGGTGTACCACATTATGAATTTTACAATAAGTTTTTCTTCTGTAAAAGTGACTATGGTGCAGGGAAAGCAAACTAGATACTGTGGGATATTGATGACTAAAGAAATCTAATACAAAGTGAAGAGGATAGCAATTTTAAAATGTACTCTAATATACCTGTATGTATTCCAACAGTAAAGGGTGTGCAAGCTATTAATTTGGAAAGGTTAGCTGCATGGATATTTCAGTGGATTTTTAATGCAACAGGGATTCAGGGTACCATGGTTAAGAAAATAGTTGTAAATTGGAGAGATTTGTCAGGAGAGATAGGATTATTGCAGATTCAGTTCCCAAAGATGTAGAATGAGTATGAAAAAGTGTTTTTAGCATGAATTGGGTGACAGAGTGGTGGAGGTACTGTCATATCTTTGTAGGTTTTGAGTGGTGGTAATTGTAGAATTAGAAACCCTACTTCCTCATCCTGCAACCCTTATTCACAATCACACTGTCTAAGGGTAACCAAACCTTTTTGTTTCATATCATGTAATACACATTAATATATAATACAAAATAAAGTAATCAAAGGTGCAGCTCATTAAAAATTGGAATATATAAAACTTTAACAGTATACAGAGGTACATGGTTGGAGGAGTTTGAATGTGGCAGACACAATTAGATACAAATAAAAGGAACATATCAATTATGTAAATAAATATTTGTCACTAAGAAAATTTCAATGTTCCATAAGCATCATTTGTTTATAAATTTGAATATAATGCAATGTTCAATTTGCTTTGTTTGGAATATAATGTGGTCAGTAAGGGTTATCACATGCTTCCCTTCATGTCAGGCAAATAGCAATGCTCCTGTGCGGAGACATATGGCTCAAATAATTAAGGCCTTTTCAACTAAACTGTGGTTACTTCTCATCTACCTCTTCTCATTGGCATAGGATGAATCAACCACAGTTTTAAAATTAAAATGTTTTCACAAAAAACAAATAAGTTTTTATTTTTAAAGAGAAGTAATGCAGAATGGAACAAGCTAGAGAAACAGATGCCAAGAAAAACCTTAAACAGCTATTACCTTATCAATGTGTGTCACATTCCTTATGCCAAATGCTATTGTGTACGCATCAAAGGTCTCACTTCCCAGGGGCAATTTTCCTGCGCTCCCGTAAATGCACCGAATTTTCTTTTTGTTACCCAGCTTTTCAGCCCTCTTCTTCCCAACCGCAAGCATTGCTTCATTGATGCCACATATGGTCACTTTACCGACATCAATTTTCACTGACGATTCGAGGTCTACAATAGATAATTTATTCTCTGACCAAAACTCGTAAGAAATAGAAAGGAAATCTCCTGTATAAAGAAATAAACAGACATTTGTATCCAACATGTATTTCAAAGCGTATATTAATAATGCATTCGTATAAAGTATGAATGCACCTTGAGGAAATTCCGTAAACTTGGTTACCTGTTCCACCGGCTACATCAGGAAGTCGAGAGAAGGTGATAGCCTCTGAATAAACTTTTTCCATATTCTATGAATTCCAAAGCTCACAGCGTCATTCATAGTATCGTATGACTCGGCAACGGTTTCAAAAACATCGTGAACTGAAATAAATGGCATAAAATTATGCTCTTACGATTTTCTATCTTTATTTAGAACGAATTTATACTAGAAAACATACCTTTCTGCTCTTTCTCTTCCTCCTTTACGGTCTGAAATCCAAAATGTGTCTCTCTATTTTCCGTTTGCACCTTTTGTAGGCAATAGCTGCGAGAACACAGAACTAAAAGCCACCTAGACCTATATCTGCCCAACAAATGCCTCACAGCGCAAAACATTGTCGTCAATGAATTCGCCTGTGCCATAACTGAAATAAAAACTCTCCGTTTTATACCAATTTGAAAATTAGAACTTTATTGGTTTCACTGACACCTAGTGGAAGTTGCTGTACTCCCTTATAATAGGTTGGGAGGGACGTCATACATGCTACTGTCGCTGCATTGCTTGTATGCCTTTATTTACAAAATAATATTCAGCAAAAAAGTAAATAAAAATAAAATTGTCACAAAAAATTGCATTTATATCTTAAAATATGTATTTTGGGCATAGTAGTGTGCAGTTTCTTGTAGTTGGCAAGGGGGAGAGAAAAAATGAATGTGAGTTACTGAAGAGTTGGCAACTTAGCTAGAGTAGCCTGTATGACGTCTCTCCCAACCTATTATAAGGGAGTACAGCAACTTCCACTAGGTGTCAGTGAAACCAATGAAGTTCTAGTTTTCAAATTGGTATAATACGGAAAGTGTTTATTTCAGTAATGGCACAGGCGAATTCAATAACGTCAATGTTTCGCGCTGTGAGACATTTGTTAGGCAGAGATAGAACAAGGCGGCTTTTAGTTTTGAGTTCTCGCAGCTATTGCCAACAGAAGGTGCAAACGGAAAATAGAGAGACACATTTTGGATTTCAGACCGTAAAGGAGGAAGAGAAAGAGCAGAAAGGTATGTTTTCTAGTATAAATTAGTTCTAAATAAAGATAGAAAATCGTAAGAGCATAATTTTATGCCATTTATTTCAGTTCACGATGTTTTTGAAACCGTTGCCGAGTCATACGATAATATGAATGACGCTATGAGCTTTGGAATTCATAGAATATGGAAAGATATATTTATGCAGAGGCTGTCACCTACACTCGACACAAGACTTCTTGATGTAGCCGGCGGAACAGGTAAGCAAGTTTACGGATCTTCCTCAAGTTGTAATCATGATTTATGCTAATGCAGTAGTAACTAATGCTTTGAAATGTGTGTTTGGCTGTATATATCTGTTGATTTTCTGCATAGGGGACATTTCCTTTCGATTTCTTAACTACCAACGAGTTTTGGACAAAGAAAAATTATCTACTGTAGACCTCGAATCGTCATTGAAAATTGATGCCGGTAAAGTGACCGTATGTGACATCAATGAAGCAATGCTGGCGGTTGGGAAGAAGAGGGCTGAAAAGTTGGGTTACGAAAAGGAAATCCAGTGGATTCACGGGAATGCAGAAAAATTGCCCCTGGAAAGTGAGACCTTTGATGCGTACACAATAGCATTTGGCATAAGGAACGTGACGCACATAGACAAGGTAATAGTTGTTTAAGGCCTTTCCTAGCATTTGTTTCTCTTTTTATTTCATGGCTGGCTCTTCGCAAGGTTGCCTCATACCACACACATTGAAATTTTGCTGTTTTATGAATGGAATCATTGGCAAACTTTCTTTTTCACCATTTGATTAATTATTTATATGCCTTAAATGAGCGTTTTCTGAAAATGTTGCCGTCCATAGATCTATTGCCATGGAAAGGATTCGTTGTGATACACTTTTATTCAAAGCTTTGCCCTTTCACATGTTTGCTGGCAATTTGAATCTATTTGGGGAATGGGATACTTAGAGATTCGTATTTTGTTTCGATATTATGCTTAGATTGACAAGAAATGTGAGGGGAATGGGCGAAAATGGTGCAATAGCTGAAGAACAATAAAAGAAGAAAGTCATTGAACCAAAGGTTCCCTCACCCTGAGATGTAATTCATATTCCATTGTTTCATTCAGGGGTACATCATATTTTCATTGTTATTCAGTATAGAATAGCAATTGATTTTTTGGCTCGTCTTTAAACCTTTTTACTGAGTCATTCCACATCCAAAAAATGTCTCTTACCTAGTACTAAACCCTACGATGTAAGGAATTTGCTTATCATGGTAATAAGGGGGGCAGCAGATCCTTTTCCTGTACTACATATGGTTTGTCAGAAAGATCTGGTGCCTGAATAATCACACAGCTGGGGTGAATCTGAGTGTATCCGGAGGCGTTGAACTGATGACCTTGGGCAACCCAGTGGACTACTACGTACCTATCTGAAATATTCTTTAATATAACTAATATTTCTTTAAAAATATTATGCTGAAAATATTTGGAGAACAAAATTTTGAGTATTGTTTGTTAACTTTTTTGTAAATTGGGTCTCTGTATTTTTTTATCTGGCGAATGTGCAATAGAATATTTTTTCCCATTTATTTTCAGAAATAAGTTGATTAGTTATAATTATATCAAATGTGCAAAGTATATTACCTTATGAAATATGCATGAATATTGTTAATTTACCATGCGAAGTAATTTATTTGTTTACAATTTCATTGCAAAATTTGAATTATATGGTCCACAAATTTAGTTTTTAGAGTATAACTTCCATCTGGCCAGTTTATTCACTAATTAGTGTAATTTCAGTTGAGAAATGGTATTGTCTTCCTGATATTGTCTGTTATGGGTTATCAGCAGCTGCTAAATAAGCAGCACCTGCATGAGGAATGGGCAATGGATAGCTATCTCCTTGCCTTGGCCAGTGAAATGATAGTGATGGTCCATGAGAATGTAAAAACACGAAAATAATGCCTCCTTCATCCATATCTACTTCAGACACCATGCCAAACTGCCACAAGCTGTCATACATACAAGCTCTTCGAGATGATTTGTACAAAACCTCAGCTTTTACAAATGTAGTTTGCTTGTTCTCTGTATTTGAGAGAGGGCTTGTCATCAGCACTAATCCTCCTAGCCTTCGCAGTCCCTGAAGCACCTAACAGTTTAAAGGTGTGGGAATTTCTGTCATCGGGAAGAGTTTGCACATCTTTAAGGGGATCGCTTAGGGTCAAATCTACAGTCTTCTGGGATGCAGTGGAAATTGATTTTTTCCAACAGCTTTTTTTTTTGCAAAAATTAAAAAAACACCAATGTTGTAATCTATCTCTTAAGTGTCCACTTTTGATTCTCTTTTGTTAAGCCCATAATTTGGCCATTTCCCTGATTTGATTTCATTGTTTTGACATGGCTAGTTGCAAAAAAATAATCTGCCGGCAGTCTTTCCCACGGAAATACAGGCTAAGAAAATTGTACTAAACACATATTCTTGTTTTCTCTGCAGCGCAACCATTGCCAAAATGATGCATTTATTTTTTGGACTGAAAGAACTAATTTTTAGGAGCTAAATAACTTTTTGTTGTTTTTGTAAATTACATCATGTATGAGGTCATCATATAAAACATTACATAATATATTACATAACATTACCATACATTACCATTAACCATTAACATTACATACATAACCATTAACATTACAATATATTACATAACATGCCATTACATATTAACGTGCTCTTTCCACTATTGCTCGCTCTGCTTTGTCTGTTTTTAAATTTCCCCTCCCATTCCTTGTCTCACTCTGTCGGGGGATCCTCTCGCTACCTTGTACAGCGTTAGGTTACATTCCCTGCCCCTGTTCTTGGGGGAGGAGACCGTTGTATGTTGCAAGTCCATGTGGTAGTGCAATTTCGCCTTCTTATTTTTCAAATTCTAACTTGCACGACACTGGATAAATTTTTACTGCATCCTAAGGTGCAATTGTTGGTTAGTTGATAATATACGTATTTGCATGCGGATTGGCTGAAAGGATTTTTGCATGAATTTATACGCAACTGTGGGTATAAGCTTTCATGGATGTGTTGATTTTACATGCGGTTTTGTTCTCTTTTACCGGTGGTGACCTAACACCCACGCCACACGCCCTTGCGGCGGCTTGCGGGGTATTTGGAAGATGAACATTGTTGAAATTATTTCTTCTCAGTCAGTCTCTCTAAAGTGTATTGCTACACATGAATCAGAAGTCTGGTGATATTGGTCTTATTTTGGATTTTAGAAGAGTAGTTCTCACTGAAGTCTCTTGAACTTAATTCGGTATCCAATGGTATGCACATTTTCTTTCAGACTTTTAAAATACGATGGCTCTGATTTCGTTATAAATGAGTGTGAACTGGAGCTTTTATATCTTGCTAACTAATTCTTTAGCAAAATCGTCATTTGGCCATTCTTTTTTATCATGCATCCTGTCACTTGAGGCCCGCAGAGATTAGTCGTTAGAGTCACTTTCATTGTAATCTTCCAACTTGGATTCCAAGAAACTCACTAAACTCTGTTTGGGGGACACGGTAATGTCTTAAATTGAAAAAATTTCTTCTCATATTGTTTTTCCCATGTTTATTACATCTTTCATAGCCATAGGTTGCCCATTACTCTTAGAAACTCTCCTCGCCGAACCTACAATTTCATGACTTCATTTCTTTCCACACCTAGCATCCGGTGTAACAGTTAAAAGTTCTTTTTCCATAACAAGCTCGATTGACAGCGTAGTCTGATGCATCAAAGACTTCCTTGTTTTTACTTTTCAGCTGTTTGTCCTTTTTCTTTCATAATTGCTAGAAGGCTGCTTATATCGGCTGCTTTATCTTTCACAAGCTTCTGTGTTTTGGCTTCTTTTTCTGCTTATATCTACATCAAGCACTTGCTCATTCTTGCTTCTACAGTTACCTGAAATGTTTCTATTATTTCCCTTCCATAAGAAAGTTTTCAGTGCTCCCTTAGGGAATGCAATTCAATGGAGAATGATCAACTTTTTTTGAAATATGAATTTCTTTCAATTGTATCTTTCTTTGTATGTGTCGTTGTTGTAAACTAGTTCCTGCTTTTGGAGGTGAGCCAATATCCTTTGTTTTAACTTCATCATTGTCACCTTCATTGCTACTCTCTTCCTTATTTGTAAATGAGCGACCTTTGCATTTCAAATAGCTTTTATGCTGGTTTAACTTTGTAGCCCCTTCGTAATATGTATTTATTTATTTGCATTGTTGAGCAGACACCACTTGTAATAATTTGTATTGTTTTACGGGTCTTTTGTGCCTTCTGGTAGCAACCCAAACACAGCTTTTGAAGGAACAAACTTTTAATAAAGGTGCTTTTGTGATGGAGACATTGTTTTTGGGTGTTCAGTCACTTCTGTTTGGATTTGGACGATCTTTGGCCTCATTTTCTTGATCTCTCCAGTGAGAGTGCTCGTACTAGGAGAAGTCTTCACTCTTACCAGTTCAGTCCCATGCATCAATGGAGTTTGCGCACCATTCCACCTTGTTTGCACTTTAATGCATTTTGGGGGAAATTAGGATTGTGTGCATGGAAAGGAGGAATCAAAGTGATAGCCTTTTGTCTGATGGTTGCTTAACCCTTGCTCCCAGGCCCTCGTCAGCCCCCTTGCTCCCTCTGAACTGCTGGTGCCTCGCACACACTCATCTCGACCTTTGGCACTCCATGGCAGTGCCTCCAATACATCTCTGGTTATCCACATGCAGCCGATACTATTGTGTGATTTTTCTGATGAAATGTTTGAAAAGGATATGGTGGAAAAAAATATGATGCGGAAACCACTGCGCCCAATCTTACTCCTTGCATTCAACTTGGATGGTGTTTATTTTTCGAAAATCAACCAGAAGGTGCTTCAAGAAATGTTTAGCGGTGAGCCGAAGAGGATTGTTTGAAACTGGATTCAGTGATGTGGAATACATTCTCTGGATGATGTTCTGCTCACTCTCTGCTATTGCCGCTTATTCATGGCCAAAAGTTCATCTGAAAATTCATAGCTCTCACTTTTCACCAGTAAGTAAATTTAGATCATATTCAGCCAAAAATTCATATTTTTGAATGACTAATTCTTAACTATAATTTAATTGTTATTTTGAAGAAAATGCTAGAAAAATTCTTTGCTTGCTCTGAATGGAAAAATTTAAGATATGCATTTCTAAGGCAAGTTGCAAATAGTTATTTGTGTCAATGAAACACTGCTATTTTTTATTTAATCTGAACTATATTTGGAAAGATTTGCTGTTTACTGAAGAGTTTTAATGAGTTCAAAATAACATGTTTCAATGTTTACAGTGGAGGATAACCCCGTCACCAGCCTTGTCATCATAGGGAGTCAGCACTCGGTGAGTTACTGATATGCACTTAGTTGCAATGGTTTTTCTTAGTTTTTTCCCTGAATGCGTGCATGTGCGCATAGTGTTTTGTACACTTATTCAAATTTTGTCTTTTTCTCATAAAAAACCATGCAGTTTGCTTTAACATAGAACACACTCCTGACAGTAAATATGTTTCAGCAGCTATCACAATTGCATGAAATTTTGACTTAAAATGTTTTATATTACTCTCGCTATAGTTTTTGGAAACATGTAAATTAATATTGGAATGACATAGTTTTGCATTAATACTGTTCTGGTGGAATAATTTTTCTCTGAGGAAAATAGAAGTCTTACTACATTTACTAAAATTTGTGTAAAAATCAGTATATTCTACACATAATTTAAAACATTTAGGCAGACATCATCAATTAAGAGCATATGCCTTCATTTTTGTGTTCAAATCAAACTAAAAATTCCACCAAAATATCTGTAGCAGCCAATGCCCATGATTATTGACTATTGCTTATATTATACTTCTGAAAGTAATTGTGTTTAACCCTCTTAGTGCGGTGGGGATTCTAGGGGTACTAGTGTGAAGTGTGAAGGGTAATTTAAGAAAATGTATCACCTTAGGAAAAAAAACATGATGAAGTAATTTGTTTAGCTATCCATATGCAGTTTTTTATTTTAAAATAAAATATTGTAGTTAATAATGATGTTGTACATGTACATCATCTGAAAAATATATGTAATTATTACAGTATTATAAATTTGAAGAATATTTTTTTAGCAATAACATTTCGATTTTTAGACACAATACTAATACTTTTTTACAACATTTTTCAATAATACTACCATATTTAAAGATAAGAAAGAATCAAAAAGACATGTAGAAAAATTATAAATAAATAAAGAAAAACCAGGGAATTGCAAATTTTTTTGTCAGCCTCTGCATAGTTCGATTTTGGTGAAAAGGCTGATCTCACTGAGTCAAATTGGGACTTTTCCCCTTTCCTTGAGACTGCGGCAATGTGCTTACAATCTAAAGGCAGAAGAAAACGAAGTTCTAACTCTCAGAGAACTACTGACAATGTAATCCAATACACAGGGCGCGAATGATTAGATAGGATGGATGGCAAGTGAAACCAAAGTGATTACAAAGTAGTGCTCTCATTTCCATCGTATCAACAAAGTCTGAATAAGCAGTTATATATCAACACCAAGACACCATAACACATTCAAGAGATTTCAGATGAACACAGATTAGTAGCCTTTCAGTGGCTTTTCATAGTGTAAAGACCACTCAGAAAAAAAAACGAGCAGACAATTAGGCTGAGCTTCCCGACATGTACAAAACTGAACCTAAAATTATAATAAAAATTATACTATTTGAAAAGCATTTAAAATTGCTAATAAAAAATAAAAAAATGTGTTACATAATTGTATGGAATTCACCTTATTGATAGCACAAAAACCATAAATTATTAAAGTAAACACCATAAGTTACAGCGATTTAAACAATAGCCTACGCAAGAGCCGATATATCGGCCCGCCGCACTTTTCGCCAGGGATACAAAAGCTGATATATCGGCCCGCCGCACTAAGAGGGTTAATGCTTCTTATAAATATGTATCTATTTCCTTTCATCATCTCTTTATCTATCTTAAAATAGTTGTGTGTCGTTGTTTACACATTGTACTTGTGGTAATTATTCTAACTACCTTCCTTGCCCAGGCATGTCTTAATAGTTAGTAATCCAAAAAAATAGTTTTTAGTGTTTTATTCATATGCTCATTATTACAACTTCCTTTGTGTTGGTATCTTAGTCAACTATATTTTATGCTTATGTTTTTCATCGTGTAAAATAATTTTATGATTCATGTCATGGTCAGTCATTCCCCAACTTATGACTATTATTTCATATGTATTTTTCTGGATCACACTTAATTCAATCCCTTTAGTATTTTGAATCATTTTTATTCTTGTTGGGATAGTATTGGATAATTTAAGACTGTATACTTTTTTTACTGTTAACTTTTTCACAAGAATCATTATCAGTTATGTTTGGACATAAATTTAATAAAGCTCAATATTAATAACTATTATAATGTACTCTCTCTTAGGTAATCTCGTGAGAGCACACACAACGCACATAGGATAGGATACTCGTACATATGGTGCGCAGAATAATAATACATGCCTTAACCTGTGAAGCATTAGGGCATAAGCTTTGCTTCAGCCAGAAAATGTTTGACTTCACACCTACGTGTCCGAGTTCATTACTAAGAATTCCCTCGGAGTTCATTAATAAGAGAATTTCTCGCTACTTTGAGATTATGAGGGTAGTCTGAAAAGTTTCTGATCCAACAAATAAAAGAGACAATTTCTCTTCAAATTTGTTTATCAAAATAGTCTCCTTTTAAGTTTATACACTTTTTCCAGTAGTGCTCTTACTTTTTAACCCTTCCAAATGATAGTTGATTTCTTTATCTGCAAAATAGTTCTTTGCATATGCAATAGCCTCCTCATCCGGTGAAAATCTCCGTCCTCCAAACAAAACTGTAAGGCTACAAATCAGAAAAAATTAATCACTGGGGCCAGACCTGGTGAATATGGTGGGTGGCTAACCAATTTGGAGTGCAATTCGTTAATTTTAGCCATGGCGACCGCCAAAGTAAGAATAGGTGCAAGATGTCCCAATGGAAAAGCATTTTCTTCTTCAAATACGGTCATTTTCTTTGCATTCAGCTTGTCAAGTAATGGTGGATAATACTCTCCCATTATTGTTTACCTTTTTGAAGAGAATCAATTGGCACAGTTCTGTAACTATCCCAAAAAACATTCACCAACACCTCTCCGGCTGATGGAACCATCTTTGCCTTTTCTGTAGGAGGGTCACCCTTTGCACTCCACTGTTCTTTTGTCTCAGGGATGTAGTGGTGGAGAAAAGTTTCATCTAGGGTGATGAATTGTTGCAAAAAAATCCTGACTCACTTCCCTTAAGCCGCTTCAACAGGGCCTGGGAAATGTTCAATGGAATGTGTTTTGGTCCAAATTGAGCAAACATAGCACCCAATGCATGGATAGCCCTATTCTTCAGCCAATAATGACAAACACATTCTTTTAACCATTGGCTCTACTATCTCTCTAACCTTAATTCGAAGGTTGTCCAGTACAATTTGGGGGAACTTTTCCATGTTATTGGTAGTTGTCACAGTTTTAGCCATCCTGAATGATCATCATCGGCCAAGCTGGTATGGCCACGTTTAAATTCAGCTGCCTATAACTTCACAATGCATAAATGATGCTGCCACGTCCATGTACACGGCTTGCATTTGATTAGTGTAGCTTGATTTGATCAGCTCATCTTTGATTTGGGTGGGCTATTGCCTTTCAAAAACAAATATTTAATGACAGCTCAATACTCAATTTTTTCCATTTTCGCAAAATCCCTTTCGATTCACTCAATGGAAATTTAATTCACCCAGGAATGAGTCCCTCATTATGG
This sequence comes from Hetaerina americana, assembly GCF_022747635.1. Lineage (NCBI taxonomy): Eukaryota > Metazoa > Arthropoda > Insecta > Odonata > Calopterygidae > Hetaerina > Hetaerina americana. The sequence goes on from NW_027287095.1 coordinate 17,015,446, forward strand.
GCAACAGCCCTGACTTGGTGGAAGGGTTTGTGCATTCTGATGACCTCTGGTGCTGTTCTGGTAGGTATTTGCTCATGGTAGGGTCACCTAGTCCAGATCAGTCAAAGGGTAGGAGACAGATGAAAGGTAGGCTACACATCTGCCCTCTGTGGAGTGCTGAGTGAAGGTGTCACGTTAAAAGCACTTTGGAGGAAGCTTGGCTTGGCCTACTGGGCTGTGTGTCATACCTGTCAGTAGGAGAGAGGAGGCTTTCACATTTGTCATCTCACAAAATCCTTGTGAAGTGGAATCCACAGCAACAGCAGCTAAGAAGGCTTACAAGATGACTAAACCCGTAAGAACAGGGGCATAGTGTTTAGGCAATGTTAAGAACAAGGGAATTAGAAAATACAAAGTGAGAAATCGAGAGAGGAATTACAGATTATAGATAATTGAGGTCTTTGTGAGGTGAGATGGAAGAATAGCAGGAATTATTGGAGTGATTATTATAGAGCAATAATCAGTGAAAGGAAAGAGAACCAGTGAGAGGTGTTAATTTTATAGATTAAAAAGGCCGGAGGAAGCTTAGTAAACATGGAGCAGGTGAGTGATTGAATATTATTAGTAGGAGTAAAACCAAATCCAAAGAACTAAATCATTGTTCAGGTCTACATACCAGCAAGTAACTATGGGTTAGAGGAACAGGGTATACAATCTGTTAGGGAGAATAATTGAAAGTGTTCTTGGGGGAAACATTCGATAGTTAGTTAAAATTGGTACCCAGATAGGAAGAGATGGAAGTGAGATAGAAAGCTTCAGTTCAGGAACACAGAATGAACATTGGGATAAAGCAATTGAGTTTTGCTGGAGAGATAGTGGAAATCATAATGTACACATGATTTAAATGCTGCCATTGACAGGCACATGTGGAAGATGCACTGGGAGTCAGAGTACTATCAATCAGACTATTATGTTTAGACGCAGATTAAGGAACTTCATGATTAATATGCAGTTTCCTGGAAGCAGATGCGGATTAATATCATTATTTAGTACTAGTGAAGTTTGATACAGATCGAAGAGTATAAAACCGGGAGGAAGGATGAGGAAGTGAAATGTAAAAACTGTAATTGGAAGAAAAAGGTGGGACTACCAGGAGGCAGTAGGAAAAAGGAGGATCAACTGCTGTTTAACTCGCGTTGACATAGCACTAGAACACGTTTCCATACTTCCGCTCCTCAAAATTCGTACACTGGAAGAATGTAACGACCTCAAACCCACACATACGTGTCGAGGGGGAATGTTACTTCCACATACCACCAGGAGTGCTTCTGAAGGTCATTTTGTTTGTGGTCTACAAGTATGTGTGCATTAGTTTTCAGTCTACCCTCGTAGTAGTTGTTGAAATTTCCTGTGACACACTTTAGTTTTTGGAAAGGTTTTCGAAGATTTCCATGTATTATTTGTAATTGTAATTTTCATTTTTTTATCATATATGTTTATCATTTTGATGTATCTCCTATTTTGTGGCTTGGAGAGACAGGCTCCTGCTGTCATCTGGTTTATAATTATGCTATAATTTTATTTATTATTTGTATGGATATATATTGGTGGTTAATGAAATATTAAATGGTATTCTACTTGCAGAATCAATAGCTGGGACTCAAAGGAGCATTAAATTGGTATCTCCAGAAGATTGGATGAATATTGATTGAAAGCATGAAGTCTTTTGAATGGTAGGTATAATGTTTCTTTTAAGGTACATTATTAATGACTGGTTGATGAAGTTACAATAGACTGCTAAAAATAATAGAAAAGTGAGGTGAAATAATCTGGCACCTTTTGTTTGGCCACCAGACCTGGTCAGTGGCCAGATTGGATGAAATTGTTTTTATCATTACATATTACTTAACATCTGTGCATTTGGTGCGGAATTGCAGCTTTACCATGGTGTCATTAATTATAATGGTTTCCGGCCATAGTAGTTTTTCTTATTATTGGATAATTGTGAGGGGTGAATAGTGATTTTCAGTTTTTACCGTTTGCTTGGCTATTTAGTTCAAAACTTGTCCCATCATAATCCTTAGATTTATTTCCATATACTTAGCAATTTAAAGTTAAGCACACATCTAGTTAGGAATGTGAAGAGCAATTGAAAGCGTATTCAGTAGAGCTTAGTGGAATGTCTTGCGGACTAGATTGCTTCCGGCAATGTTTGCTAGTACAGTCTGTGTGGTGTTTGCATGGCTGGTGGGTGCACTTGACTAGGCTGATTGATTGCATTCCTTTCCTAACTGGCTAGAGAGACAGCTGCTTTAGCTTCAAAAGGCTGACATATTGCCCCCTTATTGTTATACTCTTGTTCTCAATCTAGTCGAAATTGCTATGTATTTAGCCTTGAGGATGATCATAAAAGTTTTTAGGGTAGACTTTGTGTGGAGAAAACGAGATGGGTATATTTTGGAAGAGGAAAGTACGATGGTCATGTCCCTCTATGTTTCTGTTCTGCAGAATGGATTCATAGTTTTGTAATGAGTGCCAATAATCCTCTCCTCAAATCCACACTTGTGTTGGATTGGGCATTCATACTTGGCTTAATCCAATGATATTGAAATGTTGAAATGTTGAAAAATGAATGATATTGAAACTGAAGTCAGGCATTGATGCTCATCCATTCAACTGATAATGTGAGATTAAAAATCAAGGTAATTCACATTCCAATGCTAATATTACATCATGCACTAGGAGAAATTTGATTTCAAATTATCTTATGCTCGTTCCATTGAAAAGTGTCTGGCTTAGTGTATTGGTAAAAGAGCAACATTCACCTGAGATTGTGGAATAGATTCATCCCACCAAACTAGTGGAATCAAATGTTGAAGGCAAAGGTGCATGCCTTCAAAAATACATGGAAGAAATTCTTACATTTTGATAAAAATTATTCAAACTTGATTAGCAATCATGGCAAACTATCGGTATTGCATCAAAGAAGAAGTAATGGAAAAACGGCAATCCTCTATTTTGGTAGGAGTGAGCATTTTGGCATTAATTTTATTTGATTAGGATAAATTCTTGATCGCTTGTCTTTCTCATACTTACAAGTTGAAGTGGAACTCCTCTGAAGACAGTCTTCAGTGCTTTATAATACTTTCAACTTCACGATGATGTAGGCATGAAATGAGTGCTACACCATTCATAACCATCAGTAGACTCCATGTGTGCACTAATTACTGGGACTGAGTTGTTGCTTTGAGAAACTGGCCCCAAGTGAACATCCAACATGCTAATCAAATTTTGAAAAAGGTGATTAAAGCTAAGTCTTGATTTTGTGCAACAAATCGCAAATATAATTGTGGAGATGGGCTGAAGTGCATTTAGTCTGACTCATATTTCTATAACATCACTGAAAAGTGTGTCTATAATTCTAAATATACCTATGAGTCTCCTCACACAATTATACACAATGTTTTCTTTTTATTCTGGAAAGCCCTCTTAATCTGCTTCACTCTGCACTAGAATCAGTTTTTCAATGTTGATGATAAGCATGCCTTATCCATTTCTATTTGGCATCATGGATATTAACGTAGTTGTTGGCAAAAACAGTAAATGATAATAATAAATTTTCTGATCTAAATCAAAGACAAGTATTCCAGAAATACAGTGTATACGGAATTTCAGTCTGGTCGTGTGTGGAAGGAACAAGTACGATACAGGGATTGGGTAGGTGTGGTGGCTAATGTACTGGCCTCCTACCCAGAGGGGTTCGAATCCTGAAGATGGCAGATCTTTTTCAATGGTATCCCAATCCCTGCTTGAGGTGCTTTGTGGAGAGCACTTTGAATGAGTATGCCCTCCAAATAAAAATGTTTATCTATCTATCCATCTACAGGGTTCGTCCGGAAAATAAGTGTACTGAGCTCAGGAAAAACAATTTATTACACTTTTACATATCTTAAGCTAATATTCCTCAAAATAGGACCCTTGTGAGTCGATACACTTGTTCCAGCGGCGTTCCCATTCCTGGAACGCTCCCGCGAAGGCATCATCGGGAACCTCTCGAAGACTCGTCGTCGACCTCTTCTCTGCCCTCCACAAACATCTTGTGCCACCGAAAGATCATGTTTCTGGACATGGCTGACTCCCCGTAAGCCTGGTTAATCATACCGACAGTTTCGGTAGACGATTTCCCAAGCTTTACCGCAAATTTGATGGAATAACGCTGCTCCAAAAACTTCGGCATCGCGTTGCGTGACGTGGGTCGAGCGTGAAGGTTCGCGTTAACAGAGCTCCTCACTACACCACAGCTCAGAGCCAACTGCCTTTGTCAGCGTCGCTTGCCAACATACCCCCCTCCAATCGCAGCCCGTCAGAGCGGTGCTGGGCGTGCCTGGAGCGGCGCGCCCAGCCCAGGAGTCAGTACACTTATTTTCCGGACGAACCCTGTATCTTTCCATCCCTAATGGTGCAAATGAACTCAGCAGTCGGTCACCTCACCTAAATCTACGACTACCATTAGTACAATACTTATGAAAATGAAGAATTATAAAATGAATAACCTACAAAAATACTATCAATTCCAAAGATATGAGAATGACCCAAGTCTTATGCTTTTTTCTTGTTTTGTTGACCTTCCTAAGGCAGGTCCTATTGCTGGCTCTCCAGCTTTCTCCATCCTTTGCATTTCTTGTCATCCATTCATAATTCTCTCATCCCATTTTGTCGAGCAGCATACTAATATTTCCTCTATATCTACATTTCCTGTGCATCAATATGTATCCAAGGCATGTCATTTTTGTTTTAATTTGTAACAGCCATTTTTATTCTCCAATGTGTTTATTTGTCACTCTTTCAACCTTAATTATTTCCTGTTTCTCTTTAACTGCATTCAACATCTTTGGAAGTTTCATGCTTTATGGTGTCTGCCTTTCTCTTCTACTCAAGACAAAGCAATCCAAGCTAGCATTTTGTGGACATTTTTTCACAATTCTCGGAGCACTTTCGATAAGTGTTCCTTGAACCTTCCCAAGTGTGACTTTTCCTTGGTAAGTTTTGCTCCTTACCTCCTCCGTTGTGACCATTCAGTGTAATTACACTTCCAAAGTGCTAAAGTGATCTCACCTGTCCTGATTTCCTTCCAACCGCACACTTGTCTTTCAATTGTCTTTTCTAATTCGCAAAAATTTTTGTTTAATGTATTATTGTTTTCATTCCAAATTTATGCCCTATTGATACAACTCTTATAATACTCACCTTTAGCTCCTTCATTGTCACTGCCTGGTCGTCATTGGCATTTTCATTTTAACACTTTTCATTCAAATATTTTACATTTTACAATGTTTTCTGTATTCGTTTTTCTGCATATACATTTGCAAGGCTGGTGGCATATAGTGTCACTAAATGCCTCCGCCATAATACTCTATATGCCACAACACCAAATCAGCATTGGCATGCATGTGCAAAAATCCTTTTGGCAGTCTGATTTTTTCAAAGTGGTCTTTAATTTAAAAAATTATTATTTCAATTGGTATGGCTATCTCAGTTAATCTTGCATTCATTCATAATCGGCTGAAATATGGAACTACCGTGTGGGGGCACTGATATCATTTCACACTGATATCCAACCATTTGTCAGGACACACAATACTGCCCATTGGCCCAAAGCAATGGGCTTAAGGTTATTCAATAAACTTCCCCATGAAATCAAATATGAAACAAAAGTACCTGTTTTCAAGAAAAAGCTGTTTAACCTTTTAAAAATAATATGTTCTATTCTGTAAATGAATACCTTGAATTGTCGCTATGCGTCAATTCCGGCTTAAACAATTAATATGTAATTATACTAGTGTATTGGTATGTATATATATATTGTATCTCTTCTAAAATTGTGAAATTTATATCTGACGTGTCCTCTATTTGTGTATGTATGAATATGCAACAAATCTCCGGACAAATAAATGTATTATTATTATTATCATTCAGTGTGTCTCTTTAGGCTCCAAAAATGGGTGGCGAGAATCCTAGGTAAATTCCCGGGGTCATGTAGTTGTAGACCTTAATTAAAAAAATTCAAAATTTGAACTATTCCCTGTGTGTACATTTTCCATGCTATTATTATTGTGCAACCAAACAAAGCCATGTTCGATTATGATAGGCAATGCTTATGTACATAGGTACAACACAAGAGGCTGTAATAACTTGAGGATAACTACTCACAACTCGGCTATGTTTGCTAAGAACCCTTGTCGTGATGGTGTGATATTTGTGAAAACATTAATTAGAAAGCTAAGGAAATTAAAACATTTGTTGTCATTTAAATCTTAACTTTATCAGTTCCTGTGCAAACATCAACTGTGGATGAATTCATGTCTCTCTCTGTTGATGAATAATTTTATTCTTATGTACGCTATCACTGCTCCTGTTTACTGTTTTCTTTTTCATCTGGTACTGTATCATTTGTATTGGAACTTCAATGGCATTTGTATTGTCTTTGTCTGGAATATTTACAATCAATGTGACATATTCCATACATGTCTCAAGCATGTATTTTAGAAGCCATTAAACATTAATCAATCACTCAGTCGTTCAATCAATTGATAGCATTGAATATTAAGTTCTGTAATAATTTAGCACCAACTTGTACATCATGACATTAAACTGTTCTTTTCTGATTTTTCTCACCAGGTGGCAGAGTATATGTGAGAGCTGAAATTGAGTCGTAGTCAACCTCAAGGAAATGACTCAATAGTACCTTGTTTGATCATGAAGATCCTGTGTGCAAGCATCATTAAGGTGTGAGAAGTTACAGAATGCTGATTGAGCATTTCTAAGACCAGCAGCCTGTGCCATTCATCTTCAGCTTGAATGTTTCTGATAGGCATGTGATTAGTTGGAGTCATTGTCATCCAGATGACTGCCAAACCTGGGAAGCCTGGAAATAATGCTCTTAATGTGCCCTCAATACTCTTGGATATGATGCAAATAATAGAATGCATTGAGCCTGGTAAATATCATGGTATCACAAAAGAGAAATGGATGGAAAAGAAGTGGTGAACATGGTTGGGTGAAGAGGGAAGTTTATCGGAAGAAATTGGAAGCAGGCAGAAGAGGTGGATGGGTGCGGGCTACATACATATTGAGAGAGGATGGGATGTTGAGACATTGAGGGTGTGGGAGGAAAAGAATCTGTATTCTGAATGGCATGGCATGTGACGGAAAGCATGTGGAGTTGAGATACAAAATGGCTCATCTCAGTGCATGCCTAGTCTGTTCTTTGTTGGAGTCAAGGTCTATTGCTATGCCAGATCTGGTTCTCTCTCAGTATACCACCCAAGTAAATACTTCATGAGTCTCCCATTGGGTCATATTCTCCGTCTCTGCTGAAATCTGGATAACAGACTAACGGACACCTCTTTCTTCAGGACTATTGAACATTTCAACGAATGAATCAGTTGTTCAAACATCTGTGGAAATGGAGAATATGTCTTGGCAAAGGACCCTAGAAGACCCTATTCAGCTTATTCTAATGCTGTATTTTTGCCTCGCTGGACCCATCAATCAAACCTTCATACTAATGGTGCAATTCAATCATTCAATCTAGAAGCGTGCTGAATGATAGGAACAAATATATGCCTGTGACGATTATGATATATGTGTATTTATAGTTATTCAACCATTGTACGATACATTTAATTTAAAGTGAAATTGTATAGCTAACAGAGAAAAATTTAAACATCCAATATGGTAAAAAGATTACAATTAATTAAGTCTCATACGAAATGTCTAGATTCAGGTTCAATCTGCCTTTTCTGAAATCAGACTTTTATATTAGACTTTTTATTTGTCATTACACACCAATTTTTTAATTATATTTAAAGATGAATATGCAAAATCATAGCTAGGACTCCATGTGAATGGACCATGGAAAGGACGAGTAACAGATAGAAGTGAAGTGTAAAGTACAAGATGTTGGTAACTGAAGACGTAGGTGTGTGAAACTTTTAAGGAAGGGAAAATTGTTGCAAACAATCAAATGTAAGTCAGGAAAAAATATTGGTTGAGCCAGAAAAGATCCAAGAGAGATGGAAGGGATGTATAAAAGATCTGTATGGTAAAGGCATTAGGCCAGCAAGGTAGGCTTTGGAGAGAGAATATGACCTGGATGTAAGAGGACACCTCAGTTGCTAGTACTGGCTAAAGCACTCGGTCGTACATTGAGGGATCCGGGTTCAAATCCTGGTCAAGGCGAATGATTTTTAGACTCTGAAATTTCTGTATTTTGTTGTGCATTTATGGGATAACTCCATTAAAAGTTACTGCCTTGGCATCTCCCGCAGTTTCTTGAAAGATAGCTTAGGTCCAGGCTTACTCAGCGATGAGATAGAAAGGGAATTTAGAGAATTGAAATCAAATATGGCATTGGGGGAAGCCAACATTCCCATGGATCTAATTTAAGGTTTAGGAAAAGGTAGGAGGAAGAGTCGATATGGACTGAGTTTTTGCATTAATGAGGGAGGAATTTCACCAGAAGACTTTGTCAGATCAGGGTTAGTGATACTAGTAGTTTTAGGGAAGGTGTTCGACAGCTTAGGTTACTTGCATCATTAGGGATGAATGGGAAAGGAGGAAGAGTGGAGAGAAACCTGGTGTTGGCATTAGCCTACTCTTAACGAAATGCGATAAGGGGTTTGTAGTTTAATGTCTCATCCAACAGACGGCATACTCACTTGAAGTGTTCTCCGCAAAGCACCACAAGTAGGGATTGGGATACTACTGAAAAATATCTGCCATTTCCAGGATTCAATCCTGGGCCCTCTCGGTGGGAAACCAGGTCAACTTTGGGAGCCTAGCAAGTGTGTGATTAGGTATGCCTTCTTAAGTGCATATCAACTGATGAGCTCAAATGTGTGCTTTTGGAAAATATTTTCAGCTGAGATGATGAAATAAAATTTTCATAATGCAGTTATATCTGAATTTGTTAGTTCTTTTCAGTGTTAAAATGCATTCGTGATAATAAAATTGAAAAAGAAATTAAAGAAAATTTTATGCACTATTTTATTTCTACATGCTACTTAATTTTATGCTTTTGAATGTTTAATTTCTTCTTGTCTGATGCTGTAACTTCTTTATGATATGTGAGTATTGTTTGTCCAAAATATTTATGATGATCAGCCTGAAGGATAATGAGTGCTGAAATGTTGCAAATGATTTTATCTGAAAAATGTTGGAAATATGATGTTGATTTATTGGCTGCTTAAAAATACACTGAAAATATTTTGTGATATATATCGTGGAAACATATACTTAAGTCCTTAATATTATACACTTTTTAATTAGAATTTATCAGTATGACAATTGTTGTATCCAGTAGATATAAGTATTTTTACCATCTCTTTATGCTGATTCTCAGGTTCAACAACATTTTCAATACACTGTAGTTAGCAATAAATGTTAAGATTGAAAAAATTAGTGTAAAATGTGGGATTGAATCAGTTCTGTACGCCTGTTATTGTAATTTGAGTTATTTTCCAGCTACTGAAACAAGGACATGATTATGAAGACAACTCACATGTAGGTAACTGGTAAATATGTGTTAAAATCCATCAATAAAGATTGTGATATTTCATTCTTTTCCGCATCGATGATTAGATCGTTGATTCTTCAATTTAATAAAATTTCTCACTTGTGGATCATATAAGAATGAAACCCACTTGGATAACTTATGAAATATTGTCACTTGTGTAAGGAGTCGCCACCATTTGTTAGGGTGTGGTGCACGTAGAACTGAGAGGTTTAGGATCGGAGGTTGCCCTGCAGGGGAGCCGATTACATTCCTTTCATGGAGTGTGTTTGAGAAAAAGAGAAAGATTGGGGATGGAACGAGAACGAGTAGGTGAGATTTGTGTGTTGACAAGTGGAATTGAGTCAGGGAACTGAGCACTGAAGCATGTTGAAGAGGGAAGGATAAAGCGATGCTTTTTCATGCCTTCAGATTCACATCACTGTAGACTGTGCAGCCAATCAGGATGTGGATAGAAGGTTGAGAGTTGCTCAATGGCCTGTGGAGCCTGTTTCAGCCATGAGCAAGAGCCATCATTCACTTTCTGTCATTTGTTCACCTCCCATCGAAACTTGCTGTGCCCAAGCCATCGTCATATCCTGTTCCCCTCTGCTGCTGACACCAAAGGCATGGAGAGTGTATACTGGTGACACATGATGCTGTGGCAAAACCAGATGTACATGAACACATGTAGCTTAGCATGACAGTTGCTTATCAATACTTGGGTTCCAGGTCATATTGCTGGAATTGACTGACAGCAGAATAGCTTTCTCCGCAATTTCTTGTGTTGACTGGAAAGGAGTGTGTTCCATGGGGTCAACTCATTTGGTTCCATCCTTGATTTTGCTAATTCTTCACCTGATGCTGCATATCTTTTTGCATTGATATACTTTTCTAGCAGTAGTCCACGGACTTGGGGTCGCTTTTGACGGACCCTGGCACTACAAAATATAGTGCTCTTAAGCCTCAGCTCACAAGACAAAAAATCTTTAAACCAATACTTCATACTACCATGACTTTTTCTGTAGCCCTCTGTACTTTTTACCTCCCTCAATTCCATCCAAAATGCTTCTTTCCTTCTCTCTCTGCCACCCTTTCTCAGAATACCTCCTGGTGCCATGTGCAGATCCATTAATCTATTGATATGGTAATTGCCTGAATTATTTAAGTTTGGATTCTTTAGGCTAAGATGTTGATGCTGTTAGTCATCTGCCAATACTTCTGGACAATCCTGAACACAGACACTCCTAACTAAAGTGAACTTCTCTTCACCAAGTTTAGTCAGGAGATTCACCATCTTGTCTCCCTGGTGATGTCATTACATTTGCCAGGAAATACTACTTCAATTGAATTGAAAAAATTCTTCTGTCTGAAGACAGTTTGAATTCTTTTGAGTTATCCAATGACTATCTTCATACTGCAGTCATCTACTTGCAAACATGTTGTTAATTTAAGCTTAAAAAATTTGCACAGTTATTAAAACATTTTCAAATTTCATTGCCAATATAAATACCTGATGATGACTTCGAAAGTCAAAATCTAGGTCGTGCGTAGTAAAATGTATGTGGAAGAACAAAGTATTTTTTTTCTGATGTCAATGTATAATATTCATTCATGATCGTATGTATTCTGAGTCTCAACAATACAAATAGCGTTTTCATCATCATGGAAAGCAAGCTGCATCATCAAAATATTTTACTGATTCATTCAATTTTGTAATAACTAGGTTTTATAATGCTGATGCCTTTTTTATTATACAACTCCTCAGTCATGGCACATCATAAAGCATAATATAATGCATAAATTCTAAGTCAGAATTAATAAAATTAACTGAAAAAAAATTTACTGAACTTAGGAAGGTACTATTGATCAAGTGCTATCACAGTGTGGATGAGTCTTAGAATGATGCCTTGTGATTTGTCAGCTGATTTACATGTAAGGGTGTGTATGTAGTGTTTCCATGCATTTCTGTAAATTTTATACAAGTTTGACTGCTATATTTCATTGAAGTCTCTTTTTGTTTATTGTATTTTCGTTTAGTGTTGTAATTATATTTACTGTATATCTTTATGGCAATTATCTATACCACATACCCGACTGATGGAACAATTTAATATGTAAGTACATGTGGACTGAGCCCACCTTGAGTAATCAAAAACTGGGATAATAAAGAGGAGTTATATGTGATCTTAAATTATACTAAAAGGAAGATATGTAGATGCCTTGTCAATGTATGGCATGATTAAACTAGGTAATAACTTTGAAAGTTATACTTTGGTAAACAAAATATGTATTTCTCTTTTCTTTCATTAGCTAATTATTTGCCTTTTACCAAATTAAAGTTCCTATTTCTGACCTTTGCTTCCTCATTCCGATATTCATCAGGCTTAATCAAACTGGCTTGGTGTAGCCAAAGCAGTTGTAAATTACATTCAATGCAATAGTTACAAATGGGAAAAAAGAAAATCTCTATAATGGGCTCTCAGTAAATCCAGTCGCAGATCATTGAGACACTACCCTATATTGAGGTGTGGGGTTACTTGTATATTGTCCACTTTTTTAAAGTTTGATTTATAGCTTTCAGCCAGGTTTTAAATAAATCTTTTTTTTTAAATAAAGTGTCAAACTGCAGCCATGAGAGTCAGTCCAGTGAAAACCTTGAAAGTGCACTAAAATTTTGAATTGTGCCCCTGTCCTGTTAGTTAACTACAGGTATAGCCATAGTATGAACAATGGCAACGTGGTGCCAGTAAAGATGAAAGCAACAATTGTGCAAATATGGCAGCTTCACTTGTAACATGCACCATAGAGGAATATCCTTTTTTCACTCTTATATTGAGTAGCCAGGGGGTAGAACATACGAATATTCATCAGCAAATGAAAATTAATTTTGATAGTGATCAAATCCCAATCCAGGAGTGAAGTGTGGACTAAGAAGTTTGTTAACAGTTTAACTTCTGTTACAGGCTTCCCTCAGCTAGGTTAGACCCACCATGTTTTGACACCACTTGCCTCAGTAGCAGTTAAAGCCATGGTTTTTCTATTGGCATCCATGAACTTTTGAAGTGCTGGAATGTGAAGTGGACACCCAAAAGCTGCTCTCCTGCTCTTGGGTGGGGCAGAGGGAAATGCATGCCTTCTTCCTGCTTCCACTCAGGATAGCAGTTTGCACATGCCTCCCCTCCCAATAAGAATGCCCTCTCCTTATTATATGAGATAGACTACAGATTTACCTGCAAAGTAGGCTACTGAGTGTCAGACACGTGATTACTGTAGAAATTGATAAATCTCACTCATGCTGTCTAAGGTCTCATTCTAGCCATTTTGTTATTGCCTTTGAAGCAATAAATTTGTGTAGCACTTATAATGATAACTAGTATGATTCTAATAGTAATGCTTGCAAAATTGACACACACTGGTTGATAAGTGCCAAAATGTTAATATGCATAAATTTATGGAAATTATATCTTTTAACGAGTAAACTATCAAACTCAGCTTGCAACAAATCAATTCTCTTCTTGTTCACTTGAATGGCTGGAACTCATTTCTGAATTTAAAAGAGGTTAGGTTGCTCAGTAATTTTCACAAAGATTATAATGATGTAAGTAAGCCAAACATTGTCTGGCAAATTATATCTTCCCCTTGTTTTAATTAAAACTGTATCCTTTGTCGCGATTTATTACTTTTCTGTAACGTCTCTTTTGAATAATAAAGGTTGCAAAATGACTTTTGCTTAGTGCTTGTTGCTACCTTACTCTTTTTTTTATCCAAGGAGTATCAGAGAAAAATAATATATAAGGCATTATATTAGTTGTCGTTCTAAATATATTATTTTAAATAATTATAATTGGATAAATGCTAATGATAACTTAAAGAGTTTTAAGCCTAAGAAGTTTGAATAATTCAATGTTGGCTTGCTGTCATGTTTCAGGTCCTTGAGGAGGCATATCGGGTTCTCCGCCCTGGGGGTAGGTTCATGTGCTTGGAATTCAGCCAAGTTAGCAACGCTCTCCTTCGTAGGTATGTACTCTTTACAAGTATTCATTATTAATCCCACTTCATTGCTTACATTTTATTGCTACTTTTATGTTTAATGGGTTGATTTTGTTGAGATCTTGTGTCCCACTACTTCCGAGTCCATTCTTGTTCAGGGCTGCCATCTGTCTACAGAAACCTAAAAAGTCAGAGGATCTTTGTTTATGGAATATTGGGAAAAGTCTTTAGGGATTTTGGAAAAATCATTGGAAAAAATTCCTCTGGATTATTCACCTTTACCTCTCCAATAATTTGTACTGAAAATTTACTATGCTTTATCTTTGTTTAGGAAGGCTCAGTTAGTGATTTTTCTTCAGATTTCTGCATTTGTCTTGCTAAATCCAAATTAAATCAATTGATTCTAATAAATTAATAGTAAATTGATAATGGTACAATTGTTCTTGACGGACTACTCTACTCTACTATTATAATCATTGTCATAATGACTGTGGCCTTCATCTGACTAGGAGTGGTCAGGGCGGTTAAAAATGAAGATGTTTTGGATTCATACTCTTCTAGATAAAAAAGATGTTTTTTTTTAAGTTAGGAATATTTTTGGACTGTCTTTGAATTTATTCTTGGTTTTGACATTCCTTGGTGTATAAAAATTGCTTAGGCTTGTATCTTCATTGGAATTAATAATTTTAATCAAGAATAAATAAAACTTGCTTCTTCAAAGCTTTGTGGTAATCAGTTGCCATGAAACAAAGTCACTAACAATACAGGTTTAAATGCATTAGCATTACCAAAATCAGGTCTCAGGTTGAAATTGCATTAAAACCTGGGTTTTAAGTGACTCAGTAACTTAGGTTTGTAAAAGTTTCCCATCAATCAATAAATTTTAACCAAGGCCTCATTTCTTATTTCCTGTTGAGTTCCAAACTCTTATCCAGCTCCAATTAATGACTGGTGAATTAGGTGAATGTAACATGGCTCAATACTGTACCTCAATATTGCATTCCTGGGTTACATGGTTGTAGTTTCTAATATCTGAAAATACAGCTCAGTGTTCAAAAATTCTTTTTTAGAAGATTTCTTATTATCCTAGGATAGCTATTATACTAGTCTTCAAATTAGCTTTAGAGCTTCTCTAATCACAGGACCTTGGAGTGGTCTTCGATTACATAAACTGAATAGGTCATTGCAAATGTTATAGAGTATATTATTCTATCTCAATCTACATGGGACTTTGCCATTATTCTATCTCAACCTACATGGGACCTTAATGTTTTTGCGTGATGTTTTGTGTTCTTTGGTATAAAGCTATACTTTCAAGGGCTAGCTTTACCCAGGTTTCAAAGCTAGAATTTTGTCATGAATTTGAACAAAAATGGGAAAAAGCAAAGGAAAATTAAATAAATTATCATTTCAAGTACTTCCTTTTTCAGAATTATAGTTTTTAATTCACATTATTCCAGATATCATTGTTAATTCAAAATGTTTACGATCAAGCGTAATTTGCATTGATGTTGTATTAAAATTGTGACCTTATGAAGAAAGCAAAGTTGGATCCCATAGACAACCGTCTGCCAGAAATGGCAATGTTTTCGGTCCGTGTTCTCCTTTTCATGCGCCGGGTGAGAGTCGAGAGATCTCCGCCAGCAGGACGCCATCGTGGTGGTTTGATTCCGTTGCAATGCCTGCTCATGGAGATGCGAGGCTTGTAGTGGGTGGTTATGTTTAGCGAAATCGGGAGTTATTTCTGGGTCCTGTTGGGAGCATTCCCGAGCGGAGAACCGAGGGCGAGGGGTGGGGAGGCACCACGGGTTCGATCCCCCCCCTCTTGAGGTTTCTCCTGCTCTCTCACCGAACCAGAACGTTGTCTTTGTCGCGGACGGAATTATTACCAATTAAGAAGAAGGCATCGTTTTCACCTGGTAGAGATGCGGCGACTGTACGAAGTCAAATTTTCCTTTGCAGTTCCTTCCGAAGTTATTCCTGAACTCTCAGAGCATCAAAATCGTTTGGTGCAACGCGGCAGGAGTATTCATTGTAAATTGAATCAGTGGTTTCATAATGGCGTAAAAAAACCAAACAGTAATCAACCTGAAGGTCAGTTCGGTAGGTGATGGTAGAGCTCATCAAGGACTAAGCCCTAAACAGCGCGTGAAATTCACACATCAGGATTATAAGGGGGAACAGATCCTTTTCCTGTGCCGGTTATGGTTTCCCAGGAAGGTTTACTATCCGAAAAATTACACAGCTATGCCCGGAAGTTGGACCCAGGCCTTCTTGCCCGTAGTCCAACGCTCTACCCCTGGACTACTGCGACCCACTGACATTTGATGGCAAAAATTCAAAACATTGTTCTACTCGAAAAATATTGCACGCACTCTATCAATTCATTTAAGGCTATCTACCTATCATTTGGTGTATATTTCTATATTGGGAAAAGTTTATTGTTTTTCCGCCCTCCGTAATGTACATTTTTATTTTGAAATATTTGTCTGCACTGTCACTTGATGATTCTGACTCGGCCCATTCTTCGCGAACATTTTGGCTCAATGTACGTAATTTCATCGACAACAATGGGCGAATCACTGAATACGTAATCTCTAAATCTAAAAGCTGTGACTGACCCCGATACTTTTCGGCCATACGGTGTTTTGGTTTTCACGACGATACACCTTTTCACGTGTTCCTATCATTTCTGCCTTCAAATTGTAAGCCAACGGTTTTTGGATTAAAATTTCTCATTTGCACGAGGAACTTTGGTTCACGACTTTTGGCATTCGAGCGCGGGGTGGCAATATCCTCCAACGAAATAAGTGAAGTTTCCGTGGGAAATTGCCCGATGGCTTCATTTGGGAATCTGCCGCGATAGTCGATAAAATTCTAAGTTTTTCCTCTCGCCATCCGCTCACCGTATTTCCTTCGTCCATCTTCCGTCGTGCAACTTTTATTCATTCACTCCCCCCCCCGCCATCTCCTCCTCCTCCTCCCCCCAAAGGCAATGTTCCCGTGGTCTTGCCTACAGTTCGATTTTCTTCTTCTTTCCCTTCCGAAACTCGAACCCCTTCCTATCGACCCAAGGAGAGCACCCCTCCTGCCGCTCGTCCCTTCTTCTTCGGCCCGCAAACGAGCCACCCTTCCCCCCCTCTCCCTTCCCGCGCCGGTGGTTGTTCCGGAGTCCGCGGTGGAGAGAGAGAGAGAAAAGGATTGCGGGGGTTTGGGGCGGAAGGGGGATCGCGGCTGCTGCTGCGGCGGACAACTCCCGCTTTACGTCGTTTGCTGCTTGCTGCTGCTATTAGGGTGGCAGATATGCTCTCGCTATCTGTGTACCCAAATACGTACCTGCCGCCTATTCCAAATGTGGCCTAACTAATGCCTCGTGACACCTCTCTCTTGCAATGTCATTACATGTTCCTACAACCCGTCTAATGAAACCTAACTTCTTTAAGTCTTTAAGACCCGTTTATTCTTCTGGTGTATGTGCGTATCCACTTAAAGTTTTAATGTCAGTGCAACACCCTGAAATTATTTGATCTGCTGTTGCTGAATTAGATCGCATAAACAATTATAATGTACGTCATCTTAGTCTTTTATTTCATTTAAAACTCGAGAGCAGCACATTTTGGGTGTGCCGAACAAATTTATTTCTTCCGGACCGGATATTCCCTTAGCGCAAAAGTTGCCAATTTATGTCAATATCATTGACGCCAATTACTTTCGAAATCTGTGAATGTTTAACCTTGTTGATGTTACCCGCTATCTATCCTCTGGAGTTTGAACGTTTTGGGAAATTGGGATTGGAATACCCTAAACTCTCGTATGGAAGGTGAATTATTTCAAGTGCGAGGGTATTCACTGCACGTGCGATAACCTTATTTTCTCTTCTAAAACACAGGAATCTATGATTGATACAATTTATTTTGTCGTCTTTCTGACGTCAGAGAGTTAGTTACCTGCGGAGGAACATTTTCAATGTAGGCCATCCGCAAATCGATCCCTCGCTGACTACCACGATAAGGACAATGCAAGTATTTGTTATTTTTCGTCATTAAACTTAAAAAAAAACATGACCCAAAATACATGACATTCTAAAGGGTTCATCCATCTTTCCGCGACTCAGCTCCGTGATTCATTCCATGTACTAGACGCCAGATTTAGGAAATTAATGAAATATTTTCCGGTTAGTTTTGGAGTGGTCCGGCCAATTAATTTGTATTTCGTGCAGATTTCCACCTTAGGATTCCTTTATATACCCCATAGATGATGCCTAGTTCTTATCCAGTTTACTCCAACTGCCCATAATTAATTACAGGAGTTGTCTGCTAATTGAGTTCCACCCGTCTTTAAGGCGATCATCATACCTCGAATCTTTAAGGTACGCCATTTTCGATTTTTGTATACATCATATTGTGCTTTCAAATCAAATTTTGGTGTAGTGGCTATGTTCAACACATACAGGATTGTAACCCACCGTCTCTACTACCATCTGCCGCGAATGTGCCCAGACACCACTGGATGAGTCCTTCCGCAGCCCTTGTATGCCCAAGTGAATAGTGGAGATTTAAACGCTTTCTCATCCCCCTGCCACATCCCCCCACCGGCAATTCCTGCTGTAGTAAGATATGGCCCGTTGATAAGTATGTTCATCATCCCAGGCAATTCAATTACGACACAATCATCAGTGTTCACGTTCACTAGAGGTACCTCCCTTTTTTTTCCTCTTCGACCCTCTCGTTCTTGCTAGTCTTAATTATTGGCCCATCGGCCCAAGCACATAGATAGTACATTTCTCTTCCATCCCTAGGCATGGCTAGAAGAATATTTTCTGTATTGGACGTATTCATTCCTTTGAATCGCCCCTTGAATATCTTGGTTCAAGTCAGATCTTGAGATCCCAGTGTCCCTATCGGCCTCATTAGGCGTTTGGAACCGTCTCTGCTTAAATTTTTAACTAAATCGTCGCCTAACTCTCGCGACGAACAATGCCAGCGAATTAAATTGCTCTGAAATATCTCTCCCTGAGGTGCAGAGGCATGGGATCCGATTTGCAGTTGCTGTCCCCCTTGAATGCGTGCATTAGTTTCACTGTTCCGGTTTTCATTTCTCAAAACGACAACCTAATACAAGATTGAAAAAAACATACATTTCTCAACGACAGTCGTTCAATGAATCTTAAGAAAAAAAATGGAAAAATTAACTTGGATAAATTTTTTTAATTTTCAACATACTTTTGCAACATCTCCTTTCAGTTCGATTCACTTTTCCCAGCGTCTCTCCAACTTTTTTAAGCCGTTCAAAATGTAGGATTTCGGGAGGTCCTCAAAATATTCATATGTGTGTGCGATGACCTCCTCGTATGACGTGAATCGTTTACCGCCGAGCCATTTTCTCAAGTTCGGAAATAAAAACAAGTCACCGGGGGGGGGGGGGGTGGCAAATCTGGTGCATACGGTGAATGTTTTAGTGAGTCGAACTTTATTTCCATAATTTTCGCCATCGAAACTGCGCAGGTGTGCGCCGGTGCATTGTCCCAATAGAAGAGAATTTATTTTGCCTGAAGAGGTCCTTTATTCTCGATTATTTCGCTCAATCGGTGCAATAAGGATGCATAATACTCTCTCCGTTTATCGTTTGTATTTTTTACAAGTAAAATATGGAGATGATTCTACGTGCATTCCAAAAAACCGTGGCCATCACCATGTTGGCCGATTTCACCGTCTTCGCCTTCTCCGGAGCCGGATCGCTATTAGAGAACCACAAATCACTGTTTCGACTGTTCATTTGTCTCTGTAGTGAAGTACGTAGTGTATTCATGTTTTGTCCACAGTTATGTATCGACGCAGAAACTCGTCAGGATTGCGACGGAAAAGTCTCCGGGTCGACCACTCGATTGCGTTTATTCTCCACTGAGAGCAAACGCGGCACCCATCTTGCCCAGTTACTTATTCTCACACCCAGTGATTGAGGATAGTGGCGCAGCTTGACGACGTAATACCTGTATACCTTCACCTGTACTACTTGTAGAGTAGATTCAAAGCTTAACTCATACGAATTTCTCCTTGTCATATTCTCTATTTGGCTATTTCTTCTACGAGGCTCGCAAGTGCATGATGTTTCCTGAATGTATATTGTTAATTGGTTGGGAATCACTCACGGAGCGAAGGTTAAGTTACAGATGGAATCTCTTGCATGAATCGCCCGCGAGCGATAAGGGATCAGAATAACTTTATCTGACGCAGTAGAGGGGGAAAGTATTTCGCGTTAAAAGTAGTCTGATGTGTGAACCCCCTCCCCCCTTTCCACACATTCCCGGCGACGGCTTGCAGGGTACGATGTAATAATATTGATAATAATGCCTTAGAAGTTGGTCCCCCTGGGTGGGCACCCGGATCACCATGTGTTCCTCTTCAACACGTGTCGTCCGATCATCTAGGGGGCGGGGAAGGAGGTGACACGGGTGTGCGCCCCCCTTTGGTGGCCGCCGGCCAGCCGAGCAGCGGCGCGGCCGGAAGGAGGGAGGCTGACGTCACGGCGGGGGGGGGGGCTCTTCATTTGCCCGCAGTGCCGGCCCTGGCGCCCCCTTTTCGACAGTCGTGCCCTTCGCAACGCGCCCAGACGTCACCTGGAGACTAACCGCGCGCACCAGCGGCATTCGCCATTCACGGCAATAATTACGGTGCAGCGGAACACAGCCGTCGTCTTCTATTCGTGTTAATTCTTGTCTTTTTCTCCATTAAAAAATGAATTGAGGCTAATTAGTTCTAATTTGTATAAAAGTAATGTTATCCTTTTGACTTTGCCTTGCAGAATAATATGTAAACCAATCGTTTCTCGGGCGTATTTAAAAAAAAGCAATGTTCGTCAATGAGTAGTCATTAGCCGTAGCCGTCAGTAGTCATTCCTGGTTTAATGAAAAATGAAGTGTATAAATTTGAATTATTTATGAGAACATTATCATAACTTTAGATCGTAAAACTCCTTAAAACGTTATCAAAATTTGTTACGTTGAATTCAGATTCGTATTGGTTTGGAAATCGACACCTTGGTGACGTATCGTCAGTGACATAATGAAGAATAGATCCCCTTAAATTTTTATTTCCGTATTTCACTATCAATGGGTTACCTTTGTGGAAAAAAATGGCGGAGAGTGCCCCGTCATCTAATGTGGGCCGTGTTAACATTTCAACAAAAATACTCGGTCCAAAGTGCCTTGAAAATGAAATGCACACGAAGGAAATTCTTCGCCATGGCTTTTTGGTGATGCGGTTATGGGCCAAATCCAATAATTTTCAGATTTAAATATCTCCCTCTAATATCTGATAACACAGAAATGTTTTAACGAGCATTAATATGTGTTTGATCTAGACTAAGTAATCGGTCACGCTTGAAAATAGTGGTATCCCCTCAAAAGGGCCTCTCCCCCCTGCCAACCGCCCCCTATCCCCTCCTCGGTCTACGAATGCTGCATCGAGCGGCGGGTTAATCCACCCTCCCCACTCCCCACCCACAAATCGCTCAATTCTGTTTTTTATCCCAGATGCAATAAATTAGTAATAAAAATGGCCCAAAACAAAGTTCATTTATTTACTAAATGGCCGGCAATTGAATTTCGATCTTTACCTAAATAAACCTATGATTGTTTGAGAGAATTAATGTTATCCTTATGCGGTGTCATTATGCATAACCAATTTACCTTTACGTGATACCATGCCAGCTACCGTTGGGGTGTGTGGCAGGGGTTGACCCGACCGGATGTAAGCGTCAAAATTAAGTGTTGTTTGCATTTTAGATACTGATAAAAAGGATGATGGCATTTGGAATTAAAAAATTATCAATTTTCCACAAAATAAGATTTATTATTGCGACCGGTTTCAATGTAACTACATCATCGTCAGGTAGTTACATTGAGGTAGGTACACAGGTAGTTCAATGTAGTTACATTGAAACCGGTCGTATCAATAAATTTAATTTTTTGTAAAATTGCCAGTTTTTAATCAATGATGATATTCCACTATATCACGCCTGAAACTTCTCTTTTTATATGATGGCATTGTTGAATTGTAGGAGTGAGATAAACTGATTATCATGTAATAGGGTGCTTAGGGAAATGTTTCTATAGCGCCTGAAATCATTCTAAGAACCAATGTTGTAGATGTTATCACAATCCGGACTCTCGGATGATTTCCGTGATGCAGTCGGAATCCGGGTTAATGGATGGTCGCAGCGGGTTGAAAATAATTAACTTTGTCGACACTTTCAAGTTGTTCCTGAAGGCAGTGCTGTTGTAGCACCATGAACTAGGGTTATGTTTAGGATACTGACAAATTCAATGTAACGCGTTTTAATATATGTAATGCAACGTATGCACTTCAAAAACTAAATAAGTTTGTATTAAATATGCTTACTTATAACCTATTAAAGACTTACCTTAAAGTCTGCGAAAGGCGCTCTTAATTTTAAATCGTTGTTAATAAAGTTTATATCTATTTTTATGAAACGAAAATAGTTTCCTCTTCAAGTGTGTATGAGATTGGCATTTTTTATAAAGTATCGTGCTTACTGAGGAGTAATACTCAGGTTGTTCTTGAGCATCAGGGAAACATACACATAAGGGCATTACATAAACACCCTGCATTATGATGACATGGTGTGATTCAGCATTCGCCCAACAATATAATCACAGGTAAAACCAAATCGTACAGAGAAACACAATCCATTGCAAAAATGAGTGGAGTAATCTCAGGATCATTCTTCTCATGCTACGAGGAAATTTGATTGACTGAGAGAATCGACTCAATCACCTGGACATGTTTGAGCGGCGCATCTTTTCGTGATCCAGCGCAAATTTTTGGTTTTACAATGATTCGTTTTTACACAATTTAACGTCAACGCTCCATTTGACCCAGAGTACATAGACATTTAGGACAAGGCAAATAATTTTGCATGAAAATTTGTCACATTCACGAGAATTAATGATATAATAAGAGAGTAATCATTTTTATTTTTCCTTTATAAACGTTGAAAGAAATTTCCATTAACATTTCATAGCTCAAGTAGCTTTCAAACATTGGCTAAACATTTTTTCAACCTCGTTTTCCAGGTTATTTAATTTTCTAACCTTTGAGGATTTTATTCAAATTTTAATGTTTGATTTAAATGGAGCGGTAATAGATTAATTAATTTTTTAAGCTATCCAAAATTCCCTATCCTGAATCTTTTTTTTTTATTCAGATAGCTTTCTCCGCCCATTAGACTTTTGGCAGGCACCTGAGCGCCCGCCGACTGCGGTAACCGCTGAGCCTATCGTGGACCTCGGTGCTGTGATACCCGGGAAGTTGAAAACTTGGAAGATGGGGGACTGATTCCTGATTGGATTTATCTGGTCTCCATTTTAAATTAAGTTATAAATGAATTTTAAAGCGCAATATCATCGATTTCCACAGTTGTTCTTTGTTCTTCAGCATTCAAAACGTCGCAATACTTATTTTCTTTTTTTTCAGTCTCGTTCTTTTATTCTGACGATGCGATTGAACCTGTGGAAGTATTTTTCGCCATCGAAATTTTAAACAGAGACAGCAGGATAGATCCCATCGATTATTTCGTCGAAAATATTCAGTTGCTGTTCTTTGGGTTCGAGCCGTTCAAAACATCAAGTTGGCTAGCATTTTCCATTTAATCGTAAAAAAATATATTTTGACTCGTGTTAATTTTAGAATTTCCTTCGATACCACGTTAAAGGCCGATTTGTCCGCGGTTAAATGGGTTCCATCGCACAATCGACTGCGCTTCCACCGATATTCGTCGCGCGGATAACGGACAATTGTCTTGAAATGGAACGAATTTCGAGCGTAGAGGGAGCAGCCCGCTTCCGGGGGACACCTATGGCCTACCCTGGGTTGGGGTGGGGCATTTTGTTTTCTATTTCCCTTCGGGAGGGGGATATTTGGTGTGATCGAGAGAAGGGGCAGGAAAGTCGGGGTGGCACAATGCCTAGTAGCGAAACTTTCGTTCCAGGTGATCCGCCTTTTGAAGGCAGGTTTCGGACGACTACGCTCTTATGTGAATGTGTTCGTGTGTCCCTCCCTCATATACGTACATGGTAGGTACATCATAGGAGGATCTATAGGACATATTATTACATGATAGGAGTGAACGTTGAATTACAGATTAAATTGCTTGCATGAATTGGAAGATGTCTCCTTAGCGATAATGTTGAAAATATATTATTATTAGCCCCATCCTACTTCGGAAGGTTAAATCATGCCAATAAAATGAGAGAAATTGAGTGAGCGATATTTAAGATCAAATCGAGTAGCTTCAGGCGTGACGTTGTGGAAGTCAAACATAATGAATAACTGATCGTAGCACTTTTCCACTTGATAAAATTTTATTTTACGACCGGGTTTCGATGTATTACATCATCATCATCAGGTCAGACCTGATGATGATGTAATACATCGAAACCCGGTCGTAAAATAAAATTTTATCAAGTGGAAAAGTGCTACGATCAGTTATTTGAGATTTAAGATGTCATTTTTTCCACGAACGATAAGGGATCTAACGTCGTTCGACCGCGCTAGGAGGGAAAGGTATTTTGGGTCTAGGGTAGTTTGGTGTGTAATCACCCCCTGCCATACACCCTAGCGGTGGCTCGCAGGGTATTAAATAAAACTGAACTTACCTTTCTCAATCCTCGACAATACATTTTCTTTCACTCCACAGCGATCCTTAAAATTAACTTAATAAATTTTACTTCAAGTCTTAGTTAAACTAAAGGTACGTTGAATAAAACTTGATATCATACTTGATAGCGATATTATTTCTTGATAAAATTAAATTGTAAGGTATCCATAAAATTAAGTCATGGCAATGAATGACGAACACTTATGTGAGCAATGACCTTGCATCTCCTTGGAAAGTTTGGTTGAGTCAAGTTTGTATGCTCTTGTTTTTAATTTTAAGCACTAAGATTCAGGTTGTCATCAATGAGACGACTTTAATTTAATCCTGATAAGGTTCGCGTTTGAACGTGATTTTTCGCATGAATACCTGTGTGTAGATCAGAATAAGGAAAAAAAGCAAACGCTGGTTTTTGCAGCTGATTATGTGAGTCAGGAATACTATTCCAGGGGTGAAAAACCTAATTATCTTCCTTCTCCAGGTCTTTCAAAGCAGACCACTTGTTCAGTGAAACAAGTTCACTTTTATTTTTCTCCAATATTTCTACATCAGCAGAAAGACGTTTAAATTTCGATCTCCACAATTCGTTGCGGAGGAAGCTTTGGAGGGGAGGCAAAGCGCTGCGGAGAGTGGCAGGTAGCATTGTCAACCTCAGGAGTGCGGTTTTCAACTACAATTCTAGTCTTTCCTGCGGAGGGAGACGCGTGCGCGGAAGTAATACTACGTTGTAGAACAAAATGCAAATATACGACTTTACGACACGTAAATGTAACAGTTTCAGGTTTAACTTTGTGGAATTCCTTCATGATGAGGGCGAAAAAGAAACATTACACTTCCACTATAAAGATTTAATATTTCACGACCATAGGTAGTTTCGATGATGCACAGCATCGAAACCATGGTCGTGAAATATCAAATCTTTATTGTGGAAGGGTAAAGTTTCTTTTTTACTCTCATCTTTACGATTCGTGTTGACATTTTATCTTCCTGGAAAAGTTTTCTCAATAAGTCGCTTCAGAGCACTCGTCTAAAGATAAGGGCACGTACGCAACGCTCCGCACCGCATACCGCACGTGGCATTCTGTGGAAGAACCACCGCAGTCAAGGGAAAGAGCAAAAATATGGCTTGCGAGGTACGGTTGGTCGACCACTGGCATAGCATATCTGTCATCAAGCTACTTCTTTTTGCAAGCGCTTCTTTCGCCAACGTCCATCTTCTCCTAATGTCCTCACCACCATTTCCCTTTTACGTGAACTGCTAAACTTCTCCAGTTTGTTCCCAAGTTCTTAAATGATTAACTTTCGTTTTTCTACTTCTCGTAGATCTCAATACATTCGTTTTCCTGTCATCACCTTTCGTCCTATGCTCTCTCATTTCATCGTCTTTGCTCATATAAATATAAACTTTAATCTCGTGGTTGCCTAACTATTGCTCGATCGTCAGCGGGCATAATTGAATTTATCGACTCTCCGTCCAATCACATTCCAAACTCAGCTCCGCACGTACGTTCGCGAATATTCTCGGGTATAATACCTTCTCATCAATCCCTGTTAACAGATGAGATGTATGCCCAGCTGCGTAGTCTGTACAATAAATACGCGAACTGGTGCAATCTGGCGGCCATGACGCGGACTATAGCCCCGCCCACTAGCGGCGCTAGTTGTCTGAGACCCAATGAGCCGTCTGTGCTTGGCGGATCGTCGAGCTGTGCGTATAATATCCGGTATGTTAATATCTGTTGTTCTTGTTTTTACTGTTAGTCGAAAATGGAATTTGACAAAATCACGGACCAACGAATCAACATCAAGTTTTTTGGTGAAGTCCGGTAAAAGTTATGAAGAAATTACTGAAATGTTAAAGCTGTTTACGGTGATAATACTCTGAAGAAAACATCCGTTTTCGAGTGGATTAAGCGTTTTAAAGATGGCCGACAAGACGCCACGGATGATGCAAGGCCGGGATGACCTTCAACCACCTGTGTTGACGACAACATTGATCGTGTGCGGTCCCTTGTCCTTACCGATCGTCGAAGAACTATCCGAATGATAGCTGATGACATGAATTCAGGAAAATCAACAGTGCACACTATTTTAACCGAACATGATGGATGAATCCTTCACCACGACAATGTACTTGTACATTCAGCATTGATTGTTCGCCATTTTCAGGCAAAAAATTCAATCATCATCTTTGATTATCCTGCTTATTCCAGAGATCTCGCCCCCTGCGACTTTTTCGTATTCCCAAAATGCAAAAATGTGATGAGGGGACATCACTAGGAAGATATGGACGCAATAAAGCAAGAAACGACGAGAAAACTAAAAAGCTCAACTGCCGAGGCCTTCCAAGGGTGCCTCAAACAGTGGAAAACAAGATGGAATAAGTGCATAGTAACGAATGTAAAGTACTTTGATGGAGAAAAAATCGATGTAGACAAAATTTTGCAAAATAAAATGTTAATGGTCTGTTCGCGTATTTATTGGACATACCTCGTATGTGTCGGCGCAACTATTTTAGAGATCATCCTGAATACAAGAATACTCGGAACTGGCGATGGAGAAAAATATTACGGAGGTTAACTATTCAGGAAGGTTAACACTCCTTCCGCCAGAGCCTTCATTGCCCATGTACCCGGCACCGATTGTGTTTGGGGAGCGTTTAAATAAGTTCAGAAGCTGCGAACTACGTGGAGGTGTGGCAATCCTGCGAAAGCGCTCGCTCCGCACAATTGAATTGAGGCTTCCGCCCTCTGTGGTGTGCGATGGCGGAATATTAACATTCTATCACTCTCTTTGCTAGGCTAACCGAAAGTATTTCGCCCTGCTATGTCAGCAGCACTTTATTGGAGAAAAACGCAACTTTTGAGTAAAGCAATGCAATTGATCGAAGGCTCATGGAGAAAACATGTTAAGCCGTTATAAACCAGCGGTATTTATGGCTGATAGCCGAGCGTATGCAATACGCAAACTGATCATGTCAGGAGCAACACGGCGTGAAATTGATGAAGGGTGTTTGTGATTTGCACGCATCGGCGCTCTCCTCTTATTAACGAGTCGACGTGAGAGGGGGATGGAGAGAGATTGGCGGGTGGAACTTGCAAACAAATGACGCTGATCGCCGTTTAGAAAATAACGCTTTGCTTCAGATTTTCACCAGGGATTTGGGGGTGCGTTTCTGGGGCAGTGGAAGCGAAATGGAATGACGTGCGGGGGAGGAAGGCTTTGCCCAGGAAGGTGGTGGAATGGCTTTGGGAGAAGATAATGAGGGATTGTGGTGTTTGTTGTTGGGGGAGGGGGTGGGCGGGAGAATGCAGGTGGGAAGAGAAGGGAGCCCGCGGGGAGGAATTTTAAAGGTGCTATTTTGGGCGAGGCATGGAATGTGGCGATACAATATAAGCGGCGAAGAAAAGGTTTGAGAGTCCATCGAGCGTTATTAGCCTTGCTGTAAGCACCGTGTTTCCTGCACGACTTGAGGACGTTTAAATTCACACACGGCTTGTGGCATGGTACTTTTATAGATATAAATATATATATATGTATATATATATATATATATATATATATATATATATATATATATATATATACTACACTACTATACTACACGTACTATATATATATATATATATTTATATCTATAAAAGTACCATGCCTCAAGCCGTGTGTGAATTTAAACGTCCTCAAGTCGTGCAGGAAACACGGTGCTTACAGCAAGGCATATATATATATATATATATATATATATATATATATATATATAGTGTATATCAATTTAGCACTAGCGAACAAGACAAAAACACCGAAACACACGAAAAAGAAAAGAAACTCACTAGTCTTCGAATTTTCGGTGGTACAAGCCACCTTTCTCAAGGAAGAGAAGAAGTGCCTTCTCTTCCATGAAAAAGGTGGCTTGTACCATCGAAAATTCGAAGACTAGTGAGTTTCTTTTCTTTTTCGTGTGTTTCTGTGTTTTTGCCTTTGTTCGCTAGTGCTAACTTCATATATATATAGATAAGTATGTGTTTAAAGTTTGTATTTATAATTTCATATATTCACGTTCGTGAATGCCGGCAATAACCGGAAACAATTTCAATGACCGAAACGGAGAAGCAGTTGTCGAAGGATTGGTCATGGGAACCAGTGTGAGTGGGGATGGGATAATTAGGGAGGGTGGGAGATTCAACGGAGTAGCGGTAGTTATTCATGCTGAGGGGAAGGGTGGTGGTGCATTCACTCACGTACTAGAAGGCTGGGCAGAAATAGAGGAGAGGCTGCAGATAATGTTTTCTGAAGTGCAGGTGGCGAAGGAATGAATCTCGGGTTGGGATGTGCCAGTCAGGGAGGTAGCGGGTCGAAGAAGAAGGCTGCATGTGCAACGTGGGCGGTTGCATGGGGCGGAGAAGAGGCTGGGGGGGGGGTGGTTGTGGATTTGCAGATGTCGCGTTAATCCGACGGGCGTTTTAATTAGGCGGAGGGGCAGTGTGGGAATAGAAGTGATGTGGACTGATTGTTTTGAATAATTGGGTCGTGTTCGCGTATTGTGTCTCTGAGTTTGTGGGCTCTTCCCCGGGTTTCAAAGGTTTCTGTACTTCGCTGGTCCACTTTTCCAGTATTCTATGTCTCTGATCCGTAGAGTTTCATGCTTCATACGAACTGCTTCCTTGTTTGCTACCTTTGGGCTTTTTGAACGTACTAGCTGCCTCTTCCTCATGAACGCCTTCTTAGCTACAGGTATAGTTACTTAGCTACCTGTATAGCTGGTATCCTTCCCTTGAAGCTGCCCGAGCTTCTTCCATCTCAAGTTATGCTGCCGCCCAGGTGGATGAAGGATTCCCCTCGCTCAATCTCCCACTCCTCGAATTATGATATCTGCCTTCACCTCCTCTTCTCCACTCGCTAGGCTCTTGGTTTTCTATTTATTGATGCTCATATAATATCCACAAAGTACTTGTTCCATAGCACTCGGAATTGCTTTCGGGCCCTATCGCGTTTCTGCGACCACTGCGATGTCATCTGCGAACTCGAGCGTTTTAATTTCTTCATCCCGCACCACTTTGAGTCCTTCAATGCCCAAATCCTGTGGCGATAGGTTGCTTCATGATAAAACTATTTCTTTTGGCTTACAGTATCCTTTCGTTTTTCGTTTTCATGTTTGTTAACTGATTTATTTTAGAGGTTGCAGATTATTCTTTTGTCATTGAAGTCCATTCCAAGTGATCTAGTATC
This sequence comes from Hetaerina americana, assembly GCF_022747635.1. Lineage (NCBI taxonomy): Eukaryota > Metazoa > Arthropoda > Insecta > Odonata > Calopterygidae > Hetaerina > Hetaerina americana. The sequence continues at coordinate 17,044,871 of NW_027287095.1, forward strand.
TTGAACATTTTGTTCCATTCAATGTTGTCGAACTCTTCTCCGATTCCGTGAATGCCACACATAATGGCTTGCATGTATATGCGTATCATTATTTCGGCCGGTACCCTGAAGCTGAGTATTCCCTCTCTTGCTCCTCGGTTTTTCCTTTCCTTTTCCGGATCGGTTTTCCCTGTGGCTTTCTTCTATCTTTCCTACTAATATTCGGCTAATTATCCGAGTAAATATTTTCGATGCGTGAGACGCAAGGTTCAATGCCCCGTGTTCTTCGCATTTATCTCTTTTTGGTTTCTTCCGTCTCGCATTTAAGACAATCCTCTCAAAGTCCTCTGGTAGTTTCTCACTGTCGTAGCTATCTTTGATTATTCCGAAGAGGGTATCCTTCACTTTGACCCCGGGTGACTTGATCATTTTTCCATTTATTTAGTCTACTCCTGGTGCCTTGCTGTTCTGCAGGCTCTCACGCCGAATTTCCTCCTCAGTATTTCTGGACCCCGTGCGTGATATTCTATCAATATTTATTCTTAAATCAAGTCCCCTTCGAGTGGTTACGGTGCTCAATAGAGAACTTCATTCTATTCCTTTCGTCTCTTCCCAATGCCTTCATCTTCTAACTCTTTCTAAGCCTTCTTGCACTTTTGCATGACTTGGTTCCGCCACTTTTTTTGAAGGGTTTCCTCAGTTTCATTTGTTGGATTCTTGCATTTCTTCTTGCCTCTCTTAAGTTTGCTTATTTGATAACCCTAAATCTATTTGATATAGAGGTAGATAATTTCATGAGAAACAGGAAACTCACCGTTAACTCAGTGATAAGATTGACATCCAAAGGAAACAAAATAGTACTCTACCATTTGCCGATAATCGAGTAATTATTAAAAACTCTAGAAGAGGGTCTACAACGATCAGTATTCCAACTTTATGAAAATCTTTCTAATCTTAAAACATCGCTTAAGTAATGCAATAATTTCAGAGATTAAAAATCATTCGCCTTGACCGGGATCCGAACCCGGATCCCTCAATTTCCGGTCGAGTGCTTTCGCCAGTTAAGCTATGATATAAATTATTTTATTCGGTTCAGAATATTACAGAGTTTGTTGCCATCATGCTTAATATCAGATCACAGATTATGGGTACATCATGTTATTCTTTAATATAAGTGTATACATGGATACATACATAATGCATCTTCCAAATACATATACACTTGCACATACATACGCACATATGCACATGCACACGCACACACATACATATAAACATATGTATACAGACGCATACACGTACATTTGACCATTAACATTTAGAAAGAAAATAGAAAGGAAGACAAGGTCCACAGATATTAGAAGGAAGATTTTAGCTAGCCATGGAAAATTATGTATTGTAAGAAATTATCAATGGTAGGGTTGAAATTATCGGTGCAATCAGTCATTCAGAAAAAAAACTCTTCAACGATGGACGAAGGGTGTCCGGCACCAGGTGGCTACCGGATATCACTTCCCAGAGTTCTGATCGTGGCTAGCGTCGCTCCGGTCGCGACTCGACCCCGGGCGACGAGTGCTTCGCCGTTTCCCTAGACGCCGCGTCCAACCCGTCGACGAGCAAGGACGCGGCATTTCGCCGCATCCCTCCCCCCCGGCCTCGTCCGAAGAGGAAGAGCCAGCCGTGGTCTTCACGCAGAGCGGGTAATTTGGCAGCGTTCCACAGGAGGCCTTCTTCGAAAGAGCACCGCTGAGGACCGCCAAGGGGCAGGAGATAGCCTCGGGGAGGGTCGGAGTGGCGGACTGGGGCTCATCTGCCGAAGGGTTGTGGTCGGGAAAAATCAGGAGAGATAGTTGCTTGGGGTCCGTCTCTAGAGGAGCGCTGGGAAGATCGTCGACACCTTGGCTGTCCTCAATGGAGAAGGACGATGGGGTTTCTGGGATTTTTGACTTTGGGAAACTTGTATGTGTGTCAACTTCCGGCGTCGGTGACGCTTCCTTTAAAGTCAATTATATAGGGGTCGAGGGATGAGCTGATGGGGACGGGAAAACATCGCAATCGGATGCATCCTCCTCACCTGTCACCAGAGGTTCTCGGGGTGTTTGAAACCCGTGATGCAAGGATTGCGAAGCGAGGGCGTCGATGGCGTGAGCGGGGTGAGGGGGGCGAAAGGCCATCCCTCCTTATTTGACGAGCTCACGGAGACTGGGGCTAGAGGTCGTGTGATATTAGGCGAGGTGGTAGGTACGTGAGCTATTTGTAGATCGGTATTCGAGACCAGGAGCTTGGGGTCGTCTGTCCTCTTCTTTTTCGGATCCCTTTCTTCTGTTGACGATTTTCGTTCCCGCTGACATTTCCCTCCAATTGAAGGGAGATGCGGGGGACCGACGGGAGCAGCCGGGGCCGCACCCTCGATGAGTAGAAGCGACCGCACTCTCTCCTCCACAGCCACTTCGACGGGGTCTCCACGGGGAGACAAAGAACCCTGACATTACACGGGCTGCCGGAAGTCTCTTAAATTGTTATTGTCGTCCTCAGGTCAAAAGACGGAAACGGTAGTTTCCGCCGAGTATTGTCTAAAATCCTAGTCATTGTAGCTTCGGTTGCCAACTTCAGGAATATCAAATGGCGATTGTAACCAAATTGGATCGCCACTATCTCCTCGGGTGTGAGGCCCAGCGACCCTAACGTGAAGAGGTGGACCTCCCACAGGGGTAGGGGGCTTCGCCTTCTCGTCAACTTGCAAGGCGAGCGTGTTTAAGTGGCGCACAGCCATTTAAAGAAATCAAATTCAGCACACTAGCATGAATAAGGAAAGCGCAACAAAAGAACGAGCACTTAAAAGGGAAATAAATCACTCACGAACGCTCCCTCCCCGCCACAAGCACCCGGCGGTAGCAAACAAAAGGAGCCTAAGGTCGAAACCGAAACCTATACTAGGAGTCAAGGTCGAAAAAGAAGTCGAGCGTCAAATCCAACGCTTCTTGAAGTACTTGGCGGTCAAACGCCGCTCGAAATAAAACACGATCGGAACCTCGATTTCCGAGGGAGTCCGGCAGTACCGCTCTCCTAAACCCGGCGAACGACGCCTCGGACGCCGGCGAAATCAGACACTCGGTCCTGCTATCGAGGCGTCCTCTAAAACTCTGAAATTTTGGGGCTTTTAAAGGAACAAAATCTTGTGACGAAATACCGTACATACAATGTCACGGGCATTTGTAGTCGTGGGCGACGCACCACAGTCCGCGAGGTTAAAGCCAACTTTTAAACACTTAGGCTGTTTATACCTTAGACAAATTCCAAAGAAACTGCGGGAGATGCCGCAACAGTATCTTTTTTGAAATGCATATTAGCGGATGACTCAGTTAAAAGTTACTGTTGCGGCATCTCCCGCAGTTTCTTTGGAATCGCTTAAGTAGACAAAGACGACGACATTTTTTTGAATATGAACCCCTGCTAATCAAAAAAGTAGTTGAAAGTTAGAATATGAAACCACTATCGATTGTAATATCTACGTAGAGCGGATGTAGGAAGTAAGATTTCCAAGAGAAACTCTTCGATGTGGTAAAAGAATGTGGGAAGGCGTAGGATGGGAGTGCCAAAACGCTCGATGTCGGAACAGGCTGAGATCCATTACTGAAGAAGATGGTGGTGGTGGTGGTTTTATTGCCACCAGAAGAAAGGGCTTATTTGATGCACGAAAAACCTTTTGTTTTAATCCGAGAAACGAATGTTTTGTGCTTCATCGAATATTTTTATTGAAATGGAAATATTTTAGTTTTCCAGGCGGTTGCCTACCTTCTACTACATATATTTCTTTGATTTTATGTTTAAGACTAATTTCAATGAAACTTTATGTAGCTGCGAGCCTCGGGGAAGAAATAGCCAAAATGGAGATGATGTCGAGGGGAATTGCATGTAAATCAAGACTTTTGAATGTATGTGCTCTACACATGTGGTGCTCATGTCTTTTATGGAATACGAGGTATGTGCGAAAACGATCCGAACTGCGTTCTTATCTCCGCATTGGTGCTAATCTTCTTCATCCGGGTCATGACATCCTTCGAAGTAGTCCCCATTTGATTGAACCACTTACTTCCACGTGCTTCCACATCTTAAAGCAGTCCTCGAATGAAGATTTTGGAATGGCCTTCAGCTCGCGCGTCGCATTACTACTCTATGTCGTCGACCCGCTTTCCTTTGAGCGCCATTTTCAATTTTGGGAGCATCCAAAAGTCACAGGGGGCTATGTCGGGACTGTACGGAGGTTGGCAAAGCTGTGCAATCTCATGTCTCGCCAAAAATTGCTGCAAAAGGTTCGATGAATGCGCTGGCGCGTTACCGTGGTGAGGAGGCCAGTCACCGCTTGACCAGAGAGGCGGTCGTTTTCCTCTCATAGCATCACGCATTCTTTTCAAAACTTCAAAATAATATGCTTTATTGATCGTATGACCTCTTGGAGTAAATTCCTAGTGCACAACACCCTCACAATAGAAAAAATAATTAAAAAAACGCAGGTCGGATACTTTTCGGACCACAGCATATCCAGTGAGGTGAGACGTATATAGGTCTTAAAGCTGAGACTCTAGCCTCAATCGTTTTTTTATACATGCCTCTTCGTCGACGGACGGATCGATTGGCATTCACCCCGATGTGGCGAAACAACTAAATATTTATTTATTTTGTGTTTGGTGGTGACGACTTGCTCGAACGGTATCGCTTATTTTCCAATTATGTAAAATAGGAGAGTGACAAAGATAGATAGAGAAAAAGAGAGAGAGAGGTCCACAAAGACCTTGTCCTTTTGAGAAATTATCGTTGGTCTCGCATTTTTAACTTTTTTTTCAAATTTCCGAAAACGAGATATCTCGAAAAGATCCAGGTGAAGGCAACGCCAATTACCAATGCAAATTCCTCGCAGGCAGAATCAAAAGGCGTTGTGTTTTTCCTTAAGAATGCCGAGTCATCGTGCAATCGTTTCTTCGCAGTCTATTGCCCTTATTCGCTCCTCAAGGCCAAGTCTCATCGAGTGTAAGAAATAAAACACCGAAGATAAGTTAGATTTGTCGTCATCACGAATTGTAGCGGGAATCGCACTGACGTGAGTTGAGCCAATCATAGGCGATCCCTTACTCTTGCAATGGGGTAACTCCTTGTATTGATAAATTCTGTTTGGATTTCTTTTCGCATCGATTTTTTTCTGATTAGCTTACGTTGCGTCAATTCCTCGAGGCGGAATACGAACGGACTCGTTTTTGCGCATGAGCCCAACTACGAGTGTATTTCTTAGGGTGTTGCGTCATGCGGTTCTTGCCTTTAGCTCTTCCTTGAATCCATTCCAAATGTTGCCACGCCAGCGTTTCATTATTATAATTGTCCTACCGAATGTTCGATTTCCCACGAATAAATTTTATTTTACGTAAAACCTAGCCGTGTACCATTCGAGTAAATAATTTATTGATTTTTTTGTAATTACTCTTTAAACTATTGGATTTCTTAATCGTTCTCAACAGCTTCTCCAACTTTGGCTAGTATCCAGTAATCCCTCATCTATCCTCGAAGCACTCAATTGGGAATCACACTTACATCACGGACTGCCGAAGGTGATCCGTCCCCCCCCCCTTCCGTTCTAGGGATCCCGGTCGTGCTCTCGCGTGCTTTTGGCATCCATCGCAGGTGCCCCGTAACCGCGTCCGACGCGGGAGTGACACCCGCGGACCACTGGGCCCCATGCAAGCAAGCGACACCGAAATACGTAGCTCAGTCACTTCTCCGTGCACGGCCAATCGAAGCCTTCGCAATCGATGAATTACGAGTTGTTTGCGGAGATTGCTTATTGTAAAGCATCTTGACGGAAAGCAGCGAGCAGCACGTTAGAGCAAAAATTTAATACCTTGAAATATCTACACAAAAAGTAATGGCTTTTGACAGAAACCCACCTTTTAACTATAGGTTATTTAGTATTCAATGGTCTGTTAATGGAATATGCTAACTCTTTCTAGCACATAAAAAGCCACATATCTATCTATTAGGAAAATAATAGAGTTAAAGAAAAATATTGAAACGCATAAATTGCATTAGAAATACAAGTCTAAGAAACCAAAAAAAATAAGTAATCAAAGGGAGCGGTAACATTTAATTGTAATTGAATGGCTATTTTTCATATATTAAACAAAAGCAGCGAAGCGTGATCAGTCACAGTATCCTACCAAAAAAGGGCAAGGAATCCAGAAACGGAAATGCCACGGGAAAAATCAGGACGCAGAAAAAACGATGGACAAAAAAGTGCGTGCATGTGAGTGCTATCTGCTTAAATGAGAAATCGGAGAGTTCAGAAGGAAATGAAAGTGAAATCACTTCGAGTGGAAAGGACGAAGGGTTATTTACTGGAGAAGGTTGATCTTTTAAATGGAGGAAGGAATACTTATGAGGGCGAAGAGAGAAATGGAAAGAGGGCAATAAGTACGTAGGTGCCGAGACCAATGTCACAGTCACAGACCAACGCTCGATAGGGGAAGGAGGAGACAAATGTAGTCGGCTATCGTCACTCATTAGGCCATCATCCGTGACAATGAATTCAAAGGTCGATTGTTAATTGTCTGGACACCAGCCTTAATAGGTGACCACGAATTTCTATTTTATTTACCATGTAGACGAAGGCAAACAGTCGTCAAGTATGAAAGCTGTGTTGCTTTCCCGGCTCATGCTCTACTACACTGCTCGTATTCCTCTCGGGTCTTCCACCGGGTCAAAGCATTCATTCCACCTCCGTCGACGTTTCGGTGACCGACTCGCTCGTCGAAACGTCAGCGGATGTGGAGAGGGCCGAACTCGGCGGAAGACCCGAGAGGGATTAAATACGAGGGTAGGCTGGAAATTAATTCACACATACTTGTAGACCACAAAAAAAATGATCTTAGGAAGCACTCCTGGTAGCATGTGGAAGTAACATTCCCCATCAACGCGCATGCGCAAGTTTGAGGTCGTTACGTTCATCCAGTGTATTTTGAGAAGCGGAAGTATGGAGACGTGTTCTAGTGCTGTGCCAACGCGAGTTAAACAGCGTGGTGTTTAAGGTCCTGTGTAAGGGGAATGTTACTTCCACATTCCACCAGGAGTGCTTCTGAAGGTCATTTTGTTTGTGGTCTACAAGCATGTGTGAATTACTTTTCAGCCTGCCCTCGTAAATCGTCAAAAATTCTTTGGCTGCGCGTCGATTGTTGTCGAGTCGGTTGGAGCGCGGCGTTGGCGAAGCACGGCGATCGCCAAATGAGGAGGAACAGTCTGAAACAGTCAATAATCGTTCTGCAGGGGAATTGCTGCCTGCAGCTCGGAGGAAATATCATTTGTTGGAGGTATAGGCGTTAGCATTGGTTTTTCGAGGCCGTCCCCGATGAAGATGGTTTTCCCGCGGGACAGCGTAGCGACGTCCGCTGTTGCCCTCGCCTCTAAGACGCGTTGCGGCCGGTGACCTCCCATTCCGCCCCAAGACAAGCAGTACAAGTGCTGCAGAGGGCATCGATCGGGCCCTGAATGCGTCCTCTCCTGTGGGCCCGACGAGTCACCATTCCAAACTTCGCCCCAGCTGTACTCCTTTGTTCTCGTCCGCTTGTTCTCAGTCGATAGCGATTCTCCACACCCCTCTCGTTTTCTTTGATTAATTATTAATACTTTGATTCATTTCACGATTGATTAATCTGATTTCTGTTGGTCATACGCCTGAGGTCATACTTTTACGGGTTTAATTTACGGGCTGTTCATGTTCGTATACCGTATTTGCCTACTGCCGTGTAATGTATGCAAAATGCGATCGACGCGTGACTGATCTGGGCACCGTGCCTCCGATACCGTGACTGGCTCCTCTCTTCATCATCTTGGCTTCGATCGGTTTGCAAGTCCATCCCGATTCTTTCCGTATGGGCTTTCAGCGTTTCCTCGTCACTTTTCCAGTTTTATTAACAAAAATTAATTGCAATCCAAAATATGTCATTGGTGTTTGAGAGATTAGTGAGTTGCATAATTTTATTATTGAACAGTTAATCTTTCGCTTGCTGAAGCTACACTTTTCTGTTCTGGTGCACAAGGAATGCCATCACGAGGGCCGCTCAATTGCTTGATCATTGATGCTTTCACCAACCTTTGCTCCACAACTCCAAGATACATGACGTCGGGAATCCGAAGTTGATCTCGTGCTTACATCTTGGACGGGATGGTCTCCACCGAATCCAAGCACATTCATTTTCCAATTAGAGCTTTATGTTTTCTGAATTGTGAATGATCAATTCTGGCAAATTCAGTCGATGCTTTTTCAAGTAAAATCGATGAATTTGAACTGCAATTAACGCCTTCAGGTGTTAAACTGACAAATCAGAAAATAAATCAATGCAATCTATGATTTCTGACATACAATGACCTAATCTGATATGAAGTTGAATCTTTCTGAAATACAAATGGCAAAGGTGGAGCAAAGCGTTTTGTAGTGGCCAGGAAACGTCTTATTCAGTTTAGGAATATCACATCATGAAAACTTAACCTTACTTTTACGAGGGTGGGGTGAAAAGTTTCCGGACCGATAAAGAAGAACTATTTTTTTCGTGCCTTGATGACTCCGCTCAAGTATCGTGCCCGCAATACTTACGCAGTTTTTTTAATTTTTTTATCCCTCCGCGATTGTGGGGAACTACCAAATAAATAATTTTTCAGTTGCAATCAGTGCTGATCTTTTCAAATGGACCGCGCGCGAGAAGAACGGATAATTTTTCAATCGAAAGCGGTGGCTGTCAAGGTCAAGGTTAGGAGTTAGGGCGACTTGCCGCAGTCGAATTTTAATTTTCTCAAGGACTTGAGGAGCGTTTATGGTAGCAGGGAGGAATGGAATGGAATAAAGACACTTTACTTTAAGGATACTATCTCCCCTCCGTCACCCCCCTCTCCATACCGCGCGAAAGTGCCCTGGTGTTGCCTGGCTGGGGGTGCGACGACCCCCGGGGTTTGCTCCATCAAACTCTATCTCTTTCTCGGGTTTCTTCGCCCCCCCCCTTCTCCGCTCCCATTCTCCCCTTCACGCCCCTCTCCCCGCCTGTCCGAGTGTGAATTCCGACCCCGATCCCCTTCCTTTGGCGCATTCGGCGAGTCGCTTAAAAAAACCCGTCTTAGAGGGAGCACCAAGTGTTTTATTCCAGCGCGAATGCCTCTTCTTCTTCTCTTTTATATTCAGCGGGTCAATTAAGCACTGACCAGTGTTTGGCTAAAAGCCCGACATGGCATTATTATTCACTGTGCAAGCTTATCTGTGAATCCATTTAAAAAAAGCTGAAAGGCTTACCTATCAAAGCAAGCATCGAAACATGGCTGTCAATATTATCGATCGTCGGGAAAAATTCGATTTGACATTAACTGCATTATACTTGATTGAAGAGTATCGGGCTAATGTCGATACATGGTTTGGATTTTGGTGGTTGAAGCGGTTGATTCCTTGAATCGCCGGGCGGGGGTATTTGTCGTTCATTCCATGCGAATGGGATTGTCTCTGAAATCCCATTCCCAGTTCCATTTACTTTTCTTTCATTGCCTCAAACTCAGGGCCAGAGTTCCTGGAATATTATCACAGGCAATCAACCTATTTTAAGATAAGATACAAGTTTGTGGGCGGCCTTCGACGACCAGTATCAAGTGGACTTCCTTTATTTGCCCTAACTGCATTTGTGGGACGACTCCTTGACATTCGCCGCCTTTACTCAATATTGGGTCAATTCTGACGTCAGGCCTCCCTTCTTCTCTTCCTCCCTCCTTCCCTCCCTCCGACCTTCATCTCCCCCTTGCCCACCGTCCAGAAACACACCTCCACTCAACAGTCAAGCGGGTGCGAATTTAAATGCGGAAAGCGCCAGGCGTTTATATTTCACATTCATTCAACGTAATCTACCCATTTAAGGTAGGTTTGGACGGCCCCTGTGATGACGATTACTTTGGTAAGACGTACAGGGTGCGTTCCGAAGTTAATGCAATTTATTGAAAATTAATTCATTGAACAGATTTGCATAAACCATTAAAATTCTTCAAAGTACTGTCCTTGGGCGTATACACATTTTTCCAACTACTCTGCCATGACCGGTACGTGCCCTGGAAGGTGTCTTCTCGCAAGGTCTTCGTGACGGCTGATTGGATCTCTTCTATGGACGAAAAACGGGTTCCTTTCAGGGTTACCTTAATCCGAGGGAACAAACAGAAGTCTACTGGGGCGACTTCAGGAGTATAGGGGGGGTGGGGCAGCGTTGGCACCTGGTATTTGGCCGGGAACTCGCGGACTCGTTGCGCGTTGTGGCAAACACCTTGGGCACGAGCTTGGTGCACACTTTCCTCATCGCTAAATCTTCAGTAACAATGCGAAACACAACAGTAGACGACAAGTTCAGTTCATTGGCAACCTACTTGATACTCAATCGATAGTCAGAGTCCAACATTTGTCAAATGCGAGCCACATTGTTGTCGGCTTTGCTGATTGACGGCCGCCCAGAGCTTTGTTCGTCGTGAACCTCTTCCCGGCCCTCCTTAAAGGCCTTTAACCACCTCAAATTTTTTAAGTAGGACAAAGCAGAGTCCCTGTAAGGTCCATGAATCATTTTGTTTGTCTCCTCAAGAGATTTTTTCAGTTTAGCACAAAACTTAGTAATCGCGTAACGTTGCTCGATCGTCGATTCCATTTTTTTCGTGACACGGTCGGCGCGCATAGGTTTACAATAACTGACGTCCTGTCACTTCCACAGCTTGGAGAGCACTGAGATCGGTTTCGCGGCAAAGCTAAGCGCCCCCCCCCCCTCAACGTACCCCAAGCGGTTCGATCCCACTCCGGCCAATAGGAGCGGTACGGTAAACCAATTGCATTACATATGGAACGCACTTTTTATATGCGAAGAATAAGGCCTGTTTGGTCATAAATAATACATTCGTGAGAAAAAATTTTATTTACGGTTTGATTTCAAAATCATACTTCACTTTCCAACATAATCGCCGTTCACTTCTACGCACTTGTCGTGCCGCTGCACCAACTTCTTTAATCCCTCTCAGCATACAGGTTTGCCGCCTGGGAATTGAACCAGTTGACAACGGAGATCTTTGAGTTCCTCCTCGTCTTCAAACCGTTGCGCACGAAGCCACTTGATTAGGTTTCTGGTGCAAGAAGAGAAAATAGTCGCTAGGTGCAAACCCCGTCTTGTCGATACGGGTCCAAAAACGCTCGTCCACTCCACATTCTTTGCTCTTCGTGTTGGTCGGTAAGTATTTTCGGTGCTCACCGAGTACCCAATCCGTGATATCCGAGCACTTCCTCAACAATCTTTTGAATTGTAGTGCCTTCAACTCGATGAAATGTAACATCCATAGTATTAATCGTCACGTAACTTTTCCTTCACTCACTCCTGTAGGTCCATAAACAATGCACAACTCCCAAGGATGAATTTCGGCAGTCGATGATCTTTTTGCAAACACAAAAATTGAATCATAGTACGCACTTCGCAAATGGTGGGAGCTACGATTTTTGCGGACATTGTTTTCTGCATTCATCGACGGTCAAATGACTACTGAATCTCTGTAAACAATAACTGCAGTGGCTTCAAAAACAATCAATAGATGGCGATGCATGCTTACAACTCTGTCCTGACCCACCAGTATTTAAATATAAGAAAACGACTCTTACTTTTTGAAACGGCCCTCGTACTACATCGCATCAAGTGAGATTCCTATTGCCTTCCATGAAGTTCGTTTTGATTTTTCGGTATTTCTTTCCATTCTATATGAATATTATGGTTAAGTTGTATTTTATGAGAAAATATATTCTGCAGACAATTACATTCCCAGAGCTGCTCAATGGTTATTTATATCAATGCAACATTGCCATAGTGTCAAAATTATTAGTCTTGGCCGGGATTCGAATCCGAATCCCTTGATGGCCAACCTTGCGCCAGTTGAGCTAACGAGGCTTCTTCTTAAACTCTGTAATTTTGGGGGCTTTAAAGGAACAAATTGTTGTGAAGAAATGCCGTACATCACAGGCATTCGTAGTCGTGCGCGACGTGCCATAGTCCGCGAGGAAAAAGCCAACTTTTAAACACTGAGGCTGTTTATACCTTTGATAAATTCCAAGAAACTGCGGGAGATGCCGCAGCAGTAACTTTTAACGGAGTAATCCGCTAATGTGCATTGCAATGCAACAATTTCAGAGTGTAAAAACATTCGCCTTGACCGGGATTCGGACCCGGATCCCTCGATAGCCATAATTTCAAGTTTAAGAAGCCGCCTCGATAGCTTAACTGGCTACAGCACCCGGCCAGACATCGAGGGATCCGGGTTCGAATTCCGGTCAAGGCGAATTATTTTTAAACTCTTAAATTGTTGCATTGAAATGCATATTAGCGGATGACTCTGTTAAAAGTTACTGTCGCGGCATCTCCCGCAGTTTCCTGTAATTTGTCAATTGTATCATTTCAATATTACTCTAACTTGATTAGTTATCACGAGCGGTATTTTATGACCTATGAGAGGGCGGTTTTGGGCGGTCCCCGGTGACTATCCCAAAACCATTCAATTCCGACCTATCGTCTTCGTGCCGTTAAAAGGATTGTTCCCTTCCTTTCACTTCTCCCCTTACCCAAGAATATCCCTTCTGTTACGACGCTCCTTAACACTCCTGTTCCTCTCAATTTAAACTCTACCGACCGTATTTTCTGCCTTCTTCGGATTTCCCTTCGCAACGCCCTCTATTCTCCCCACCATATTGAAAATTCTCTCTTCTTTCTCGCCGTCCAATTCATTTCCCGATTCCTCTCCATGCGCTCGTTCTCTTGATCCAAACATCAGGTTTCGGATCCAGACAGCGCTACCCTCCGAATTAAAGGTTTTTACAAATATTTATTATGCCCTTTAATATCACGTACAAATTTTATCTGCGATCTATAGTTGGTTATAGGGTTGTATCCTCAGATATGAGTGTGCTATTCTTTAGTGAAACCTACGCCGCAAATACAATTTGTTGCGTGGAATTCCGGTGTCTTCCCTATAATTAATTTTCTATCACAGTGATAAAAATCCTCACTATACTGGAATAATTTTCTTTGGTTAGTTACGGGTGAAAGGAAAGACATCATAGTGGACCATCGTAAGGGTTCCAAACTGCTCTCGCTATCAGCCGCTGGTAAACGGAAACGTTATCGAAAACCTCCTCGTTTCGTCGTTCGGGGCCCAAACATGCGTGACGTGATTGGTGGCGCGACCACGAGTCATCGGAGTTGAATCACAAGATAAAGCCCTGAGGACCTTATAGGGAAACAGAATTATATGTAGATGGATAGAGGTAGTGCGAAACGATAGAGCAGGCCATAGACGGATAGAAAAGATAAATGCACGATCAAGATGGCTATGAGATGCGGAAAAGATCCACGCAAGCGTCCTTTTAAGGTTCGACTTATTTTCCGATTCGAGTTATTTGACGCGATATTTCTTATGTCAATCCCCACTTCAAGGTGACAAGTTAATGCGCTAGTGATACGGGAGATGTCCTCGCGAATCTTCCGCAAGCGTATTGAGTCGACTTTAAAAAAAAACACCGTTGGTTGGTTGGGGCGGGGAAGACATCAACCGCTGCCCTTTCGTCGGTCGCATTGCGGCCACGCCTCCTCCCCCTCCCACTTTCACCCACCCCTCCCTTTGCGGGTCGCAGCGCCGCAGGCGGCGGCCGTCGACACCGACTGAAGCGTGTCGCGTCCGGCAGTGAACTCCGAAATCCAGTCGCAAGGTCATGATCGCCACGGGAGTGTCCTCCTTTTTTCCATAAGCGCGCTCACACGCAATAAAAAAGATGCACATGTGTAGGTATAAAAATATATAAATATATATATATATATACATATAAAATGTACATTTATATTTTTACACACACACACATACAAATATATATATATATATATATATATATATATATATATATATATATATATATAAATATATATATATATATATATATATATATATATATATATATATATAAATATATATATATATATATATATATATAAATATATATATATATATATATATATATATATATATATATATATATATATATATATATATATATATATATATATACATATAAAATGTACATTTATATTTTTACACACACACATACAAATATATATATATATATATATATATATATGTGTGTGTGTGTGTGTGTGTGTGTGTGTGTGTGTGTGTGTGTGTGCACATCCATAAATATATTTTTTTACACCAACATATATTATATAAAAACATACATTTTCCGATGTCGATTCGTTGTGTTAATTCATCGCCAAGGACGGAGGGCGGCTGCCGCTGACGCCTCCTGGTTCCCTGCGCCCCACTCCACTCCCTCATCCCCCACGAGAGTGCCTGCCGAGGACCAAGTCCTCATGAAATACAGCCATCAAGACTATGTATACAAATATAAATGGCAGTATATATATGTTCGTTCGAACATATCGCGATCGCGAGGGCTTTAAGGAAACATGATGTGGTGACCAGATTCAACTGCGTCACCAAGATAGCTGACACCCTACCCGGACACAAGGATGGAATTTCACCGTTAATATCAGAAGGCGTGTACCAAGTGCCATGCTCCTGTGGCAAATGGTACATCGGTGAAACATGCAGAGCGCTGAAAACACGCATGAGTGAACACCAGAGGGCAACCAAGGCCAAACAGTTTAGAGCATCGGCCATCGCTGAACACGCCTGGAGTGAACCTGGACACTCCATTCTCTTCGACGACGCTAAAATAATAGCGAAAGAAGGAAAATACTTCCAGAGAATAATCAGAGAGGCCATTGAAATCGTTAAAAGGCCAGAAAATTTTAACAGAGAGGATGGATATCCACTCCACAGTGCGTGGAAAAGAATTATTCCGCGAAAATATGAGGACGTTCCCTGATTGGCCAAGAAATTTCCCGGTATTGGCGCCGGATTTTTCCTATATAAGACGGGACAACAAGCTTCTTTTCATCCTTGACCTGAGGACGCCAGCAGGATAGCTGGCGAAACTGTTGTACATTTAAACGACATACGCGGACGCAGCCCGAAAAATGTGGAAATCACCGGCAGTATATATATATTCCACAAACTCACCCATATAAATACCCAATTAATTCAAAGAAAAGCATTGCCTAACTACTTACAACCCGACATCCAACTCCACAATAAATTCCCCTGTAACTCCGCATACTTCTTTCCTTCCCTCATCCTGTCCAACATCCCTATCATATTCCTTCCCCATCCTCGCTTGCCTAACGTCCTCCCCTCTGTTACAGTCTTCAACATTCATTCCACCTCCAATCAAAATGCACTACGTCTTTCCTTCGTGGATTTCTCCAGCAGGCTCCTTGGTAGGCCGATTCGGGAGGCACGTAAGGGTACGCGTGCAAGATTCTTTGACGGCAATTACGTACAAAACTCTAAAAAAATCCCTCTCTCAAAGGATGCCACCATTGGTGTCCTTTGAGAGAGTATTTCAATTTTGAGATTTGGAAATAGTCTGCTGGTGTCAAGCCGTGACTGTAAGGTGGTTGGGAAATCGTCGCGTCGCGTTGCAGAGGATCGTCGCAATCAGACTCTCGACTCTGATTTTGGTCGTCCGTCAATACCCTCTAGAGGAGTTTAGCGCAAATCTTTCGCTACGCCAAATTTTCAGTGATAATGGTATTCACTGTCATTTTATCAACGTCAATACAATCTGCGATCATGGACACACTTGACCGACGGTTTGACTTCAGCCCTTCACGCACACGTTTTCGTCGGTTCTTGACGTCGACGGCCGCCCACCACGGTGCTCGTCCTCCTCACTTGCGCTTAAACCGATTCACTCGACAGGGGTCCACTAAACACACGATCTTACCTGAAGGAATCCCCGTAGGCGATTGGCGCTTGTTGAAAGTCGGACCACCCACCACCGAGATTGCGCGGTGCGAGTGCGCTTCGACGTACAGTCACGCTAGGAAAAATATTTTCTGATACTTTTAATGCACACTGTGCATTTGGGAACTATTTGTGCATAAAATAGGTTAAATATGTTAAAAAGAAGGGTTTTTAATCCTAAAGTGGCTTTACAATGATCAGTGCAAATGAAAACTTTTTTTGAATTGCTGAAATAATTTTATATATCTTATGCATTTCAGTAGGAAAAAAGATAAAAAAGAATGGTTGTAACCCAATGAAAAGTTTTACGACAGCGTAGCCGTGATTAGATGAAATTATCTTGGTAGGGATGGACCGATCGCTTTCCCTGGGAGGCCGCCGTCGACTCCAGGAAAATGCGTGCACCGTTCTGTAAGGCTAGATTTATTTTGGCGCGACGGCGATGTCTGGCTCTCGGCAGAAGTGAGCGCTGAGATGCGTCGGATAACACGTTTTACGTCTTCCGAGTAAAAGTGTTCGTGCATGGTCGTTCCTTGTCCCTTACTGCCTTCTCAATTCCTTGTATTTACACTTCTAGTTTAAAGAACCACTTCGGTGGTAAGTGTTCAAGCTCTATGTAATTTTTGCGGTTACCGTTCATAGAGAACAGCGGCAAGAATCATTTTGCGTGTGTTTGTCGTGCCAAATAAAATGGAATCATGACTTAGAGTTGTTCGGGCACAAAGTACTCATGAGTGAGGTATTTCAAAAGTATTCCGTGTAACAGTTGAAGGACTTAAATGCCTAAAATTGAGGACTTAAAAGGTTTAAAAATTCTATTAAACACCTCTAGGAAAATGTACCATTTAAAAATGAGGTAGTATATTCATTTTTTCTATGAGAAACTGGATTTTTTCCTTGTTCCGTCGACAATTGCTTTCCTTAAGTTAACGGCTTTAACTAACTGCCGTAATCCTTTCTATTGTAATCCTTTATTGAGGGAATGAATAACTGATCGTAGGACTTTTCCACTTGATAAGTGTTAAGCTTGATTTATCAAGTGGAAAAGTGCTACGATCAGTTATTCATTATGTTCGACTTCCACCACATCACGCCTGAAGCTACTCAATTTATTTATTGAGGGGCTTACGTAATTATTAAGTGTCAATGGTAATATTTTGTTTTAAATATCCTAATGTTCGGAATTCTCTCTTTTTTCCAATCTCATAAAGCAAATGACAAAGTGGAAACTCCCGTAAGAGGAGATATCCTTTCAACTTGAATACATTTAACGTTTTTTGTGTGAACTTTATTGAATAATTTAAAGTCATTTAATTATTTTACAAAATAACACCTCCATCCCCGCTGAAAAAGATTTCTAAAACCGTATACGTCTTACTCTATCTGTTGCAAAGGAATAGCAAAAGTTTATTTTTAGATGTATTCCAATACGACCTATGAAACCCCTTCTTCCAAGTAGCTTGAGAACCACTAAGAATCCGAACCTTGATATTACATAATTCCACGCAATGTCGTGGGGTGAATGCTACTTTGAAATTCGTTTCCTTAGCGTATGACGCATCCCCACGGCAATACGTCCACACGAAACTTTTAATAAATCCTCAAAGATGCCTCTCTGAGATAAGCAAACTTTTCCGAGGGAGCAGCGTTACGTATTCGCCGAACCTGGGAACAAACGCTGGATGGAAATTCCTCCCATGCTTGTTTCTCCACTCCCACACCACACCAGCGATAGTCAGTACGAATGGTGTTATCCTTCTCCGTTGTTAGCGAAGGAGAACGTACTGCAAGACACGTGAAATGAAGACGAAATTATGTCATGTTCGAGTTAGATTATGTTTTGGAGTATGTTATTTTGATAACGAAAGAAGATAAATGCATTTTGTTTGCCCACTATTTGATCCCATTTTCGTGTCAACCTCTCTCTTCCTCTTGAGAAGAGTGCGAAAATAAAAGTTTCAAAAATGCAAGCGCCTAAAATTTTTCTTTCCGATTTTTATATCAATTGTGAAACTGGGATCAGATCTTTCCGCCGACACTGGTTTCCCTTCCCTCATGATAGTATTCCCTTGGAAGTGGGTCCTTGTGGCGTGCAATTATTTTTCAACTTGAAATTATCTATTTGCGTTAAAGTAGGATCTTAGGTGGCGACAGGTTGTACAGTAATATTGAAATAAGACCCAGTTTCTTTTCTTTAAAAGTAAGCTTACCAGAAAACGGTTTCTAAAAAATACGCCGCTAAATGGTATACAAATATAGACTCTCGATAGATTTGTGACGTCAGTGCTTGTATACCCACGGTGAACCACGGAAGCGAAGTTTGTTTCGATTGATCGACTTCGGTGATTCCAGTGACTCGTACGTCGCCAACCCAACACCAGAACCTCTACGATATGCCGCCCCCAAAGGCACGTGGGAGAGCACGGCTGGTTTTCCCGGAAAATTAATCTAGACGTCAAGGGTGGCTGTGCTGCACTTCCGCATTCCATGTGTGCGATGCATCAGGCGCACGCACTCTTTTTCTCTACGGATGTCTATGCGCACTTCGGCGGGGTTCGTTTATTGGATGCGGAGAGCTCGCCGTCCTCTGCAGTACGCTCGTCCGACGGAATATTCGATTATTTTGGCCAAATCAAACAGAACGGAATTAATTGTCTAGGGCGTGAATAGGACTCATTCCTTTTGTTTGTCTCGAATATTAAATAAGTTAGTAATTTACTGCGAAGCTCTTCGCGAAGGTGTCGGCAGGATTTTCGAGCTCCTCCAATCGTTAATCAATCTTAGCATGTAGACGGTTTCCATTAGACGTCTTCACGTCTGAATAAAACTGTTGCCTACCAAGATGACTCCGGTTCAACTTATTAATTTATTTAATAAATTATAATTTCTTTCCTCCCCGAAGATTTTTAGGGTGATTGTAGTTGTGCTGCCTCAAAAATAACATTGTTGTTACCTGCGTCTAGTTTAAGGTTCGACTCCCAACTTTCGATTCGATTGATTTTAATTTATTATCGTAATTCGATGCGATAAGAATCGATTAATCGCAAGTCACCACCCAACCAAGTGTATATGCGCTCAACACTGAAGATGCGAGTTTCGTTTCGGACAATGATTTCTTGTTTCCTTCCGGTCGATGAAAATTGATCGGGATCTATTTAATTTCACTCTGATCGATCGATCGATCTACGTCGCGTCCCTTGTCGCACTCGTGGCCGGTACTCGATTTCCCTCAACGGCCGTTTGGTCCCATCCCCCCGGGGGCCTCCACCCTTTCCTGCGACACCCCCCCTCCCCCTCGGTTGGTGCGCCTGAGGGTCTTTGACGAGAGTGCGTACACCACAGTCGCAGGTGGACCCCTTTTGTCGTTGGGGGAGTCACCCCACTTCGCCCCGAACCCCTGCCCCCCGCCGGCCCCCCGCTCTCTTTTACTACGCCCCCCTGCCCTCTCCCCGCCCCCGCCCACATCGATCGGGAACGCCTCTATTTCGGGCGCACGCGACAGAGCACCCGGCATGGGAAGGGGAAGATCGCCGTCTATGGCTCCGCGTGGGTTCCCGCGCGTGTGTTTTGTTCGCGCGGAGCACCCCTTCGGGGAAGATGCGACGGACCGACCCTTTTCGGCGCGACCCTCCCCCTCCCCCATTCCCCCCCCTTCACATCTCCCACAGATCCGTCTTTTTTTCGAACCTTTATTTACCGTTTTTATATATTCTCATTTTTTTTAACCTTTATTTTTAGTTTTCCCACTCGACTCCCAGGTCACCCTTCGCGAGATGAGTGGCTCGAGAATCGCGGATAACGAATTTTCAGCCAGATTGGACGCAAGGAGAAACGGAAACACGAGGCAACGTTCACCGAACGCCGTCGACGCCGATGTGTTCCGTGCGTCGTCGAGCGCAATTTTGGTCACGCGTTGAAATATTTTAGGGAGAGGCCTCAAAAGAATTGTCTGGATGGAGAATTTATATTTTGGACGAAAAAAAAATCATAATTTTATATGATTCCACCGCCGAAATTTTGGCGTCGAGTTTATTTTCGTCGACCTAGTTGAGTTGAGTTCATCCTGGTCGACCTTGCTGGCGTTCTTACGGCCCACGGCCGCTTATAGAGACGCCACTCGGGGAACCACCGGGTGTCAGACTTCGGAGCTGTCTCCGAGGAACGGTCTCATAAGATGCTTGTTTACTCGGTCGCACTTTTGGCTCATGCAACAACATATACTTAAAATTGTTAGGGGTGCTTAGCCTCGTTTTCGTTTGCTAACGTGAATATATCGAGGAATGAAAGGGAATTTTTAAAATCGTTTCGGGTCTCTGTTGCTGGGTTCTTGTTTATTGCGTTCCTATCTGGTGTGAGGAGTCAACGCTAGTCAACCTATAAGGGATAGACTGTTCCGTTTTTTCGCGGTATTCTGAACACTTCCGACCAATATAAACTCTTGTAAAATCTAATTGTTTCCTTTCTCGGCTCTTTGTACTTTCCATTAATTATCCACGCCGTCCTGATGCCATTTACAAACTCTAATCCTTTCATTTCCTGTTCCGCTCTTACGTACATTCTCCCGTCCTCATCACGGAGTAATCAACATCCCACTCCGACTCTCGGTATCTCCTCCGTCCACTCCGTTTCCCTCCTTGAAATGTCACCTCACTTCCTCCTAACCCCTTCAGTCACCCGTATTAATTTTTTCGTTTAGTCCTCTGTCCAATTTATTTTCTTAATTACTATCATTTCACGCATATCTAAAGCCTCCAATCCGCAACTAACCTCATCTAAAAACATCTCGGAACTACCCTGCTCAATCCTCGCATTTAAAACTTTACTGATATTCTATTCCCGTATTTATTTAGCGTACCCGCCATCATTCTACTCCGTTTTTTTGTACGCCCGTTTCTCTCCAAAATACCTCCCACAAAGATGACCCCTCCGGTGTTTCGGATTTATTGCCCCTTTAATTTTTAGCTTTCGTACACCTAGTAACAACTTGGTTGGAAGAAAACGAAGTATTGATAAAATCTACAAAATATACAGGTTAAAAAAGCTTCCAGCAAAAGAATTTATTGAGGTTAATTTTTCAAATCGGTTATTTTACAATATATTTGTTTAATCCAGATTTTCAACAGATAATTGGTACTATAATAATTTTGTGGCGATACACATCCTTTTGGTTAATTAGATCCTCGCAGGAGGAAATTTGACTAACATAATTAATGTACCCAAACAATAATTTAAAAGTTGGTTGAAATGAGCAAGAAAGATTGCAATATTTTTATGTATTTGTATTTTTTATCATTTATTTTAACACTTATAAATTACAAGAAAATAATATTCGGCGCAAATGGACAACATTCGTTTACACACGTCCAAAATTCCCAATAACGGAGGAACTTGAAAATAAGCTTCTAAGGAATCTTGGGTAAAGAAAATCAACGCCAACATGCGATTGGGGTATAAATCAGTCGAGCGGAGTGGTGGAATCCACAATTTTAGAAAACGGAAGGGGAGAATTGTGAGTTTCTGGTTTTCATTAATAACCATTGGTAAAGTCAATCATTTTTTTCAATTATGAGTGGGTAATTCTGAATTTTAGATTTTAATGAATTTTTACCTTCTTTGTCTTAATTACTTCCTCTTTCGTGTAATTATTTCAATTTATTTGTCAATAAATGATATTAGGATGAAATTTCGAGTGTCTTCTATCTCTATATAAATCTTATTTGGGTCGTTTTCTCCGTACCCTAGGGTTTAATATCAAATTCATACCAGTGACCACCAGCAGCACTTACTTTCCTCTCGCAACAATTCGCCAGCCATTCTTGTGGATCTTCTTTTAACTTTCTACATTTCTTCGACTAGCGCCTTCTCCAATGTGCTCACACTACTTGGCTTGCGTTCTGCTCGTGGCCTTGCTAACATTTAACTCTCCCTTGTTTCATTGCAATCGTCTGCCCTACATCTGACGAGTACAAGTGCCTTTAGAATGTTCACCAATGTTCTTTGAATAAATTGAGCCTATGAAGGACTGGAGAAGAGATTAGACGTATACATATATTATGAAAAAAACTCATTTTTAAGTCATCATATTTGCCATTTTATACTTTGGGAGGGTATCATAACTCTTTTTTTTGCAAAGAATTGGTTCGTATGCATTAATGTAACGCGTTTTCAAAGCATTTTTTTACCGCCAGGATAAAGCAATCAATAGTTTCTTTGCAACAGACTTATGGAATGGAATTATTTGATGTGGGTCAAATAGATTCCAATAAGCAATATTTTTTTACATTTCAATCCAGACCATTGATATAGGCGAGACCTTTTTTTGTCTAGTAGGTTCAATTAAAATTGTGTAATAAATGGCTACGTAAATCCAATAGATTTATTTGAAAAAAATGGAATCGGTATTAAAGACGATAGATACATCTATATGTATGCGTGTAAATGAGTGGGGTGTGCGTTTTTCTGTTCTGTGTCCTGTGCATCGCAGATGGTATGATTGAATCCTTGCATTTGGGAGAATGCCCCCATCGGTTCATGTGCCCACGTGCCTCTTGCTTATGTTTAACAAGTTCTCAACAACAAGTGACCTCAACAAGCCAAAAATGTTGGCTCTTTTTAATGAGTGATTTTACTCATTCAAATAAAAACCAAACAATATTGTCCCTAAATTTGAAAAGGGTTGATTTTACCACTTTGCTCTGATAGACTATTATATCCACCAAAACGCCTCTTTACGAATTATACCTCTTTGCATTGACATCTGTTTCCTAGATATTTAAAAGCGGTTTTAAAAACGTTGTTGAAAATAGCTAATTATCTTATTATTAGCTTTTAGCTAATTATCTGTTTGGTTCATTCAGTTTTGATTATTGCAACAAAAATTGAAAGGTTTGTATCATTATTTGTAAAATCGTATTGGAAACGCTTACCCTTGCAATGACCATTTTAAATGTTTTCTTATTATATAAAGCAATCTTAGAAAAATAATTTAAAAAAGTTTATGACTAATTTCTTTGCCATAAGTTACTTGTTAATGTTCTTTGGTAATTTTTTAATACCTGGGACAATAAACCAGTCCTTAGGAAAAAATAAATAAGCTGATTATTTTGGGAATTGTTTTTATTTTTTCAACAAAATCTTTTTTCGGCTCGTTACACTCTTCCCATCGTTTCTCCAACTTCTTTAAGCCGTCCAAAAAGGAGGATGCCGGGAAGTCCTCAAAATAGACATTTGTTGGTGATGACCTCCTCGCCCTGCGTGAATCGTTTCCCCCGAGCCATTTTTTTAAAGTTTGGGAATCAAAAAAAAATTCAGTCGGGGGAAAAATCTTGTGAATTCGGCGAAAGTTGAATAATTCGATGTGTAATTTTTTTAATGTTCGCCATCGAAACTGCTCGGGTGTGACCACGTGCAATATCTTGATGGAAGAGAATTTTTTCTTTGCCATCTCGTTTTATCTTGATTACTTCGCTCAATCGGTGCAATAACGGCGCATAATACTCTCCATGCATCGTTCGTCCTTTTTGCAAGTAAAAAATGGTGATGATTCCGCGTGCATCCCAAAAAGCTGTGGCTATCACATTGTCGGTCGGAATACTACGAGCGCCATCTCTTGAATTTTATTACGAATTAATGAACGACCCACTTAGTATGTTTGGCTCGGCCAAATTATTATTTAGTGAATTTAACACATTGATGATGTACTGCATGCCGCAGTTATAGTGGAGTTGTAGTTGTAGTTGTCGCGTCGCTGCCATAAAATAAAACAGTGCAAAATTTTAGAGTTTATTTTCACTATGAAGCACCTGTCGTATTCACTCGTTAATACATCCTCACCAATTGGCAAAGGTGCTTCGCACGGTGTTAGGGCGGCTGGGAAAGGTACGGCGAATGCCCTCTCATGCTCCGCGCGTGTGGGTTCCCGGGTGCCACCCCCTTCCTGCCGCTCCCCCCACCCACACTCCGCCGGAGCACAAATCGAGTCCGCTCCGGTGGGCCGCGTCGTTGAATGAGAGGGCCACCTCTCCCCGATTACTCGTGGGGGAGGCGCGCTCGTCTGAGAGGGTGTGCGTGTGTGTGTGGGGGAGGGTTAAGGGGGGGGTGAAGTCGATTGGAACACACATTCACTCGGTAAGCACACCACTTACTTATCCACGAGTAAAAGTAGACGACGCAATTTATCGAATTCTATCGCCGTCGCCGGTGTGGGATGGCCATCTTCCGTTCGCCAGGCTGAGGTGGAAGGCGCACTCGGAGGAAAGATCGCTCGTCTCGGAATTCTAATTTTCCCCGACGACTCATTGTGTTTCGAGCCTCGGACGATCCCAGGAGATGAAAGCTCTATGGATTGAGCGTTGGGCTGCTGAGTGCTGGGCCGCGGGTTCGAATCTCGAGTTACATCTCTGTACAAGTCGATGTAAAATGAAAGCGGTATTTTGTGGTTTAGTGTGTTTAGAACTTTGATTAGAAACTCATTGGTGGCACTAATGGACAGGAAAAGGCTACCCTTAATGAATATTCTCTGACTGATCTTCGTACGCCTAATAGGGCTAAGTACGAGACGAGTTTCGCCGTCACGTATAAAATTCAATTTGCCAAATAAAATAATGGGTTGAGTTCTTTGATGATGCCGTGATGGGTATTTGTTTAATATAGTCGGATATTTTGTGCAATTACAGTTCAAAGTTCTTCAAAATTATTTTATTTCCTCATCGTGCGCCTATATTTTCGATCAATTGTTGGATAAGAATTTCAGATAATCAAAGCATTCTGGACCTTATATTGATGGTGTGGCGAAGGACTAACCCACCATTCAGTAAGTCCCGGGACTTATTGAACGGATTATATTTTGGGATGCGAAAGTTATAATTTACATCGGCTATCTTGAAAAGGGACAATCTATCAATAGCGACTATTAAATTAGGTTATTGGTGCATTTGAAGGGCGAAATCGAAAAAAAATGAACGCACATGAGGAAGAAAAAAATCATCTTTCATCAAGACAATTCTTCGTGCCACAAGCCAATGAAAACAATGGCGAAATTGAGCAAGTTGGGCTTCAATCTGCTTCCCCACCCACCCTATTCTCCAGATCTAGCCCCCAGCGACTACTGGCTGTTTGCTGGTCTCAAAAAGATGCTCCAGGGCAAAAGAATTGGCTGGAATGAGGAAGTAATCGCTTCAACTGAAGATTATTTTGAGGAAAAGGACATCGTTTTGTGAGCATGGTATCGAAAAGTTAGAAAAGCGTTGGAATGATTGTATAGCTCTTGAAGGTGATTATGTTGATGAATAAAAATGAAATTTGCGAAACAAATGTTGCTCTTTAGTTAGTCCCGAGACTTTGTACGATGACCGGGACTTATTGAACGATGGGTTTAAGTACATTGCCGACGAGGATGGAGTCTTGTGTAATGCGGTACTCGAATAGTTTCTCTGCGCCATTATTCACCCTAGGGATAGGTCGTTAATGGCTTGCAGGCGGAACAGAATACAATGAATAACAGGATCCAAGGAAAATGAGAAGGAATATATCGGGTTGAGCGTAAAGCAAATTAGAATTATGCAAGGTATGACATTACTCGAGAATTGACAATTATGGCATTGTAATCGCTAAAAAATTTAAACTCGAAAACAGTCATTCTGACAGTGATAGGATGAGTCTTGGCAGCCCGTTTTGAGTCCATTCTTCCTCGGAGTGAGACGCGTTTGTTGATAGCACAGGGGAAGACAGAACAAATGAAAACTTCACAGCGTGTAAAGATTTCTTATCAGGACAGGGACCAGTTACTTTCACTTTGACCCTTTCGGCCTCCTGCGGAATCCTGGTATCGGTAAAATCGCCACCTTGGCATTTAAGGTGCAATCGACGGGTGAAAGATCGTCCAAGAGGTAATTAGAAAAGTTCTCGGAATGGAATAGAAATAAACGACCTACCTCGGTGAAACTTTTTTTATTTATTAATATAGTCTCCTTGTACACTAATGCACTTGGTTCAGCGATGTTCCAATTTCTTAATTTCATCTTGAACATTCCGTCAGGCCTACAAACTATTCGCCTACTTCGGCTGTTAGTTCTTTTTTTTACAGAGAAGCTCCCTCCACCGAGAAAGTTTTTAGCTTGGGGAAGAGATGGAAATCTGATGGAGTGAAATAAGGCGGGTGTGGCAAACATTCGTGTCTTAGTTAATGTATGTTTGCTATGGCAGCGACACGTGTGTGGTGTGTGTGTATTGTCTCGATGAAAGATGAATTTCTTCTTTGCCAAACGTGGCCTTTTTTCAAGTATCTTCTGCTGTAGCCCGTACGGGAGATAAGCGTAGTATTGTCCAGTAATTGTTTGACCAGTGGGATGATAATCTATCGGCAGAAACTTTTCGCAACCCAGAAAACTGAAACCATCACCTTTCCGGCCGACCGTCTTACCTTTGCTTTGTTTGGTGGTGGTGTACAACATGTTTCCACTGATTTGACTGCTGTTTTGTCTCTACGGTTTATTAGTGGATCCAAGTTTCATCTGTGGTCATAAACTGGCGCAGAAAATCTTGTTGGTTGCTCTTTAAACGGGTCAAACATTTTTTGAAAATTTCCATTCTGATGCGTTTGTTATCTTGCGTCAAGAGTTGTGGCACCTGTCTAGCAGATAATTTTCTCATGTCCAATATCACTGTCAAAATGTGATATGACCGTTCAGGTGACATCCATACGTATTCAGCGATTTCTCGCACTTTCAGTCGGCGATCCTCCACGACAATTTTATGCACTTTTGTAATGATTTCTGTGGTATTGGTGCATTTGTCCCGACCACTACGCGGATCATCTTCTAAGCTGTCCCGACCCTACTTAAACTCATTTTTCAACTTGGTAACAATTGAATACGGAGCAGTAGAGCACCATAGTGTTCTATAATTCGGTATGAATTTCCTTTGCTTTCACTATTTCGAAGTACGAGGGTCATCCGGAAAGTAGTACCCGTTCGTGCCGCATGAAGTGCTGACGACGCGAGTAGCCGCTGGACGAGGTCAGATAGCTTCAGTGGCTTGTCTGCCTTCTCTGAGCCAAGTTGCGTGACGCTAGCATTGCCTGTGTTGTTTCTGTGATTGTTTACAATGTTTAAAAAAATTGAGAACGCCGCCAGTTGTGAAGTGAGGGCAGTGATTAAATTCCTCAATGCAAGAAACGTTCGCCCATGTGATATTCATCGCCAATTAAAGGAGGTGTATGGAGACAATGTAATGGACGAGTCGTCTGTTCGGCGGTGGTGTCGCAACTTCAACATGGGGAGGGGGAACACACACGACGATGAGCGTTCGGGGAGACCGTCTGTCATTACAGACCAACTGGTGAGCTCAGTTGACGAATTCGTGAGGAACGATCGGCGCGTCACAATTGATGACATCTGTGAGCATTTTCCCAATGTTTCTCGAACAATTGTTCATGAAATTGTTAAACACCATCTGCATTATGCAAAAATTTGTGCAAGATGGGTCCCTCGCGTATCTCAATGAGCTGGCGGCGAAGGACTATGCAGCAGGAATACAGAAACTTGTCACACGTTATGACAAATGCCTTAATTTGCTTGGAGATTATGTTGAGAAGTAGTTTAAAGTATCCTCTTTCAAATAAAATTTTTTATGTTTGTTAATATTTACTTTTGTGTCTTTATTTCACGAACGGGTACTACTTTCCGGATGACCCTCGTATTTAATCACTGATCTCTGTGATCTCTCAGAATCTCAATTTTTTCCATATTCCCAAATCACTAGATGTAAACAACAACAGAGAGGCGTCCGCACCACAGATCTCTTCCCAGGGTACTGACGCGTTACGTGTTTACTCATTGAGGATTTCCTATTGCTCCGCGGGAAACTCGTTGCGCTAGCGCTGATATCTGGTGTTGATTCCTAGAAGCTTTCTATCTACCTTCATAGATTCTAACGCGAGTCTATTAGGTCCTTATGCAGCGCGCTCCACGTTCTGGCTGCCTCCTAGACACGAACTCTTACTGAACCTTTAGGGAGGTTATACACATTCAATAATGGCAAACAAATTTCGGACTCTGTCCTAGCTGACCGTAGTTACCCTTTATTTACTTGAACCGTTGCCTTTGGACACCGAGCTTAATATTCTCATTAGGGATCCTCAGTCTATCGGTAGGTTCACAATTTACGTAACTTGGCCTTCTGCGGTCCACAATCTCCCGCAGAATGGCTGTAACGCTTTATCGGGTGATGGGGTCGTCGTCGCGTGGGTGGTCGCAGATGGGGCCGCGGGCCTCTCCCCTGAGAAGGGCCGTGACAAATTAATGTACTAGTTGAAGACGAACAGTTTTCTTTAAGGTGCCCCTGGACATTTTTTTATGGCGAGTTTTTTGCGTTTGCGCTTTGATTTTTGCGTTTCGCCATTTGAGGGAGATTTACTAAGGCTAACTTTTTAATGCTAGAATAGATATTTATTTTATACTTCGGAAGTATTTGATTGAGAATGATGACTGAGGGAATCAACAGCCAGCATAGTCTAGACCGGGAAAAAATAAACCATTTTGTTGAATTTTACGGTTTTCACACCTGCTAATCACCGCACGTGTCCAGCATGTTCCACCACAGGTTCGCAAGAGCCCCTCCTCCCCACCCATTGCCGTCGCAAAAACTCCCGTGTCTTCCCCTTGCGTCGTCAAGGACGACGAGGTCTTCTCTCGGCACACTCCGCCCAAGAATCGACCGCCTTCCTTCTTACCTCCGACTCGTCCAGACGGTTCTCGCGGTTAAAGTTCCCGAAAGTCTCACTTCGCCCCAATCCCCCCGGGTTAGGAGACTTACTGGTCCTCCGTTATTGTTATTAATGGAAGCGTAGGAATCACTGTGACCATATCTTGGGAAAAATATTCAACAGAAAGTTTGAAAAGGAAATTGTTTTTGTCGCTAATATGCATGAAGTAACTAAATTCGAAATCCTGAGAAAGCCAAGCCAATGAAATGACGTAGGAAATTATTTAAGACACTAGTATGGCTGAACGTTTAGCCTAAGAAAGGCTGCATTTATTTGGCTTTCCTTGGTTCATTTAGACAATATTGAGTACATAAATTGTGGTACATTTATATTGATGCTGTCTCACCGGTATGATTCCGGAGGGGCAAACTGAGCGCCGCGACACATAGGCAACCACCGAGTACCCACATGCGTCGGGGAAAAGCATACTTTACAGGGTCGCGGCGCTTTTTCAAGAGGACCACGTTGGATAGATGGCTGACATTTCGGAGTCTCGGCGGCAGGTGTTGGTTGTTCGGATTCAAGTCGGGAGCCGTCCTTTATAAAGTATCATCCCCCGTGAAGTCATGAGTATTTGATGATAATGGAGGAGCGCCATTTTTACGATTTACTGTTACCCATAAAATAAAGAAAGAACCACACATTTGCACCACCAAGTTTACTTTTATAATGTTTCCTGTCCCTCATGAACTCTGGGGTGGCAGTTTTTGTTTATAATCAAGCCACTCCGATTGCGACGTTTATAGAGGTTCTCTAGGCTTATTTCAATAAGATTACTCAGGTTCATGTGAAACCTACTTTATAACGAGGAGCATGAAAGCTGATTAATGTGAAAAAATGTCCACTTTTATACTTTTAAGTTGACCTTCGGGTTGAAAACTGCATTTTAATGCCTTGAAAATGATTACTGGAACACATATGAAGATTCTACTGCTCAAGGACTATTTACATATCCACCGTTTCGTCTCATAACAGCAACACTTGCTTAACAAATATTTAATAATTAGCGCTTACTTTCTGGGAAAAATACTCTCAAACAACAAATCAGCGGTCAAAAATTGTCCGTGCTTATTTCGCGTCGTAGGCGTGAGCAAAAGTTTTCAATGAAAACATTCTCGCATGGTCGCAATTCTCTTCGGTGCCCTTCACGGCGCTTTTATAGTATGCTCTTTAATGGTGTATTGAAGGATATGAATGGAATAATCGCACATTTCTTTCGAGTGCATTACAGCGACGAATTATCGGTTATGCCTCTTAGAATAAGCGCAACACTGATGTTTGCCCCATAGGAAGTTATATCTGTTGGCGTGACAAGAGGTGACGTTTAACGTAGAAAAGCGATTAGAAGCCCTCCCTGCATCACTTTCTGCCACCGAAAGTTTTATACTTCTCTTCAGCCTCCAGAACAGCAATCCTCTTTCCTCCCCTTCTTCGACTCACAGCAACTATTTTCGACGAAAAATATCAATGGCCTTCTCAAAGCTACAGACTCATGGATAAACTCAAACAATATAAATCTTAAGGAAATAGATGTAGCGCTATAAGAATATAATCTTAAACTAGGATACGTGAGGTTTCCATGTCATATTTTTGTTTTGTTTGACGACGAAAATTTGTGAATTTTTGGGTCAGTGCGTAACAGATTTTTATGAATTAAAAGCGGAGTAATGATCGCCCTCCTGATTATTTTGTGGGTAGTGAATTAGTTGTCACGCTCAAGGTCCCCGGTGGAGACTCGCAGGCAACGGTGTGGGCGCGTGCCTGAGTCCATCGATTGATTCGAAGAGCACATCCATCGGAAATCCATCCGCCCCACCCGGCTCCCCTCTGCCTAATGCGTCGGCGGATTTCAACCGTACCCTTCATTTTTGGAGTCGGCGATCCTTATCGCTCGTTCCCATCAGGGGACCTAAAGGGAACGAAATGCTAAACGAATGAAAGCCGAGTTTTACGTGGCGGCACCCAGCGGCGAATGGGAAAGGCACACAAGTCGGGGGTTATTTTGGAAAATATTTGGGGCACTTAGTCTTGGGCTGGCGCTTTTGAATTGCATGCGATGGAAGTCATCATGATTTAAGAATATCATGGCAAAGTACGGTACAAGCTCATGACTAATTTGTGACACATAAACGATGTTTTTAACATCAAGAAGGTGTATAGGAAAGCGTAATTGAACCAAGTGCTCATTCGTGAGTCGCTGTATTTCATTGATGTGGTGGGAGATGAGAGGGCATTGATTATGATTATGTCTCTCTTCTTGTCTCGCTTGATATTTTCCAGCATCCCTGTCCTCAGCATCGTGCTTACATTCCGAGGCACTATTTTACACGTTGTATTTTTCTTCTATATCTTCTTTTCTGTTGCAATTCGTTCGGTTGTGCAAGGATTTCGTGTGATGACGAATACGAAGTCCTCGCTTTCTTCCCTATAGGGCCCGACACTCGGAAGCGTGGACCTAGCCCCTTAGTTTTCCTGGACTTATTTTCTCTGTCTTGCCCGTCATAAAAATCTTGGGAATAATTGAGATGTTTTCCAGTTGCCTTCCTCAGTAGTGTTTTTAAGTGACACACCATCGCTCAAATGGCCAATCCACTGGGGTCAAAACCTTTCGACTTATCTGGCAGGGGGTGTCCCTACCAGGAGCAATCATCGTTGCTCATTCCAGCATAGCTCTGGGGGTCATCGGAATTCACACACCCTTCCATCACTTCAAGGTTGTAGACCATGGAGAGGGAATATTGATGTCTCCTGGGTGCCACTTGAGATGGGAAAAGGACAAGCGAGACTTAGACTTTTAGAAAGGTTCAGAACAAACGAGTTTAACGATGACACCAAAGGAATTATAATTGCCCCACACTTTACTATTGGTAGATCAGGCCACAAAGATAAAATAAGGGAGATAGATTCCAGTACAGATAGGTACAAATACTAATTCTTTCCCCGAACAATTAGAAATCACAATAGTCAGAAACCGAAGTCACTTTAGAAATATTGAAAACATTGAATTTACGAGCCGAAACAAAATCAAACGTTACAAAGATACCAGGCATATTTGTAGGTGCATATGTATGTTAGTTGGTAGATTGTGTGTTTGCATGTGTACAGGGTGTAAATGTTTTTGCATGAATGTATACTATGTTTTGTTTGTGGACTGTAAATTTGTGACTTTTGCATGCGGTTTTTTTCTTAATTACGGGTGGTGCCTTAACACCCCCAGCTACACACCCTTGCGGTGGCTTGCGGGGTATTAAGTGGATGTAGATGGTTCAAAACAGAGCATCTGTCGCGCGACTGACGAAAATTTCGTAGCGATTGACATTAGGAGAGGAGAAACGCTTGCAGATTAACTGAACTTGATAGGTGTTTTTAAGTCAATGTGAAGGAAGCAAGGATCGGAGCGTACGTAGTTCGATTTCTTTATTTGGGGTCTCACATTCCTTAGCAACCGAGTCGCAGCGGGTCCAGGGTTCGAAAGGAAGGAGGAGACAACCGTTTGCGAATAAGATGACGAAAGAGGCGAACTTGAGTGAGTGCAGCCTCTTGCCGGATTGGTTTCGCTGGGCGAATGAATCCTTTCCAGGACACTTCCACCCTCCCCCACCCTTCTCAACCCCACCCCTCTCAACCCCACCCCCAAACCCCATCCTCTTTGGCCGCGTGCGGGAATTGCCCCCCTCCATCCGAGTTCAAAACTGTTTCAGAAATAACCGTTTCCGCCGCTATGCGCATTATCGGCCGGTCCTCCCTTTTGGCGGACGTCACCGCCGGCCTGGGGGGGAGGGTCCAGTGGCCGTCCGAGTTGCGTGCGAAGTCTATAGTCCTTTCCGCTGGCCTCTGGGGCCAACGACGACGTGGTGCGAGAGGGGGAGGCGGGGACGGACCACTGCGGGGGGGCGGTCGCACCCTCCTACCATCGCAACCTACTCTCTTACATTATAATTCAGCCCGACAGTCATCATAGGCGTTAGCAGCGCGATGAGAATCGGGCGATTAATCAGCCCAAAAAAAGCGCTCAGAACTACAGACTCTCATTTCAATAGTGTACGTAGATATAAATCTTCCAAAAGTTGCAATCTCATATGTCTATGGCAGTGCTTGCATTGGAATTTAATTAATACTTGCTGTTATTTCAGGGCGTTAATCCTTCTAACGATTAATTAAGAAATAAACCATCAAGACTGAATACCAGTATGTCGCAGCAGTTAGTAGTCAAGCTGGCAATAGTAAAATTACGAGAAATAATTATGAATGTGTCTTTTGTAGACATAAAGTGTCATTTCCCTTTCACTTTTGAAAAAGATGTTAAAGAGGACGCCTCGATAGCTTTACTGGCTGAAGTACTCGGCCGGACATCGAGGGATCCGGGTTCGTATCCCAGTCAAGGTGAATGATTTTTACGCTCTGAAATTGTTACATTGAAATGCATATTAGCGGATGATTCCGTTAAAAGTTACTGTCGCGGCTTCTCCCGCAGTTTCATGGAATTTGACAAAACTAATAATCTATAAATGGGTTTTGATTTCGTCCATCAATGATTTCCGCCATTTCCACTAGTTCATCACCAACCTTTTAGAAAGGGCGTCACTGAAATGACACTGACACTAACACTGATGAGCTACGGTGTAAAGCAAGGGACCATGGGACGTGACTTAATCGGTCGAGTGGCGACATCGTCGCTGCCTACCGTGATATGGTGGAGATGAGGCATAAGCCTGAGGGGAGTGGAAGCCGGGCGTCATGCAAAGTGACTGATTGTTGGCTCAGTGTCCAAGCTTAGGTTGCTGCCCGTCGGGGGGAGGCGGGGGGTGCGTCCGCGTACCATAGGAGCAGGGGGAGGGGTGTGCATGTATGAGCGGATGTAGCAAACAAACTCTCTAACTCATGCGGGTGGAGGGGGGATAATTGGCATCCCCCTTCCTTCCCTGCCCCACTCACCCTATCCATGCTCCTTTCTCTACGAATAGCTCTTCGTATATTTCTTCCTCTGGGGTATGTTTTGTCAAACATGTCTGCTGGGGAACTTGTGTAAAATGGAAAGAATCCTAGCAAGTGGAAAAAAAATGTCTCATCAGAAAAATCTGTCTCCCTCTCTCTCTCTCTCTCACTCTGTCACTCTCTATGGTTAACACGGAAGGTTTGGCAGGTTTGACTGATTGGGACAATCCTCCGGGACCTCAAGATCTTCAAATTCTGATCTGAACAAAAGGAATTACACAATTTTTGGGGAAATGGCACAATTTAGAGATGAAGTGCTGAAAGAAGTAGAGAAGTGCAGTTCAAATTATATTGTTAAACAAAAATCGTCACAAAATGTACAATCATATCAACTATAAATTAATTAGGTTTTAATTTTTCACGTGTATATGTAATTATCGAACAAGGGTCTGGTTCAAGAGCTAGTGTAAGTGTTTTAGTACATTTGTACTTAATGATTTATTATACGTTATCAAATCATATTTTAAGGTAGTCATGCATGTTTAATGTAACAATAGTTTAGTTTTTTGCCTGATTTGCCTGTCTTCATCAATTTCATGATTAGGAGATATTGAAGCTACACAGCAAAGCCATTTTGGTATAGAGTTGCATATCAATTTCTTATCAGGCATAAATTGGGTGAGAAAGTCTGCTTTCTGTAAAAGTGAATTAAGCATGCAATTGTACTTTTTTACTATGGGAAACGCAGGTCGTGGAACATTTTTCCATTCCTTTCAAACTTAACGCTGTAAAAATCCGATTGTTTCACTTCTCCCTATTGTATCCGAGATACTTCCCTCGCGATACCTATTTAGGAAGTGTAGTGACTCAAAGTTGGGGAGCGTAGTACGGGCAGGAAAGAATAATTGCCTTACGCAAACAAGTCTTTGCGAAGAAGAGAACTTTGATGACAGGGATATGGAGTAAAGATTGGTGAGACTTTAATTGGAACGTTTTTTGGGATGGCTGGAAAAATTGGTCTTGGAGATAATACGATAAAAGGGTTGATATGGATGCTTTTGGAGTATGGGCGTATCGTAAATAAGAATGAAACCGTGAAATGGACGGAAGGAACCAAAACAAGCGAGGTGGCGATAGCCATAAAGAAGGGAAAGAGGTTGGAAGAATTAAAAGGAGCGTGTACAAGTGATAGCGTGGCATATCGAGTGGCAATGGATTGTAGCAGACTGTGGTTATAATACACATAACCTGTATATGTATAGAAGGGATAATGTAATAGGAAGGTGAGGTGGAGGGAGGAGGGACGTGGGAGTCATGTAGGATGGGGTGAAGGGGGTAGAAAGTGTGCGAAGTTTGAAAAATTATTTTTTGTGATACGTACGAGGTAACATAAGGTTTAACGGATTTCCAATGCCGTTTAAGGCAGGGTTTATATGTGCGCGTAGTGACCCGCAGAGCATATGGAAAACCCATCCTAATCTGAACATAGATAAGAGTAAATATTACTTCTTGTTTTGACATCGCAGAAAACTCGACGTCCATTTCACCGAGAGGCAAGTGACCCCTTTCACTGTGGCGTACCTGTAGTGCCCTTTCCCCTGACCCCGGGGAGCGTCCGGGGCGGCCGTCGTCGTGGGCGAAGAGATCCATTGGTCGCCCGCCCTGCTGTCGGCTATGTTGAGAGCGGGCTCTTATTCGGTGAACTCTAGTGAGAACTCGATTCGTGTATCTTTACCAGTTCGTGCCGGTAGAACCAGTTTGAGGGCGCTGGAATACCGAGTGCGGTCAGTGGGACGCGGAATGATGAGGGGACGACAGTGACGTGACAATGGTCAACAGCACTGAAAACCGGCAAGGATATCACCAATTACCTCTGCAATAGCGTCCAGAACTAGGTTTTTCCAATATTCGACAAAGATACGGTCGGCCTTTGGTGCATATTAGCCTTGATTTCCAGGTCTGTAATTCGAGGGATCAAGATGGTGCGGTGGCTATCTCACTGGCTTCCCACCCAGAAGGCTCGGGTTCAAATCCCGGCGGTGTTGAATATCTTTCAGTAGTATCTCGATCCTTATTTGAGGTCCTTTGTGGAGGGCACTTTGAGCGAGTACGCCGTCCGTCGGATGGGACGT
Organism: Hetaerina americana; assembly: GCF_022747635.1. Lineage (NCBI taxonomy): Eukaryota > Metazoa > Arthropoda > Insecta > Odonata > Calopterygidae > Hetaerina > Hetaerina americana. The sequence continues at coordinate 17,080,619 of NW_027287095.1, forward strand.
TAAGCTGCGGACCCCTTGGCGCCTGTCTTAACGAGTTGGCTAATACCAACGATGGCTTTCTCTCCACCCTTCATCCTTTCCTGTCCATCCCCAATGGCGCAAATGACCTCAGCTGTCGGTCGCCTCCCCTAAACACTACTACTACTGTAATTCGATTCTTCGATTTCTAAAAATGTGAACGAATTATGACAAGTTCGAAGATTTCCATTTCTCTCTCTCCCCGTTCGTTGCTTTCTTATGGGGGCCGTCTTTCGAGATGAGCCCGGGCCAATCTTTCGCGGTTCGCGAATTTTCCTGGAGGGTTTCACCTCCACCAGCGCAAATTTCATTCTTACAGGGTATGTAGAAGTGGTTTGGAAATTTTTGTCAGCCAGTCAGTCATTAAAATACAGGATGGAAGACGATACATTGGGGGAGTGATAGTTGTTGCCATCTCAAAATATATTTCGCCTCCGTCTTCTCTTCTCTTACCACTAAGAACACCCGCATTTATTTCTTGATGTATTGAATCTCTAATCTGCTGTGGCATTTATAATAATAGTTCTACGTTCTTGATTTCAAATATTTTCTGAATCTTGTTCTTGTTTGTTGCTCGTCCCAGTATACGTTTTTCTCCCGGGGACCGACGGAAAGATAAACTAAGCCGTGATTGGAATGAAGAGAAGGTCTTTGGGAGAAGTTTGAAGAAGGCAGGACAAGTAGAAAGTTGGGTAAGTGAGCCAGATTGAGGAAGATTGTGGATATTGTTGTCGTTTCTCGGAAACTGTGTGCATTGTTTGGTGAGGATCGCGCGAAATCCGAGACCACGTGTACAATGTTTTCACCGCAGAGCAGCATGACTTAAGTTGTAAGTTTCTTTTAAGGCGCAATGCGAATGGACCTCATCCCACACGCATCCCGGCGCGACTCCGAAAGTTAGTTGTGTCCTTTAAAGTGACGCCCTTGCGTGTATTGCGGTTGGGCTCCAGGGGAGATGGAAGGGTTTAGGGGGGGTGGGGATTTGTCGAGGTGGAAGGGATGAAATCGGAGACTACGGAGCTGCGATCGCGGCAATCGTTTCGGTTCGAAAGAGGTGGGATTTCGTTTATAAACAACACGCGGCTGACGGATGGATGCCTCGAAAGGTCACATCCACCCCAACCCCCGTCTCCCCCCCACCAAACGAGAGGAGAGCGGATTCCCTTCCTCCGACCCCTTCCCACGGAGTTTCTTTTGCTTCGAGTGCCCCTTCCACCCATGAAGAGAGGGCGACCTTCAAATCCCAAACCGCCGCTCATCGGCGCATTCCACAAGTCTCACAATAATATTTGAAGTGTAAATTTCTCGAACACTTTTACTGTATCACACTTACATTTCGTATAGTTTATGGGTTAAATATGGTTATGTATAATACCTTATCTTTTCATATTCGATTTCCAAAACAGAAACGCTTTTTCTAATTCTAATGTCTCTCAAGTCATATTAATACTGATCACATCGACATTTTTTAAAAAAATTTTCATGAAATTTAAATCGCAGTTAAAAAATTTCAAATGCTCAGAGTAAGATAACATACCCCGAGAGCTAATTATAAATAATGATTTGGATAATTCCTCAGCGCGAGTCTCATTGCCGAAAATTTAGTTTACACCATACATATTTTTTATGAACAAATCACAACTAATCAGTCATATACATTCTCCCTCGTCGTTTTTTAGAAGGGAAAACTCGGGAGAAAAGTTCATTCAGCTCCGCAGTGTCACCCGAAGGTGACCCACGACAATCGACAGTGTGGATATCTTGGCATGCATTGTCACTAAGGCGGGGGGAAACTAGAAGCTAATGCGTCACCTCGATATTGTTATATTGAATGTTTTAAAAATATCAACCAAATATGCTTCCTTTTCCCCGCCCCACTCCTCCCACTCCCGCCCCTGGCACACGCACGCCGACCCACTCGCACTCACGCACTCGCTCGCTCGCCTTCCGTCAGTCAGTTAGTCAGTCACTGAGTCGGAGGGTCGTCGGGATGCGAGGAAAGGTGGAGAGTTGGGCGGGGAGGGGTTATTGATTGACTCTGCCCTCGCGACGAACACCCTCCCCCAATACGCGCGTCCTCGGTGTGCCTCTCCCACCTTACTTCTCCCCCCTCTCCTCCCCGCTGCGTACACACCGCACGCTCTCGCGACCGAGTCCGTTCCCCGACTCCCCCTCCACTCCCCCCACCCCCCTTCGCCAACGTTCCTCCCAACGTGCAGATGTACGGGGAGACTTCTAATATTTGAACAAGGTCTGGATATATGCGAAGAGCCTGGAAATGTCTGGGAAATGGGGTGTCCAGTCTTGGAAAACCTGGAGCGCCAGGTAATGAATTGAAGCATGTAATACCCTTAGGTAGTAATCAGAACAGTAACTGAAGTAGTAGTTTTTATGGCAGGCAACCGACAGCTAAGGTCATTTGCGCCATTAGAGATGGATGGGAAAGGAAGGGTGGAGAGAAACCCGGCGTCGGCATTAGCCTACTCTTGTCGAAAGGCGCCAAGGGGTCCGCAGTTTAACGTCCCATCTGATGGACGTCGTACTCACTCGAAGTGCTCTCCAAAATGCACGTCAAGCAGGGATCGGGATACCGCTGAAAAATATTTGTTGTCTCCAGGAATGGAACCCGGGCCCTTTCGGTGGGAAACCTCCTATTTTAATGTTTAGCATAGCCTTTTTCTTTCTTTAACCGGAGAGTTTTAAGAGGACGCCTCGATCGCATAGCTGGCTAAAGTACACTGCCGGACATCGCGGGATCCGGGTTCGAATCCCAGTCAAGGCGAATGATTTTTACACTCTGAAATTGTTGCATTGGCAGGAGAGGGCTCGTGCTTCGCTTTCAAGGTAATCCTGCTGCAATCACTCCCTGGAAAAATTGAATAGCTGTTTTCGAAAACCAGGAGGTAAATCAGGTACATATCTATGTGAATAGGACTTCAGCAGTCCTGTTTGATGACAAGGAGTTATTGTTTTATCCTTGTATGCTGACTGCCGCGATAGGAATCAATCGATTCGATACGGATTTCAATCATTCCTGTTCTTATTTGGAAATCCGTCTTTTGGTATAAAGGCATAAACAGGACGTCCTCCATTCTATTTCCCTCGTCCTCGAGCCTTTTCCCCTTCCTCCCCGCTTGCAGTCGCTTCGGTTTTTTCACATTCTTTCTGTTCCTTTGTTTGATTATTTTCAGCATTACGAACGCCCACCTTCTTCATCATCCCTCCCTCTCCTCATTGCTCACCCTGCCTGCCCTTCCCACACTCCCCTCCCAATGTTTGAACTCTCCATTTCTCCACCAACCATCACATTTCATTTCCGTCCTTTTTTTTATTTTCTCGCCGCGAACACACGCGCCGCTGCTCTCAATTTGAAGCACGTGCCCTTTGAAAACCACTTACTTTGCTCGATCGGGATTCTTCCCGGTTTCAGAAATCGTTCCCGCCCATCCTCCGCTTCCCATCAAACTCTCCTATTTCCTTTCCTTTCCGTGCAGCTTTCCGTCGGAGTCGTCGCCGAGACATTCTCAAACGCTTGGAGGACCTTTCTTGTTCCAGGTTTCATTCAAGCCAATCGAACCACCGCCATCAATACCCTTAACTCTCCGCCCCCCACTCGCCGTGCAATCCTCCCAGCCTTGGCCGGGTGATGGTCGAATCTGGCGAATCACATCGTGATGAAAAATATGCATAGAAAAAGTTTTGAGAGTTACGGCTTCTAAGTGGTAGTATTTTTTAACTGAGGTGACCGACAGCTTAGGTCAATTTCGCCATTTGGGATGGTTGGGAAAGGAAGGTTTCAGAGACACTCGACGTCGGCATTAGCCTACTCTTGTCGAAAGACGCCTAAGGGGTCTGCAGTTAACGTCCCATCCGACGGGCGTCGTACTCACTCAAAGTGCTTTCCAGAAAGCACCTCAAGTAGGAATCGGGATCCCACTAAAAATATTTGTTCTCTCCAGGATTTGAACTCGGGCACTCCCGGTGGGAAGCCCGTACGTTAGCTACCGCATCATCCCGATCCCCCGTTACGTAATGCAAGGGTTTTCACATCACAATGAATCCTTTCAATTGCAATAACGGTTTGCATGTCTCGCGGTGACTTAATCATCCTTCATAGCTTTCTTTAGCTCGTAATCGAATGTTAGCATCTATCGTAGATTACATATCGATCAGGTTTCTGTGTGTTGACTTAACGTTGAAAAGTGATTAAAGCGCTTTTCGCATCGCATAAAAAATCTTTAAATGTTAAGAGGCATCAACTGGGTACATTTTTCAGCAATCGGGTCGTATTGTACATCGCTGATAGAACTGTATTTATGGTGGACATTGATAAACCACTGTAATCAACCTGAAAATTTGTTTGATAGGTGGTGAGGATAGAGTTCACATAGTCCTAAGCCCAACGTATTATGGACTTCACACGTCAGGGTAAGGGGATTCACTCACTCAGCTTGGGTGAAGTTGAGGATGCCCAGAGGCGTCCCCAGGAATCGAATCCGGGTCCTCTGATCAGTGGCCCAGCTCTCTACCCATTGTGCATTGATAGCAGTTTGATATTTAGCTTATTATGTATGTCTACATTTTTGATCCGATAAATTGTTTGCTACCCACGACTACCCTTAAAAAACTGTGGTCTTTGCAGCTTGTGATTTTGTTTCTTCCCAATGACCATTGTGTCTTTCACTCACATGTTAGGATTGGGGTACCCGTAATTTTGTAAAATCCAGCGTAGTTTATTTGTACGTTTTGAATTTTACTACTCATTGGATTAGGCCACATATTGATCTGCATTTATCTTGTTGTCTCTGTCTTGGGTGGAACTATAATCGATACCGAATACTAAGAATTTTAAATCCTGTGTCTACTATAGTGTGTGTACGGTTGCGTATCGATATGTCAGTTCTGTCTTCATCATTTCCAACATGTCGTATCCAATTCAATTAAAAACCCTTCCTTCCACCTTCCCCTCCATCGACGTAACTTCTTTAGCCCGGGCGAACGGAAGATCTCTAACGTGGCGCCTTCCTCCCTCAAGTGCAAGGTCATCCCCTCCCCTCCGCTTCCCCGCCCATCTCCTTACTTCAAACTCGTGAACTCAACGCGTCCGCGAATTTCTCGAGTACTACGGGCATTACATTTAATGCTGGTTTTCGCCTTGACGATTCCTGTAGATTTTTTCTAGGTCTACAATCTCTTGTTTTAAGCACTGCTATTATTTTTACATTTAAATTTGCAATATATTTGCTTATATCTTCGGTGATAAGATTGAAGTTGGATAATTCACAAGGTGAAGGAACGGGGTGCGTCCGCGAATTTCTCGAGTACTACAGGCATTACTTTTGATGCTGGTTTTACCCTGACGATTCCTATCGATGTTTTCTAGGTCTACAATATCCTGTTTTTCGCACTGCTAATATTTTTACATTTAAATTTGTAATATATTTGCTTATATGTTCGGCGATAAGATTGAAGTTGTATAATTCATGAGGTGAAGGAACGGGGTGCACGAGCAACTCCGTGTGCAATAAAGTAATAAAGTTTACATCATTACTGTTCGTGTGAGAAGAGATAATACGAGTAGTTCTTGTGTTGCGTGAAGAGCCCGTGGCGAAAAAGACGGCCTAGCCTCGAGAATCATCCCATGAATGACTTCGGAGGCAGCTACTCTGGCCTCTTTTCGTTCGTGGGAAAAATCAAATTTTAAACTCATTCGTTCAGTCCCTGTATCCTTGATGTTGTGATTTTATAATCCAAACTCTGTCTTTTGATGGGTTTTGTGGTTTAAAAAAATCTTTTTTAGGTGTCTCAAGTTCACATTATTGCTTCTGGCTCACGTTGCGACCTAAATAAATATTTGATCATGTTTTGATGAACCATTGCCGCGCACTGAAGAAATCGAAGAGTAGTCATATCGAGAAAATAATTATGCCTCAAGAGTCCGAAATCATATCCAATACTGTATATCGACAGGGAAAGCGATCACTTGTGGGGGTTCCAGAGCATTTGTGAGCATTTCAATTTCCAGACTCGCGTTCATCAGGGACTTCCCAAAATTTTCCATTAGAGGATTGGGGAAAGAGGAGGGCATAACAAGTGGATACGGGGCCCTCATTTTATTTGTTTCTGCCGATGGAAAGCATCATCAGAGTGATGGCGGAGTTAATCTACATCTGCAGAATAATCTGCAACCTGCGCTAGTGAGCCGACGGTGCGTGTACCTGTATGTCTGCCTCGGATGATTTCCTAAATATTAGTTGCCAGTAAAAATACTAACTATGCATAGAAATCATTTTTCATACAGATTACATGGAATACGGTATCCAAGGTGTAACTTTTTATTTATGAATGCAAGACGAGCTACCGATTAGGTGAGCAATTAGAGATAGGTAAAATAGTCCCCACTTAACAGGTGGACGGCTTAATATTACATCAAATGATTTCCCTTTTCCTTGTCGTTGGGTTTTATTCTAAACCCCTTTCTTACGTGTTTAGAATGATATTTTAAAGCTGTAGATTCCACAGTTGATCTTCCTCCAAATCTGCCTAAAAATCTGTAAGATGTACAAAGATCTCTTATTCCGTAATTCAACCATGTGTATCAGTTTGACTATCAAGCAAGTTTCTTTAAGAATCTAGGTACGCTACTACGGTTATCGCAACAACGCTTCAGAAATCTTACTCCTCTTTGCCTGCCTACCTTCTAATTCGGTAATCAGACCCGTTCATGAGAATCCCATATACGAGGGTCATCCGGAAAGTAGTACCCGTTCGTGCCGCATGAAGTGCTGACGACGCGAGTAGCCGCTGGACGAGGTCAGATAGCTTCAGTGGCTTGTCTGCCTTCTCTGAGCCAAGTTGCGTGACGCTAGCATTGCCTGTGTTGTTTCTGTGATTGTTTACAATGTTTAAAAAAATTGAGAACGCCGCCAGTTGTGAAGTGAGGGCAGTGATTAAATTCCTCAATGCAAGAAACGTTCGCCCATGTGATATTCATCGCCAATTAAAGGAGGTGTATGGAGACAATGTAATGGACGAGTCGTCTGTTCGGCGGTGGTGTCGCAACTTCAACATGGGGAGGGGGAACACACACGACGATGAGCGTTCGGGGAGACCGTCTGTCATTACAGACCAACTGGTGAGCTCAGTTGACGAATTCGTGAGGAACGATCGGCGCGTCACAATTGATGACATCTGTGAGCATTTTCCCAATGTTTCTCGAACAATTGTCCATGAAATTGTTAAACACCATCTGCATTATGCAAAAATTTGTGCAAGATGGGTCCCTCGCGTATCTCAATGAGCTGGCGGCGAAGGACTATGCAGCAGGAATACAGAAACTTGTCACACGTTATGACAAATGCCTTAATTTGCTTGGAGATTATGTTGAGAAGTAGTTTAAAGTATCCTCTTTCAAATAAAATTTTTTATGTTTGTTAATATTTACTTTTGTGTCTTTATTTCACGAACGGGTACTACTTTCCGGATGACCCTCGTAGTTTGTAATAGCAGCAGACAGAATATTCTAAATGAGGCGTAAATGGCGAAAGATAGCATCCTCCTTTTTACCTTCTTGTCACATTTTTATAACATCCCGTAAATGAATACTAAGTGTCTGCCGGCGTTCCCGCATATTCCCGGCATATGCGATTCCCCAGCGAGGTCGCCGACTCTAATTTAAAGAAGAGATCCGATGGCATTTTCTTGGGGAGCATTTGACTGCATTAAAGCTAGCATCCACCCTTGACTACACCTTTTGCGAGACCAGTTAGTGTAAACGTTCAATAATTAATAATTCGGCCCATTCGATTGGAATCGGGAAATTTATTGTTTTAATTTTTTGGGGTACCTTATTTTTTAAACCCCCAATACAATTTCGTTGATTTAAAAAAACATATGAGTTACATGCTCTTCCTTGTCACCATGCCCATGTCGCTCTCCCCGTCCATAATTTATGTTTTGTTGATAAATCTATCCAATATTTTCTTAATCGGTTCCTCGTGCAGACATTTCCCAATTTTTTGGAGGTTATTCAAATATCCAAGGATAGCTTCCAGTTCGCGTCTTACCTCGGCATAAATTGGGCAATAAAAGACTTGTGTATTTTCGTGTCCTCCTTCATCATGCATTCACACGTTCCCTCCTTTTTTCCCTATTTTCTTGAGGTATGATCTAAACTCCCCGTGTCCTGTTAAAATTTGCGTAATACCTTTGTAAGTTTTAAAGTTGATCTTCATTCTTTCCTTAACGATAGGTAGGATCAGGAGGATATAGGTTTTTTTTCAAACTCATGTACTTCTAATTTTGTGCCTGCCTTGCCACGAGAGGAAGTTAGTCCATTGAGAGGTCTTGAGTTGGCGAATGATCTTCCCCTCCTTCCGTGACATGGAATGAGCGGATCTTAAAAGAATCTGTTTTTCATATCCAGGGCGATGGCGCAAGGGGATGAGATCCCGTCGCGCGGTTTCCGGGGGTGTGGGGGCGTTTAGAGGGGAAGGTGGGTGTTGGTGGTGGCGGGAGGAACCGTCCGACCGAGCCGCCGGGGACGTTCGGAAGAGCATTCATGAAATGGAATCGATACAGCGAATTCCGAGAATCGCCTACGCACACACGCACTCTATACGCGCGCACAGGGAAATCACCGTCTGTCTCCTCCCGCCGTCTCCCCCCCCCCTGCCGCTCCCCTTGTGGCCTCTCTCTTCCCCCGCCCCCCTCCCTCGCACACAACCCCCACCTGTCCTTCTCCGGACCGTCCGCCGAAGGGCTCTCGGGTTCGGGCGAGCGGAGAATCGAATTTGAGGGCATCGCAATCCGAATATCAGTCTTACTATGGAAGAAGTCGGGGGATATTGGGGAAATATTGGTTAGATTAGATGTTTATCTGTTGTGTGTATAGGAATTGTTGTCTCGTCGGCGGGTACGTACTCGGTTCAAAAATGAGTCCTTGTGAAGTGCAATGTTACATTTAAGGGATTAAGAGAGCGACGGAGCATAAGGAAATGAAATGTAGAAAATTTAACTAGGGTGAAAAGAAAGATATACCAGGAAGCAGCTGCTGAAGTGAGGATAAGGGGACGGGTACGGTAGAAGAAATATGTGGATATCTCAAACAAGACATAAAGAAAGCGTCGAACATAACGATAGGAACACGTAAACAGGAAAATAGTTACGGTGCCATGGGATATGGCACAAAGACATGATCAGGAATATGAATGGAAGAATGTGAACATAGAATTAGATTGGAGAAAGTAGAAAGATCTAAACGATAAACTGAGGCGAGAAACGTGAAGGGCAAAAGGTGGAAAGATCGGTGGTTGAGGGTTTGCGGAGACGGAGCGGGCGTGCAATATGTCTAGGAAAGTGAATGAAGAAAGTTTATTTGGATTCATTTACATGTGAGGGAGGAAAATAGAAAACATCTTTTGTTCACTAAAACAGCTTGCTCTGCATACCGTCAGAGGCGGTGGGTAGAGTGGGAGAGGGCGTTGAATATAGGGGAACAGGGCGTCAGAAACGCCTTCATAAATATCCAGATATCATAGGAGGATATAAAAGTGTAATGGCAAGGCTGGCAGGGTTCCGAGGGTGGGATGAAAGTGCCTCCATGATATTTATTACGGATTGGGTCAGCAATGTACGAATTTTGATGATTGTGGGCGATGATGAAAGAAGACACTTGGCTTTTCCACGTAGAATATTTTTATTACGACCCAGATTTCGTTACAGCGTAGCATCTTTAGTTCAAGATATTACGTTTTAACGAAACCGAGGTCATGTTAAAAAATTCAATGTGTAAAAGCTAATTTTCTTCTTTCATCATGAAGGATTTCCACCGCCTTACGTCTGAAATTTTAATTATTTATTCAATTATGGGCGATATTTTACTTAGAGTGAAAACCTATTGCTTGGGACTACGGTGCAGAAGAAAGTGACAGGTTTCCTTCCTCAGGAGGAAGGAAACCTACCACCTAATGTAAAATATTCCTCCCTGAGAAGATCATACTATCACCCGCAAATATTGACTTGTCTCCGGAATTAGGTGCTGTGGGTGGCACGTGTCACCGTGGGGAGCCACCCATCTTGTGAAACCACCCCTCGAATTGAATCCTACGGCTTGTACCGCCCACCCCGCGCGTTCTCATCACATTAGCATTTCATTGCCTCTCTCCTCCGCCGCCCGACCCGTCGCTCGTGGGGAATGGTTAGATATCAGAGTCTCACGAACTTTGCTTCTAATCCGTGCTTCCACTCGTATTTAAATGCATGCGGCTTTACAAAGAAAATTACGCCAAATTTAAATGTTACGCTATTCAAAAGTTACATTTTCATTTAGTCTTAATGGAAGTGATCAAGGTACGCGTGCCTATTGAAGATGTGTTTCTGCTGGTCTGTCTCTATAACCTCGTATTATGTGTCTCTTTTCGTTTGGAATTTCTCTCGCTTCCCCTACGTCCGTATTCTCGTGGTAGGCTCTTCTTCTGGGCGTCACAATTACCATCCGAACGGTATTTAAAAATATACTTGACAATGTTTTATTACAAATAACTCGTTTTCGTCCCTGGGAAAAAATAGTGGGAATTTTGTACTTACTTGCAAAGTACTCCTTCAATTTTTTAACTTGATAGTCTCTTAACTAAAGTTCAAAGTATCTTAAAATATTCGCGACCTAATGGCACCTTAGTACTAAATTCAATACTAATGGAAACTGCTCTCTGGTTTGGCGTATTTATGAAGTAATCTTCCATGAAAATGGGTTGCTGTCGTCTCGCTAGATTTTAGTCATCAGACTTTTGACGAATCTGATCCCGGAAAATAAGGCACAAAATCCACTTAAATCTTTGTAATCCCCGTGATTTAAGGAACCTGAATACTACAACTGATCCAGAGGGTTCGGTTGACATCACATTTGATTAATTAACTTCGATATCTTGCTTTTAGCGAGAAGAATGAGCGTGAGTACTCCGAGGAAAGGAACCCTTATCGATTTCAGAACCCTTAAGACGACGAGGGTCCCGGTTCAATGTCTTCCACCCCGATGCTCGTGGAGGATTCCCGTTCACTCCCCGTTGCCAGGCGAGAGAGGCTGCGGCGGGCCTGATAATCCATTTTTCACATGCGGCACGTGCGAGGGATAGTGCATACATGCACCCGTATGTAGTACATGCAATTGCTCACTGGGCACTCTTACTTTAAGAGAGCGAGGTGATTGAATCTCTGAAGATGAAACGGGATTTCTTCTCGTCCTTTCGCCAAGCTGAAATTTCATCGCCAGGCAAGCAACCTTTGAGGGATATCACGAATGCGGAGTGACGCGTGACACAATATGCTTTATTTTCCGTTCATTTCTACGATGGTGATGCTACATCGTATCCGGAAACTTCAGCCATCCTGTGAATTCAGTTTCCTCTAGCAATCTTGTCTAATTCAAGTATGAAGAAGTTTGGACAAATATTTGTTTGCCAAAGATTATTCAATTAACATTCAGTTTTTCATCTCTGTGGAATCTTTGACAGGTTTAAGAGGAGGAGTAAATTAAGTAAGACGAATAATCGATGGTTTCAGGGAATCGATTCATATTAGAAATGGAAAAATAATAAAATTGCGATTCTACTGAAAATTTATTTCAATAGACCCGTGTTTTGACGTTCAATGTCACCTGAAGATGACGTTGAAAGTCGAAACCTGAGTCGTATCGAAATAAATTTTCTGTGGAATCACAAAGTAATTATATTTTCATATTTTTAATGAGACGAACATGTTCTCGAAAATATATTTCCGGGACGCTGGATCTTGTAAATGTTTTTCGCGCTTCCTCACAAATCATACCGAATTTGGCGAAATTGCCCCCGGTGGGGGTTAATCTACGATGGAAATAAGATTGGTGGGCAAAGTGAAATAACCGGGAGTCGCCGCATCATCAGACCTCTTAAATTGGGAAAGCACCTTGGAGACTTCCGCGAAGCAGCTTAAAGGAACACGAAGTACATGAAACGACAGTGGGAAAATAGAATCCAAATGAAAAAGCGAAGGAGAGAAAGGTGGTATTTTGCGTTGGTTGGAGGCCCAACCTCGAATGTTCATCGTGTGCTTGTTGGGGTCACGAGCGGAAGGACATAATGTCGTAATTGGACGGCATACCGAAAAAGGTCATAAGTATCGTTAAATTTAACGAGTAGAAAACGTCACATTGATATTATTGGGTATCTTGAATTAAGAGACAGCAAGAGGGGAGAGAAAAAATAACTTTGCTAGTCCATCTGATGGTGATGCGCATTATTGAAGCCATGTTCGTGTAATATATTGATACTTTTTATGTGGAATAGTAAATTTTCTTTTTCTCCACCCTCATCATGAAGGAATTCCACCTAGTTAAGCCTGAAACTATTATGTTTAGACAGCAGGAGAGCAAAAATTGCGTGCAGAACTGAAATTTATAAGAGAAGTGCAAATCATTGGAACTTATTCTCCAAGTTCAGGCTTGCTGACGAAGGAGACATTATTTTACCTCCTTATTACGTTGGTAGGCGTGACTACTGTGAGGAGTTAGGGAGAATTGATTGCGGAATCGATCGATATGAGGAATCATTTCCCCTCTTATACAATTCGACACAACAACAGTAGGGAAAATAACCTATGACAAAAATTTAAACTTCCCGAATTACCTCAATCGCCATTCACTGCCAACTGCCCCCCTCCCTCCCCAATGGCTGTTGACCTGACAACCCCTGCCACGCGCCCTCGCGGAGGCTAAGGTGTAAGTGTGGGAATCCCCAGGTGGGGTGTGGGCTCGCCTCCCCCTTTCCCAATTGCCCCGCCGTCGTCAGTGGGGGCGGGGCAGGAGTGGAGGAGGCGTGGGTGGGGAGGGGGGTAATAGCAAGGGGGCCACCTGGAGCGAGCGACGCCCGAGTGTCGTCGCCTGGGGCGAGGTCTTCAATTAAAAGCGATTCGGATGTTGTGAGGTGGAGCGGAAAATTGCCCCCGAATCGAACTCCCTCGACTGGTGGGTGCTCGGCTATAATATTCGGGAGTGCCAGAACCTGGGGAAACCGAAAAACATTAATACTTTAGGTAAATCTACGACTCTCGTATATGTATATAAACTTATAACATTACTCACTGATTCATAGCAGTATCTCCCGATCCGTTAAACGTACAACTTTGAAGTTGTCCAAGAAGTATAAACTACAGGTATTTAAAAGCGCCTAGACCCTCGCCGACAATTTTTATTGGAAAAATGCAACCCAAAAAGTGGTTATAATTTCTAATATAATATAGGGGTTGAAATTATTATCATGTAAAATGTTATCGTTCCCTTCATCGAAATGACCTTTTTTTTACAAACGGGAGATCAATTATTGTAATTCTGCCAAATATTCGTTTTTTTCGCATATTGATTGATCAATAATCTCTCCTAAAGTGGGATATTTCTAGGTTTTTCCCGGGGGTTGCAATGCTACAGATATTCTTAATTTACATATTTCGTCTCCAAAATTATTGAAAGCAAAGGATAATCTAATAAAGAGCGGAAGTCTGGCGGGATCACATATGGTCTATGAAAGTATTATAGAGCTCATCCTTAAAATTTTATTTACAGTTAACCCCTTGGAGCACGCTATCTATATGATGTTAAAAGTTATTATTTCAAAATAAATCATATAAAATCTCTGTCATACTTGACAACTTGGATTGTTTTTATTGACTTAAATTTTGCCAGTGTTAGTACTTTTGATGGCACTATAGTTGTTCTCCGATTTGAAGTTTCCCGAGATCCTCATTCCGGTGGATGCCAATTGAGACGTGTTGGTTGAAATCGATTAGCTCTCGTATTATTTGGATTGATATTCGTTTTATCATTGATTCTGAAAGTTTAAAGTATTACGTTTATCGTTTTGCCCCTGTAGTTACCTATGCTAGTGTGAAAGGTTACTTGTACATTTAAAATTTTGGGTTCAAGCTAATTACGAAGGCAGTTATAATGGTCGTCACGCAAAAGTCGAGGAAAGTCTACAGAGGGAGTTAGTCGAAATAGTGATTCGTTATTCTGCGAGTTTGTGATTGAAGTCCTGAATAAAATACGATTATGTCGCGGTTTCAAAATTTCTGCTGATTTTATAGTTGAGTAATTACGACTGAGCGTGTGGAGCCACCCCAATGCTACAACGTTCGTACTTATTGATTTAACTCCGAAGACGTGGATCCTCTTCTCAAATGCATATACGGGCACTCCAGACGATGTCGGAAACGGTCGATATTGTGTGATTACCAAGAATGGAAGCTTAAATCTGGGTTGATGTTGTAAGAAATATGTATGTCGACAGTTTGTTATCCCCAAAGTCAGGAAATGTATCGAGGAAATGCCGTGGGGTGTTCCCCGGCCTTAGTTAGAAACCAGACAATATACATAATCAAATAAATACTACATTTATCAGTTTTCGCATGTAATTTGTTTTGTTTTGATGTTTGACCTCATCTCTCCCATCGAACATCTTCCGGGACAATCCGTTTCTTCCGGTCTTTGCTCCATGTTTACTTTCGGCATGTTTGCAAATTTTTCTTGAAATTTTGTGATTTTTGGAATATATTGTGCGATAAATACTGCAGAGCCGTTCGTATCGGCATATGCGTATTTTTGTTAAATATTTTCCATTATTTTTTTAAAGTAAAACTGTCTCCCAGTCCTAATGCATGGAAATAACCATTAGTGAGATATGTGTTCCGGTCAAAGTAACTTTTTGATGAGCCACTGCTGCTGCACTTACCATAAGCCCCACATTCGCACGGCACCAATTAAATACACCAGCACCCCGCATCACGATGAACTATTCTTCAAAGCCACATTTGTACTTTCCGTGTCCCTCCCGTCCAGCATGCCTATTCTTTTCCTCCATTTTATTTTTCATTTTCCTGTCTTTTCTTTTCCCCTCCATGCCATTCAGAATTCGCACTTCATCCACTTTTTATGCCTCCTTTCGGATTTCTCCCGACATCCCTACCATATCACACTTTTTCCTTTGTTTTCCTTTCCGTGCACTTTCGTAACTTTCTCCATCCGCGTCGGAATTGAGTGCACCACACCTTGATCTGCTATCGGAATTTCTCGGTGTAGGCAGCCACCTTTTTGGGAGGTATTCGGTATCTCTATCATTTTTTTGCTTGGATTATTATAGTTATCATTTATTTTTTTGGGATTCGTAAACGTCATCAGGGGAGAAGGATGAGGTAGTGATTGGAGAGCGTTAGGGAGAACGCCTAATGGGATGGTCTTGACATTATTTTAAAGGGGAAGGGAGGGTGCAGGGGGGGGTAGGGATGGGCGAGGGGGTGGGTGTGGGTTGGTTGGGTGTGCTTTGCCTTTCCATCGATCGAATGGCATTGCTTCCGGTCGCCCGACGACGCGGCGTGTCGCGATTTCGGATCGCAGCAACAGGTGTCCCCCTCCCCGCCACTCCCGTCGTCGCCCTTGACAACACAGGGGGGTGGGGGAATAGTTTCACATTTGGAGGGGAGGGGGTTTGGCACAGTCCTCCTCCTCCCTGCGCCGCAGCCATTCGGTTCCATCGCCCTCCCCCCCACCCTACCCCCGCCCTCCGACCCGGAGCGACACCCGCGCGCTCTGTATTCACGCACCGGGCGGAGATGACCGCTCCGATTATTCCCCGCGTCGGTCCAGTGGCGCGGTCACTCGCGCCCTCTTGGTCCCCCCGGGAACAGGGTCGATCCCCTCCCTCCAACCCCGCCCACGGGCCCCAGCCTTCGGGTAACCTTGCGGGCTCTCCTTCAATTACCACAGGTCTTTGATGGGAGAGGGGCTGTGCCATTTCGTTGTCTCCTTAGATATTCATCGGCATAGGGCGTGATGTCACCAGCATTAGAGTATTTGTTGATTGGTGAGTGAAAGACTTCGGGAAGTTGGCTTGGTAATAAGTTATAGTGTTTCCTAATAATGCAATTACGCATCTTGCGGGAGGGAATAAGCGATCGGTCCAGCAGATCGATTGCTTCTTCAGTGAGTGTCCATTTACTTCTTATTCTGTGGCCTCGCCGTCCGATTCAATGCGGTGCCGGAATCATTCCTTTCGTTTCAGCGTTGACCTCGAATCATTTGACCTTTACTAAATGGCCAAAAGTCGTGCGTGTAATCTTCGTGTTTGGAATGAATTCGCCAAAGGAGGCCGTTAAACAATAACAATGTGGCGATTCCTGCTGGCTCGTATTGGCTATTCACGAAACAGGATGATTAGCTCTTAGTATCCTGTTTAACTCCGAGTTTAGTTATATCTCGAAGGCGAAGGTTTCCTAACACTTGACGCGTATTCAAGATGGAGAGGTGTCATCGCATCGGGTAATCAATCCGAGGGTTGGCTCGTGGCAGCTCCCCGGTCTGTTCGCAGTTCCGATCTGCCAATCTCCCTCATCGCTCTTTGAACCATGTTTTCTTCTGTTATGATCTCCAGTGCACTATTGTGACTCAGGTCAATGCGGCCAATCAATTTCACTCTTCTTTTCGCGAGTGTCTCCCATAGGCTTCACTCTTCCCCCACTCTTCCGAGTACTTCTTTATCTGTTACTCTGACTCTAAACTTTATTTTGAGGATTCTTCTGTAGGAACGCCTTTCCTTCGCGGGTCTCCAAACTTCCTTTTCTCTTCCGCCGCTCCTTTCGCCCATGAAGCAGCAGATAAAAGAAATTTTTGGAGACGATGAGACCCACCTGAACCCAAGCCTCATGCAACCCATATGGGGTAACACCGCTACTTTATATTTCGATTCCATTTTTACAAACTAGTGTTGGTGCATTGGACCCTATGAACCCCATAAAGCATGTTCGCAGTTGTTCCTATTGCGCTTTCTCCATGTTTTTTTCCGATGGTAGCGTCACTCCCAGCTTGATATCTTCTTGGTTCGATAATTTTATTTCTCCCCATATTTGAGTGCTTGGGTGTAATCGGATGAGGATTTCTTTTTCTAATTTGATTCCTCTTTCTTCTCTCAAAGGTGTGGGAGAGGGGAGACTCGGGGAGGATCTTGCGGAAGGTTTATTCTTGAATTATTAATGTCATGCACATAAAATACCCGCAAAATCGTGAAGATTCAACTGTGAAGATCACTGTGGATAAAAAAAACAGGATTTAGAAGTATTGGTAAAATAAGCGTCTTCTCATGTAATGACAAAAACAGAAATAATATGAATTTTAATGACGATTTCATCTTACTTAGCCGATTTACAAATGAGCCATAAAATAATGTCCTTCGGAGAGGACGGGTTTCTCATCACAAAAAAAAATGAAAATATCTTCAATGGGTCTTCTGTTTTTTGAATGCATATTTGAGAAAGGGTCTCGTGGTGTTAGAACGGGCAGACAGGCGCCCTTTCATACATTTCCTTTCATTCTTTCCTTCCTTTATTTCTTTCTTCCTTTCATAAGTTTACTTTCCCTTTCATAAGTTTCATCCGTAGTGTAAACTTGTCCACAAAGTCTTTTAGGTTGCTTCATTTTTCAGAAAAAGGTTGCTCTGTGTTTATTCTATCGCGGATAAATGAGTGGTCGAAGGGAACGGGGAGGTTTATACGCATCTTAGGGGTACTCACGAAGGAGGGAGGGGGGGGGGGGGCGAAATGCGAAAAAACCCAACGTAATCAAGGACAGCGCCTCTTTCCGTGCTCGTCTAGGAGTCCCTTTCCACCCCCACCCCTTACGACCGACCCTTAATTATTGTTAAAACTTAAGCGTTTGCTCAATTCATGCAATATATTAATATTTGATCTCAGATATCTGATCACATCACAAACTATATTATAAAGCTTATATATATATATATATATATATATATATATATATATATATATATATATATATATATATATATATAAATATATATATATGGTTAAAGCTTAGTGACAGACGTCACCGTCGTATACTCTCTGTACTATATCCAATTCTGAACACAATATTTCAAAATACAAGACCAGGGTCATAAAACAAATACGCGAGGGGATTAAAACCAGGTTATAGCGCAGCATCGAAAGGTCCTCCTAATAAATTAAATACTGTTACTGCTTGCCGCGAGTGGAACAAACTCAGTCCAGCCTTGAGATAAGCTCCTTCAAGTGCATCATTTAAAAGAACCTTACGTAAGACAATCTTAAAATCAGAGAAAAATTGCAAGTAAAACACGTAAGGGGCTCACGGTCATATCATATTCACCCAAATATTTGTCAGAAATATGCACTTCTTATGCTAATCTTACGGTTGAAATCTCGCGTCTGTTGATGGGTTAAGGTTTTTTTTTTTAAATAATCATTAAATCGTATTTCGGTGATATTTTTTCTATAATTTTTTTCTTTAATATTTCTTACTATTGTATTATCAATCGGTAATTTTATTTTAATTATTTTTTCTTCACATTTATACGTGAATAGCAGTTCTCTTTTTGTTTCTTCTCTAATTTTTCAAGCATTGCTTTTTAAATTTAGTATATTATAGCAAAAGCATTATCTATGTGTAGGTTTTCGCAGGTTTTTCACACTCCTCTTCATGTGTGGATGTTTTCCTGCAGTGGGTTTTTTTCGTCAAGAATAAAAACCTTATTCCTCAAGTTTTTCCCACAATTTTGCATTTATTTCTACATTATTTGCACTCATTCGTATTCATTGTAAATCGATGGTCATTATCTAGTTATTTTTTTTAACCCTTAGTTGCATTTATATTTTCATTAAATGCATTTGACAATGGGTTAGATGGAAGAAGGGACTGCTAGAGTGTTAATCTAGCCCGAATAAAGCCGAATTATTATTAATTCTTACGCCCGCCTCCCCTCTATTTTCCCCGTACGCATACCGGGACGAGGGATTGTCCTTGCCCTCGTGGTACCCTCGGGAGGGCTCCCAGGAGTATACGTCGAGGTGCGAGGCCGGTGCATGGAGGCCCAGGCTTGTGAATGTTGACCGAGTGAATGGGGCTGTGAATGGCGTCCCGAGCGGGGTCCAAACGACGTCGGCCGGAGGTGACCTCTGGGTGGAATTGAAGGTTCTTTAGGAAAAAATCTACAAAATGAACGACGTTAGAAAACTGCTCTTTGGTCACGCGTACCTTGAATACCTAAACTACTCTCCAGTGCACTTCTTATAGAAACTTAATGCGTTAAAAGGTATTTTTTTCACATTTATACCGTTTTTAGTCAATTGTGCGACAGGAAGTAGTCAACGGATAAGAGTTTACCTCGGAAATAGAAGAATTATTTGCACTTATTTATTATTTTAAAACTATTTCAATTTGAAATAATGTGTACTAGTTATCAGGGATAAAATTCCAAATTCTTTTTCTACCCTCATCAGTTTTTGAATGGTCGGGTACATAGAGTAGTGAGAGGTGGAGTTAGCTCAAATGGAGAACTTCTTTTATTCCTTCTTTACGATAGCGACATTAGCTCCGTGGTCAGTGGTAAGGTACGTTTATTTTTCAACTACGCTGTGGTTTACAGAGATATAAGTAGTCCAGCGAACAAAGTAGCTTCAGCAGATGGCCTTAATGCTATACAACCATGGTGCGACACTTGGAAATTAAAATTGAAAATGTGCGTAAAGATTAATTTAATTTTGGAATAAGAGCAATTCTCTTCAAGTTTTGGGTAAATTTGGCAATAAATTTAAACAGACGTGTTATTTTGCGCTTCCGAGGGCTCATTTGGTATATGCTGCTGGTATATGGGGTCGACACAAAGTCGGATTGATTGCCGAATTGGATCACGTGCAGCGTAGAGGAGCAAGATTTGCGAAAAGTTGTGATGACAAAACTGAGTAGCGTATCCAAAATGTTAGAGGACCTAGGCTGGGAATCACTCATAGAGCAAAGGGTGGATTATAGATTAAATCTCTCGCATAAATTGTAAGGATGTCTCTTTAGTAATGATGTTGAAAATGTATTATTAACCCCATCGTGCTCGGTGGGAGAGATCATGTCAGTAAAATTCGAGAGATTTAGTGTAGAACTCATCGATGTAAGATGTAATTTTTTCCATGAACGATAAGGGATCCGAAAGACTTTATACGGTCGCGCTAGTGGGGAAAAGTATTTTTCTTTTTTGATTACATTCATCCTAGTGTGTTGTCAGTGTGGCATTTAACTTCAGTTATTTTCCTTCGTGTTACCTGCGGATCTCTCTTACGCTTAGAGAAGCGCATTTCACTTAGATATCGTGTTGCATGTGTGTGCAGTTATGATCTTCATTAATTGATTTATTTTATTGTATATACTGAAACTTAAAATAAATAAAAAAACTTAATGTACTCGTATAATGTTTCATGCCTGGTGGGTAATCACCCCTTATTACTCACTCTATCGATGACTTGCAGGGTACCGAGTAGAAGGTGAAGTAGAAATATCTTCGCCATTTTCTTGACATTGTTTGTTCTAAGGTGGAGTAGTGGTCCTGTTTAGGGAATTCATTGTAAGGAAGCGAAATTATAGTTAGCAATTGTTTCAACTCAGGAAAAATTTATAGTCGCCTTAAAATTTCATTTGATTTTCAACTGAAATCGCTTCAACACACCGTGACCCTTTTATAACAACTCACTAAATGTTCATAATTTAAGGCGTGTGCCGAAATTTAACGAGATCCATCAGCGAAAGGAATTTAAGCTGGATAACGATGAAACCCTATTTCCCGTGTACGAATTCTACAGCTACACAATTATACTCTTGATAATGCAGCCTAATAACTTTACTGATTTTCTGAATTATCATAGAAGCTGAGGAATAGTGGAAGTAGAACACTCTTCGTTTCTCTGAATATGGCGAAAGTGCCGCAAGTTGGTCTTCTCGCGCGCTCTCTCTCTCTCTCCCTGTGACTAGCATTGACCAACCCAACCAAAAAATAATTCTCTCGAAGATGTTTTTGATGAATGAAGATTTTGACTGACGAATAAACTTTAATAGGCAAACAGTTAATTTTTTGATGAACGTATTAAGTTAAAACAGCAACAAAAAATCAATAAGTGGAGACAGACACGAAAAATTAACTTTTTAACTTGGATTATTCAAGGAATTGAAGGACAGCGATGTATTGCCTCGACACCTAAGGCTTCGATTACCATTATGCAGTTAAACGATTAGATGACGGTGATCAGCTCAGTCATATCCCTTTCTAGTTGATGGTTGCATTCGTCATTCCCTGGAAAATAATTATATTTTTATTCAGGTTTATTTTAAAATTATTATTCAGGTGACCATGCATGCCACATTAAAATTAATCAGTTTCCTCTCTAATTCCCACAAATGTCCACAGAAAATCCACAGAAACACTCGAAGCAGCTGCGTGCAAGATCCCTTAACGGTGTTCGTTAGGATATCGGAGTGCAGTTGTAAGAGAATTAAAGTGATACACGACATGTTTTTAAGCAGGGATTTATTGCCATTTGATGCCTGTAAGGGTTTTTCCAGATAGCTGCTCGTCTCTTCCTGCGTTTCCGTTTCGTTTTGCTTAATCCCGCTTGCAACAGCTTACAGCAGCACCCATTCACTCTTGTTTAGCTCCCCCCCTCCCCTCCCCCGAGTCCCTCCCTCCCTTCCTCACTGACCCACATCCCCCTTTCGCTCCGAGAGCGCATCCCTCCCCTCCGCGCCCTCGCTTTCGCTTGTTTGCCGCGCCCCCCTCCACTCTCCCACCCTCACCCCTCGCCCTCGACTGCCTCAAGCGATTGAAGGGGACCCATGCGTCGAAGTGAGGGATTAGGATCATTCGAGTCTGTTGATTTGCGTTCAAAAAAAGCCACGAATTAATGAAAAAAAGATGAGTTTCCAATGAAACCCTTATCCTGTTTTTTGTTTTAGTACTCAACATACCTTTGAGCAGTGTTTTCCAGTGTTCGCTAAATCCGCACTTTTTCGAAATTCCGCGGATCACCTTTATATTCTAAATTTAATAATAGTAACAAATAAAATAAAAATAAAATCTCTCGAAACAGCCGGGTGACGGGAGTGGGACGCGATGATGAGAGGTTGGGTCGCCCAACTCTCCATCGGTGGGCGGGAAGCGAACCCACCACCCACTGCGTGTGAAGCCATTCTATTCGCCGGGATCTAATTACACTGGATTCACTTCATCGCAAGGATTTCGAGCTTGTCTCTCTCCCATCCGGACGTTCCGTCGGCTGACCGCCCGTTGACGGATGCTTCCCAATTCGGACCACGGCTGCGAAAGCAGGGCAATGGATTTTGTAAATAATGGTCTGTTGCGTTTCTTTTTTCTCGCGTTTGGTACGAGGTTGGAAATAGAGCCTATTCCCGATCAAACCCTTAATACTACATTTCATAAATTTAGGAAATATTAAATGAATGGAAAAAAAGAAATTTCTATGTTTACCTAAATCAAAATGAATACAATTCAACAGACCAAACATTCACTTTTTCCGTAAAACTTTTGATAAGTCTCCTCTTATGATTTTATTGTATTTCGGTGCGGGCGTTCTACACTGCCAAAATTTTATTTCTTTTTATGTGTAATCCATATTTTTATTTTATTGGTAGTTTATTTTCCCCCTTCGATTCAATTAATAATAATAATGATAATTTGGCCTATTCGAATAGAATCGGGCAATTTATTGTTTCAATTTTCCGGGGTACCTTATTTTGAAACCCCCTATAAAATTTTGTTAATTTTTTTACAAAATACAAAATATGAGTTACATGTCCTTCCTTTCCGTCGTTCTCCCCGTTCCCAATTTATGTTTTGTTGATAAATCTATCCAATATTTTCCCAATCGGTTCCTCGTGTAGATATTTCCCAATTTTTTGGAGGTTATGCAAATACCCAAGGATAACTTCCAGTTAGCGTCTTTCCTCGGCATAAATTGGGAAATAAAAGACTGTTGTGTATTGCCGTGTCCTCCCCCATAATGCATTCACACGCCCCCTCCATTTTTTCCCCTGTTTTCTTGAGGTGTGATCTAAATTCCCCGTGTCTTGTTAAAATTTTTGTAACTTCTTCAAACGTTTTAAAGTTGATATTTATTCTTTCCTTTACTCTAGGTAGGAATTGTTCGATTGTTTTCTCCTTCTCTAATGTTTCCCATTGCCGTTCCCCATTCATCCAGGAAATGCGCTCTTATTACCGTCCTGTTCCTCCTCCATTTCTCAGTTGCAGACAAAGCTACTTCTCCTAGATTCAGTTGATTGATTCTTTTCGATTCAATTGTAAGGCATTTCGTCTCATCGGGCGCATGGCGTCACACGACTGTGAGTGAACACCCTTGCGCCCTCTCTCGCTCAATCTCATTCCCCGCCCCCTTTAAGCATCCAACTGTCGCCACACACCGCTTCGGGGTTCCGGGTGATCGTACCACTGTGTATGTGCAATTAAATTCGGGGCACACCATCCATTTTATCCTCTGCACCAAATGTGGTCGTCGGGGCACGTTAGCGGGGGAATAGTGAAGAGATCACGAATTGGGAGTCTGTGCAGGAGCCATAATCGAGTTGTAAGAGGAAGCTCTTTGGTGTCACAAGGAATGAGCTAGGAAACTTCCTTCTCTCTGCAACATTTCAGAGTGTAAAAATTATTCGTCTTGCCCGGAATTCGAACCCGTATCCCTCGATGTCCGGCCTAGTTCTTCAGCCAGTTAAGCGTGTGAGGCGTCCTCTTATACTCTGAAATTTTTGGGGCTTTTAAAGGAACAAGATATTGTGACAAAATACCGTGCATACAATGTCACAGGCATTCGTAATCGTGAGCGTCGCGCCACAGTCCGCGAAGTTAAAGCCAACTTTAAACACTTAGACTGTTTTTACCGTAGACAAATTCCAAGAAACTGCGGGAGATGCCGCAACAGTAACTTTTAACGGAGTCATCCGCTAATATGCATTTCAATGGTACAATTTCAGATTGTAAAAATCATTCGCCTTGACCGGGACTCGAAACCGGATCCCTTGATGTGGCGAATGATTTTTACTCTCTGAAATTGTTGCATTGAAATGCATATTAGCGGATTACTCCGTTAAAAGTTACTGTTTCGGCATCTCCCGCAGTTTCTTGGAATTCCTTCTTTTATCAACTATCTGAACTCTTTGTCGCAGGATTGAAAAAGAGCTGTGCTTTGAACCCTTATGATTTATCCAACAGTTAAAAGTGTTGCAGGACCAGGCAGAGAATTAGGCTTTTTCAGATGTCATCAGGATTTATTCTTTGTAGAATGTTCTCGGTGTTGAGTATTTTTCTAAATCGACGTTTCGCGTCCTCTGCATTTTATATACTTGTGTTATTGTCTCCGTTTAGAATAAACCTACGAATTTCTTGCCCGCAAATTCACTTTATATGCCCCCTATCTTTTTATATCTGAATGCCTTGCACGAAATCTTAGTATTAGGATGAAGGAAGATGTTTCGAAATCAAGCCATCCTGAACGAGCGGTTGACTTTAATGTGACCTTCTGAAAGCTTTAACTGTCCCTTTAAAAAAGAACATTTCTCGAAACAGCTCCGTGCTCTCAAGTCCCGAGCAATTGACGTCAACAGGCCAACTCTTCCCGCCGCGCTCTCCATTCGGTGGACTCCATCGGCGAGGCACCCCCGAGAACTGGAGCGGTCGCCGTCCCTCGACTGTTTGTTTCTGCGAGCCGTTCTCAAGTTAAGAGTCCACTTCGGGAACGGTTCGTTTATTATCGCAACGGCGGGCATCGTGAATCGTTCGTTGTGAGGGAGAATGAATGGTTCTGCTCATCTCCGAATCCGTCGCAGTCTTTCTTCCGAAGGAACCCCTCCCCATTCCATGGAGAGTTGGTGGAGGGGTAGCCTTGAACCGTAAATCCTCTTATTCTCGCATCCCCGAGATTTTCAAAAGTGCGCCGGCCAAAAGGTGGAGAAGGTCCCTGGAAGATGAGGAGTCGCGGGAGGGGCGGGTCCGGCCCGGTAACTTTCACCAACTTCCGTCTCCGAACGGGAGCAGTTTCAATCCCTGCGCGTATCTTCCGGCAACCCCTTCTCTTAATTTTTCTTCCCCCCCTCCCCGTATGGCACTGTCATATTGTTTCGATGAGACCGAATTAAGGGGATGATATTGCCGCATGGGAATACTAGTGACTTTTACTCGTTCAATTCGACGGTCGTTATTGATGCATGAGAAATTGACACTTTTCTACTAACTTGACCTCTCCTCTGACGTTTATCAATACGGCGGACGGTTTGTTAAGAATGTATTGCCGGAAAAAAAACGCTGTCGGGGCCCCGAGGTGGTCGAATCTCACGGGCCCCTAGCCAAATTGTATTCTTAGCGTACTTTTAATTGCACCTAACAGCAACTTAATAAAGCAATTGAATTACGCGAAACAAACAAATACAAATCATTTATGTTATTAAACAAGAGTTTTAAATAATATTAAAAGTTATTATATAACAAAACGTTTTTTTATCAGCCATAAAAACTTTAAACACACTTTACTCGATTCGTCCGCATTGAAATATCAGAGGATACGTTACCTCTCGAAAGACGTCGTCGCATGCAGTGGAGTCGACGGCAAGTGAGTTTAGTCGTCCTTGCGCAATAAGACGATCGATGGAAATCCTTCAGTTTTCACCCCGAGAAAGTTCGCTCACTAGTAGCGCCCGTGAGTATGAGACGCACGTCGATTCAATATTATTTGGGACCGCTCCCTAAGAGATGTGGGGCCTAGAGGCCATTGCCCAACCTGTCTGAATGGAAGCCCCGCCCTGAGGGGTAGCCAGAGCTGCGGGGCAAGATTTGTTAAACGGAACTACCCTGGACCTTCCTTGTGCCAAAGGGTTTAACCTGGCGTGCTATTAAAATTCCCTAAAATTACAATTTGGGTGGTTGGCATTTGTTTTGGGTTTAACTCCCACGTTTTGATGCAAAGTCGTGTACGGTCAAAGGGGTTCTCCCACCTCTTGCTGGAAATCATTAAGGCCGCAATAACTCACTGGGCTATGTACGGATTGGACTTCTTAGAAATGCTCCATGGTTTAAAAGAGCTCAAAGAATGTGAATTCCACATTTAACTCTTAATTGCTTGACCCATGTTTTGTTACTGTGAAGCATCTTCAGGTGAAGATGTTTCACAGCAATGGTTTTAATGTGGAATTCACCAATTTTTCGTGCTCATTTAGCCGCTTGACTATATTTCATCCATATTATTTTCGGATTTTAAGTCGAGGCTCCTAACGCGTTGCATTCTCTTAACTACGTCGCGGTTATGCAGGATCAGTACTTAGTGAAATAATGTCAGTTCTGCAAGAATCTATGAGGCAAAGAGTGCCTTCAAAGATTCCAGGCTAAAGTTTCATTTAAATGCAGTGGGCACATTGCGAGATTTCAATCTTGTGTTCACATTCAGTCAGCCGTTCATGATAACATGAAATAGATATTTTTGGTGTCGTGAGAATCACGAATGTGTCCAACCTTTTTGAGATTTTGATTTTTTCTTACTTTCTAACTTGGCCGTGAATGCAATAATAACAAGCGGCCCTTGAGACTGACCTCTTTTCATGCATATACTATACGTTACCATGTCTTCTTGGTGTGGAGGGTTTCTTTGCGATGAAGAAGCCATGCTGGTCACGGAGAGCATTAAAGATGATTTATCCAACCTTGTATGAGATTAAAATTCCATTTCCATGCCAAAGACGGCTGTTTTTTTTAGTATTAGGAAATAACTACAAATACGTCTTGTGAAACAAATACTTCGTGCGAGAGACACGCATTGGCTGGGTATTTATAGAGAGTCGGTACATTTCTTTGTTCCGCCTACGGACTCCACGGAACGCTTCCGCGCCCAGAAAACCACGCTGTTTCCCTGGGGTTTTCGTCAAGATTGTCCCCAAACGCTGAATTCAATAGCCGAATGCTCTGTCCGTTTTAACTGGTATTCTATATATGAGCGAATGTCTATTTATTCGTCGAATAACACTCGTAATTCTGTTCAAGAAATCCCCCGGAATTGTTTTGACTTCAGTGGTGTAGTTCCGGTTTGCCGTTGCTCTTGCTTTCTCAAAGAATTGCTCGGAATATTATGATATTTGAGCATTGATGGAAAATCTTGGCTGTGAAATGTTGAGGAGTCGGTTTGTTGTGTCCAGTGGGGACGGACCGACCGTGGAGTCCTTAAGAATTGAAATCCTTTGTTTGTGAGCGATATGCTCGTTTCGTCTCGTGTGCGTCTCGGAATCAATTCTCCAATTTCCCTTGGCCTAAGTGAACCTATGGAATAGAAATGGGAAATCGCGTAATGACTGCCCGCATCGGGTGTATCTGGGGATGAGTAAGTGCACCTTTAATTGCCGACTGGTCCCCAGTCGTCCTCCTTCAGTTTTGACTCCTCTGCTACGCGAGCTACTTCAGTGCAAATCTCTGTTTCGTAGGATTCGCCCCCCAAGGGTGTCTGCTGACCACCACTCCATCCTCCCCCCTCATTCTTTTGCTCCTTACAGGATCGGATATATCTCAGTTGAGCTCTCATCACCGGCTTTCCTCATCCAAATAAATTAATTAAATTTTTTTAAAAAGAATGATATACATATATTATTGTATTAAATATTTATATAAATATATTTTTTGTATAATATAATAAAATCCTTTTTATGATATAATAATTTATCCAATGATAAATGGTACATCTTATTTAATATAAAATATTTATTATACATTTATCATCCAAGTAAATTAATTGAAATTACACTCTTCGGCAAAAATGTAAAGAATGCGTGGGTAAATCGCATGTAATTTCGTGGCATATTTAGTGAAGTATCGCTGAAGTTTTAAAGCAAAACGTCCGATTTGGGAAAATATATTACATTTTCGGTCGATTATCTTTGCATTTAACTACCGAAAACTTTTTGGCATGAGAAAAAATTACAATTTTGAACGTTCCCGAAAAATTTGATACCACTAAAACGCCGCTTTTGTAACTGTGGCTCGAGTGAGGACTCGTTCGATAGACGAAGGGAAAACGTCACGTCGTAATCATTGGATAGTCTGGTTCGGAAGACACTGAGAAAGAGAAGGCGCGGCTTTAACTTTCAGGCAAATAACACTCATTCAGGTTCAACGCAGGAGGGACGAATTTAGTTCCGTATCGCATTGGCAGACTAGGCCACGGCGAGAAGTTGCGGGAAATTGATTCGCGAGCCAATCGATGGGGGCCAATCGATCCTCCTCCCTCGCGAAATGTTTACCACAACAAAACGTCCTTCAAAGGGGAATTCCCAAGTGCCCATTTATTATTAATCTCTGACGGCTGGACCCTCCTTTGTCAAAACCTTTCGTGGCGACCTGCTGACTAAGTTGTGCATAGATGTAGGTGATCATGCTGCAGTGTTATGTTTAGTAATGCAGAGGATATTGTATGGACCATTGCTGATTTTGAATGTGCATTTTTATTTCAATTTTGTTTCCATCGAAACAAAATCACCTCTTAGCGGCAGTTTTGTGTCTCGATCGTTTTAAGCATTCCACACTGCCCGTGTATTTGTTGTTCACGATAATGTCCATTCCTCTTTGTACAGTCAACGCACGAATTTTAAATGCGATTTTCAGGGGAAACCGCAGGCGAATGTCAGATTTTTCGACCGGTGGTCGGTGTAATCAATGCAATAGTACGTAGGCTGTCTTTAAACCAAATGCGCGCATTTCGAAGGGACTCCGAAACCTTGATCGATGAGATTTTCTCATCCTTCATTCCGCTTCCCTATCGCAGTAAGAGGTGGTGGTGCCGCAGCTCACCAGAGAACAGTACGTTTTTGTCTTGCCCTTACTTGGATTTTGACGAATTACCTCAATGAATTAGATAGAAATTGAATTTTATGAGTAACAAAGGATAGTGTATAATAAGCCCTTGCAGTGCCTTACGGTATGCCCAGCTAACGGTTACGGTACTGAATAACTGTAGGTCCTGGCACATTCTCGTGTATCCCACAAGCTATACCAAAACCTGTCAATATCCCAGACCCACGTTCGCTGTTCTAAACAGGCCAGTGTCCCTTTTTTTATGGGATGACCTTGGTAGCCAGCATACCGCTGCGCCCGGGAGGGGGAGGACTCTTAGGGTGCTGATGCAGAGCAGCAGGCCTTTCTCTTCCCCTCGCCCCGTCCCCGCAGTCCGCGCGCTTGCCTCCCTCCCCGCAGTCCGCGCGCTTGCCTCCCTCCCCGCCATCATCTATTCATTCTTCCCACCCAGTACAGGCAGTGGACTAACGCACCAGTTGGGTGAATAACTGAAGATATTAAAATAAAACCTATTTGACTTTGCCTGTTCAATAAGGAAATAGGGTGAAAATTTTGAATTTATGTACGAATTAAAAATATTATTTCGTCGATTTATTTTTTTTACGGCTGTTTCAAATTAATGATTGCATAAAATATATTCGGAAGTTTTGTAAATGCGAAATATACACGAGTGGGTATTAAACACTAATGGCTGTTGATAATAAGGGCGATTTATTCTTTCCCTCCGGATATTTCTGAAGAGGATTAAAGGTTATCCCAACAAATTAGGCTCCATCGTCTGACGAAAATTCAAACTCACCCTATATTTTTCATCCCTGGTGAGCTTCGCGTATTTTTTCAATGTGTGCAGTTCTCAGGTGGTTCATTATGTTCTCACGCATGCAACGAGGTTTTTCACGACATTTCTGATCTTTAATAGTTTGTTTTCTGAGCATAAGTCACTTTAAATCCTCCATTCCAGCGATGAATACCATCATCGATCGATTTTTGTTAGGAGAGTGTCTCCCCAACGGAATAACTGCTGAATGAGACTTTTTGGTATGACCACCATTTCATTTGACCTTCGGCCCATTTTTCACAAATTTAAATCCAATGCGAAGCATTTTAAACGTCTCCTATGAAAAGTAGACGTGATGGCCAGTCCCGGAACATTTTATCCTCATCAGAGGGGCCTGTCCTATAGGTATATGAATCGTAAACTGACTGGAGATTTTGCACGTAAATGACTTCCCGCCGATATTGCCTTATTTTGACCGCCGTCTCACATTTTGCCTCGATGATTTATAACCGGTCCCCATAGCCACCCCCCTCTCACAACAAATCCGTCACCACTCTGGAATATTCTTCAAATTATCCGCAATTCCCCTTCCACTCTCATGCTCTCAGTGCGCCAAAACCGCGAGTCGAGCGCCGAAGTCCCCGACGGCATAGCATCGAATTGATGCGTGTTGGGCGCTTGCACCACCGACCGCTCTTTGCCGGCATCCCCGAAGTAGCGCTTACTCTTCCGCCGGCTCCCTTGGCCCACCGAGTGTCCCGATGACCACCGAGTGCCCCCTCCCCTTCCCCCCGGGGGAGGGCAAACCGATGTTGGCACCGCGCCACGGGATACGCTCACCACTTCCTCCTGCCGTCATCCAACGGGGCCGGGGAAAGGGGGCAACGGCGTCTTACTCTACCGAAAGGGGGGGGGGAGCAGAGGCAAGGGAGCATGAATGACAACGCAAGAGGTAAATTCTTTAATGCCTTTGTAGTCCCTCCCCCTTTCCTGTTCTAAACCCCAGAGCACAAATATATAATATCCGACTCCCAAATCCCTGCTTCGCGACCGGGAAATGCTCCCGGGGGTGTTCCCGTGGGAGAAGGGGGAACCTACGTCTTTCTTCTCCCGGGGAAGGAGGGGGAGTGATCAGGCCTCTTGAATCCCCGTAGCCATGGCACCCGTCTCCTTGGAGGCAGCGGGGGTGGGCCCGCCTCGGCGCTCGGAGGGGGGGGGGCGGTGGGATCGACATCTGGAGGGAAAGAAATGAGAGATGCGTCGCCCCCCCCTCCCCCATCGCGAACTCCCTCCCACCTTTCCTTCCCACGTGCAGGGCGATCTCCGGATTCGGTTGCCTAGCAACCACCTCAGGTGGAACGGACGCGTTCGTTCATTTATTTGTTTGTTTATTCTTTTTTTTCCCTCTTTCCACCCGGAGATCTCCATCCCGAGACGTTCTCTCCCCGTCACGGCCCCCCCCGTTCGCACTCGCGGCGAAGGTCTCGGAGATTCCGCGAATTAGTGCCGGGGGGAAATAAAAAGCCGAGTGCCCTGTAGTCGCAAAAGAGGAGGAGGAGGACTCCTCCGAGAGCTTTATTTTCTCCGGGGCGAGATCCGAGGTGACCTGGGTGATCAATAATCAAAGGATAACGGTTTTCGCGAGTGTGTGGGAGGAAGGAAGTAGTCTCCTCGGGGACGGTGGGGAGGGGGGGCGACGTCTCGTCTTCTCAAGTGTCGGTCGCGCGGGGATCGGCGTATTGGATGCGGATTGACTGCGCGTCTTTCGTAGCCGAAAAAAATTGCCATAGACAATGAACGGGAGGGGACCAGGGAATGATGGGTGACTTCAGCGGGTAGAGGGGGAGGAGGCGGGATACAAAACGTGCCTCCTCCGGTCGCGACGAGCAGACGTAATCGGTCCGGGTGTCCTTGAGTCGAAATGATTTTAGTTTATATTTTCAAAAGGACAGAGAAAATGTGTCCGTTGCGTGAAGAATGAAAGGGGAAAAAGTGTCATATAATAATTGGAAGGCCTTGGTTTGGGTGCACTGGAGGCAGGATGGCCATGAACGGCACACCGTTATATTTTAACGCTGATACGGGCGGAGAGAGTGATTCTCTCCCAGAAGAATTATTACGAATCGTCAGAAGACGCCGCAGAATGAGAAGTTAAGGGAAATCGAATGCGGAATCGATCGATCTTATGAGGAATCTTTTTTCCTTCCGTGTGTAGTTCGCAGCCGTAGCAGTAGGAAAGATCCCCTGCGGCGATTTGAATGCCATCATCCAAGACCAATCTCACTTACGACTTGCGATCAAACATCTGCCGCGCGCACTCAAGGTGACTGACTGGCAGGGTTAGCGCGTGATGCGTGCATTAAAGCTCAAATGGAACGTCCATTTGAAAAATTCCGAATCCAATAACAAAGGATAGTATTAAAAGAAGCCTGCAATATAAACATATATAACATAATATAATAAGCAATATACATAATATGCAATATATTATGTCCATTTCCGATAATCCGTGTTGTCGTTTTGATAAAAGTATTCGTAAATTTGAAAAATATATGTGAGTCTAGAAAGAACGTATTAGATTGTTATGGCAACCTTTGTAATTTATTGAATGGGAATCGAACCTTTAAACTTCAGGATAAATATTAAAAAGGTGAACATAGTCTCAAAATTAAGGACTTCCTGTAACATTTGTTTCTCTTCAGACGCGTTCGGTGGTTTGTACTTAGGCGATGACTTGACATCGGGCTTATTTCCCAGGGGCCGAGTCAACAGCCTTGGACACAGCACCAGTCCTCTAGGCGTGACTAGCGTCGGCTTTGGGTTAACAGGCGTGCGCGTCACCCACCTGATAAACCAGCCGCCGGCCGGCAGTCATCTGTCGGCGAACGCAACTCCTCTTCATTCTTTTGACGTTACGTATTAATGATTAAATTAATACGCCCCCCCTTTCCGGAGAACTGTGAGACCACAAATAGATATTGTCTTGAGACATTTTGACTTTTGAGATTTGTTAAAAATTCATTCTAGTAGTTCCCATATTGCTAATATTTTAGAGAACGTAAATCCAATGAGCAGTTGCGTTCATTATTATTTTTATACGTAAATACTGCGCGAAATTCGTTAATGTGAATACTACATTTACTCCGCATCATTGCATGCGCGGCAATTCGTTAGATAATCTTGCACCTTGAAATCCCCTTGGGTTCCGTCGTGTAATAGATTGCCTAGGCGACTCTCAAATGACTGGAGTGTAGACCGGAAGTCGAAGTATTGGAGTTCGAATCTCGGTATGCCCGTAAGATTATTTCACAACTCAATATATACATATATATATATATATATATATATATATATATATATATATATATTAATATAACTATTTCTATACATACACATACACACACACACATATATATATATATATATATATATACATATATATATATATATATATATATATATATATATATATATACATACGATTTCGTCGACGTAACACAGAAGTGTTGAATAATAAATTGGACAGCAACAAACAATATAGAAACACATAAAAAGATCACTCACACGTTATTTCTTGATCATTTCGACGGAATTCTGCTCCGTCTTCATCGGAAGATATAGAAGTAAACATATATATATATATATATATATATATATATATATATATATATATATATATATATATATATATACACACACACACCTTAGTTTTCGAATCATCTTCGTATATATACAGGATACCGGGACCGATCTAGGAAATATTTTTGCGCTTGTGAAATACTCGATTCCGCCTTCCCCACCTCTCCTGTGTTCGTCCTTTATGTGTTTCTATCGTTTTCCAAGTATATATTTCCATGTGAATGAATATTCGTTCGCCATATTTTTCGGGATTTCGTGTTTGAATGTGTGTGTGTATACATGTATACACGCACGATATATATATATAATATCTTCGAAATGGAACGCTCTTCGGCGACGCACAAATATATAAAAACACAGATGTAGATTTTTAGAATATAGAGACACAAAGAAAGGACACTCACAATTTGTTATTTGACGTTTCGACAGCACGGCTGTCGTATCTGTGTATATATATATATATATATATATATATATATATATATATATATATATATATAGTGCGTGCGCGTGTTGAGAAGATTGGTCCATGCTGCATGAGAACTGTGCGTGCGTATTTTTAATGTTGTATCCAGCCGACCGCCTTCCAACCCGCCCCCACCCGTCCGCGCCCAGCTTTTATTTTCCTTCCCACGATTCGGCGAGCGGGGATCTCGCTCTCGAGAGAGGCTGTTCGCCTTTGTCCATTTTTAATCCCCTCTCTCCACGATCAATCGAGCGAGGGGTGAGCGCGGCTTCAAGGTGGGCACGCCTCCCCCCTGCTTCACTCCCGAAGAAGAACGGCGATGGTAGTTTGGCGGAGAGGAAGTCCGATGACGAGGTATTTGATATGGCGGGCGGAGAGAGGGAAAGGTGACGGGGCAGGGCGAGTGGGTGGAGGAAGCATCTGAAGGGAGGCCGTGATGGAGGGGTAGAGGGTGAGAAGAAGGGTGGGATTGGTCTTGTTAGACAACGTGGAGGCAGACAGAAGTCGCGAACACCTGAAGCTTAAAAGCTTTAATGATTAGGGCGGACAAGAGCAAGTTCTCGGGAAGCGGAGTATTAAATAATGCGGTAAACTCTCCATTATCCTTATGCTGCGGATTATCCGTGCTGTTTTCTCTCTCTCTTTATTCCCAGCACATCAAAATTTTCATGCAATTATAATCGTAATGATAATTAAATGATTCAAAACTTCGATATACTCTCTAAGAAATACAAGTTTGATATTCCTTTTCTTTCTAAAATATTTCATATAGAATCGCAGACTCTAAAAGTTGTCAATAGGGTTTAATATTTTAAGTTGAAGATTGTTTTACTATCCGTACTTAGTCCCATAGTTGTTTCCCTCATATTAAATCGTTAGTCTCGAGAATTCCCCCGAGAATGTTTTATTACCCCTATCGTACTACGTTAGGAGAGATCATGTCAATAAAATCAGAGCATTTAAGTACAGAACGAATAGATGCCATTGTTTCCACGAACGATAACGGATCAGAATGCCATTGTCCGACCGCAGTAGGGTCATATTCGGGTCAAAATTAGTCTGGTGTGTATTCACCCCCTGCCACACACTCTAGCGGTGGCTTGTAGGGTACTAAAATAAATTTTAAAAATTCCATATTCTCTTTCAGACGAGCAAGCATATAGTTTCAATTCAGCAAATAAGTTACACTTTGTAAATATTTGCCCTTCGTCAATTAGTTGTTTTTTGCTGGCTACGTGATTGGTCTAGCTTTCTGAGAATGTATTCTGGTATTCACTTGATGGTAGTTCTGCGTTTTTGTAAAACTATAATTCCAATCGTAGAAAAATGGCTGAAAATAGGAAAAAATCTACTTTTCGTTGCTAAATAACTCGAATTAGTCACAATGAATAAAAAAGAATGTACATGTATAAGTTTCCTGATCGCAATCTCTTGTTTTAAAAACAATTTTGATTAATACATTTGAATCCATTTATGTTATTCGATGTGTATTTTGATGAAACCTGCTTCGTCGCGCATCCATTTGCACAGGGGTCATATCGAGAGAAGTAGTGTCTTGTACGTTGGTGTAAGGGACCGTCGGAGGCTTTTCTTCAATCGGTAGGAGCCACACAGTTGTGGAGGATGTGTACTTGAACGGTGGGTCGTTGCTTCTTTCGGCATCACGCGGCGAACGTCCTTTGGTGAGGCGATCGTGCTTTTCAGTCGAGGCATTTACAGGGGGGTGGGGGAGGGTTGGTCCCGAGGGTCTTTTAGAGGCCTGCTCACGCGATGGGACGTTAAAATCCCTTCTGTTTGTCAGTCCTAGTGGTTTGGGAATCCCTTACGACGTCGACCAGAGCCAGGCGATGACCAGACCACGGCGAAAGGAGCCTCGTGACTTCTCACCCGCGGGGACGTGAATTAATTGTCGCGGGTCGTTCATTGGAAGCAACACGGAATGTCGATGGGTGAGTTTTACTCGAGACATCTTGGAACATGCCTTGCATTTTTTTTATTTCACTAAATCTTATTCGTAAGTAACTCGTTGTCTAACATATAGTGAGTCAATGATCGCGTAAAGATATCATTCTTTTGTAAAATCGGAATATAGTTTTTTAAATCGTTCAACGCTTGAGAAACTCGTTAGTTTACCCGTACGAGGTATGACACTGTAATCATGTTGAAACTGCTAGCACAAGAGTATCGCATTTCCAAAGCATTCATCGTCTGAAATGTCCGCCCAGCAAACTGGCAATCTTGCCGTCACCTCCACGCGCCAATTACGAAGCGATGCGGTCCAAGTTCATCAAAGGAAGTTCAGGCCACGAAATGTCTACGTCATGAATGAAACAGTCTGTTCCGCGACTACCAATTTGTTTGTCTTTTCCACATAAATAGAACTGATGGAGATTCAATGCTCTTTCCGTAATCAAATGACTATCACGGGCATTTGTGTAAGGACGCATGTGCCATAAATTTAAGCCTGCTCTGAGAATAGGTAGAAACCTGCATAAAACGCTGATATTTGGCAATTTTAGTAGACAAAGCCAATCGAATTCGATTACTAGGCTCGTCCTTTTTCTTCTAATGCCACTGTGGTGACTTCTTGATCTTGAAAGCATATTCTTTTCTTTCGTCATCATGTTTCAACTAGTCATTAATTTCACATTAAAAACACACTCAGACTGAGGAGCCAGAAATGATAAAGGAAGGAAATCAATAGGCTGCTTGAAAGAAGTGCAGAAATTCATTCATATATTTTGGTTTTTATGCTCCTGAGTAGGACTGGCAGTTTGAGACAAAGTTCCTCTTAAAATGAACTAATAATAATAAGGAAATATGGCGAAGGAGTTTCCCCTATTACACCTTTCCTTTCTTTATTGCAGAAGCAAATACAAAAAAAACATGACATGTTGAGAGGGTGTCTGCTCTAGCTTAATCCCCCTTTGGTATTCTGATATAATTAACATCAATTACACGACGTGAGAAAAAGGAATATCAAACAAGATGTCGTAATAGCATTAAATTACAGAAATAACGTAGAGCCCAAATTTAGTGCAGTTAGGGATAATACTTAGTTAAACTTAGTTAAGAAATAAATATATTATTTTATGATAAAACTTAAGTTTACAAAGTTATAAGAGAGTTTTTGATCGTACATTAGGCATAATAGGACGATATCCCACATCGCTTCCGTTTTCTCTGGCATGTTGTGCCAAATATAGTACCTTAACATTTCATACTTAACACATATCTATAACCTATGCTTTGCCGGGTCTGCGATTGAGCATACTTCACAGAGATTATTTGGTGTTTTCTTGATTTTATGTGTACGAGTACATTCTTTAAAATTTCAATGTCCATATAGAACTGCGGGAGATGCCACGACAGTAACTGACGGGCTCATCCGCTGTATTACAATCGCTCGGTAGCTTAACTGGCTAAAGTACTCGGCTGGATATCGAGGGATCCGGGTTCGAATCCCGGTAAAGGCGAATGAAGATCGTTGGGTTCCCCTCTCTATACAGCGAGGGCAAATTAACTATTGCCCTCAGCGAACCCATGTTATTATGCACTGGAACAAAGTTTCCTATAATTTATTGCACTACAGAAAATATGGATATCTGATATCAATACTTGTGTCGACAAGCAAATCCGTCTCAAACTGAAACTTAATTCCAACACCCGCGCTCAACAGCGCGTCATACGAGTCCGATTTCAGTTCTCAGATCTTGGAAATAAGACAGGAGAAGACATTTAAAAGAACGATGGAATATGGAATTGTCTCGAGAACGATAAGGGATCAGGAATAACTGCCGTCGATGGAGCTAAGCGCGTAAACTCTTTTAAGTAGCCCAGTTAGCGAGGGTCATTGCATGAGACATCTCATAATTTATCGAGAGCATTACTAGCAGCTCGTCTCGTGCACGCAGGCGATACATGCTTCTTTCTTAGAAACAGCAGTGCATGTAAGCTATTTGTATCAATAATTACTTAGTAGTAATTATTAAACATTAATTTTTCACTCGCGTTTAAGCAACATTAACTTTAGATGTCGCATGGCTAAACACTTCCTGCTGTACCCCAGGGATGGCTTATGCCATGGTGATGCCTTATGGCTAGGGATGCCATGGTGATGTTATTCCGAGGTGTCACCGAGGCGTGAACCCATGGCCCCTCGGTCACAACACTCGAATGACGTACGCGCCGGTCTAATACGGCAGCCCGATAATATTTCTACGAGGAAATTCGAAGAGGAGGTAAAGAAAAAGTTTTTTCCTTTCACTTTTCCTCCTTGGCGTGGTTCCTTTGCCTTCGTCGGGAGTTAATTTCCTCTTGGATGGACTCATTGTTTCGGAAGCACGCGTATTGATGTTTCTCAAACAACTTCTTTGAATTCCACCTCTCGGTAAACTTCTCCTTTGATTTTTTTCCCGGCGCGGTCGTGCCGTCGAGGATAAAAAAACAAACCCCCACCCCTCCTTTGGAAAGTGGGGGGAGTGGTGCAATGCGAGGGGTGGTCCGCTCGGATGTTCTAGACGTTCAGTGCCCACGCTTGAAAGTTCCACCGCCACTCTCCCGTGGAAGTTTAAATTAAGTAATGATTGAGATCAAAAAAATATTAACAGGCAGTCCACCTACAAATGTCTACATGTGGACCCGAAAGCCACCGCTAAGGATGGTGGCAGAAGAGAGAGGAGTGTAGAAAGTACTGGAAGAGCTGAGGATGTGGCGAAGAAAAATGGAAGGAGTTTTAAGTAGTGACCTTTGTCCATGATGAAGTCAAGGAGCTATTTAAGATGAAGGTGGATCAATTAGTACAGGAACGAAAATGAAAATTGCGTCAGGCGAAGAAGTTTTTACAAAGAGGAGGGATTTGAAGATAATGACAGAAAGAAAAGGCATAAATAAAAGAATAATGAAAAATTTGGTGTGGGGTGCTGTTTTGACGGCGGGGAAACTTGGTTCATGGGAACAAGAGGATAAGTCATTTGAAAGCTTTTGAGATGTTGGTGTATGGGAGAATGGAGATGTTGAAGTGGACGGAAAGGAAAAATGACGAGGAGGCACGGTGGGGGAGGAGAGGGGTTTGTTGGGAGAAATCACAAAGAGGCAGGGGAAATGTACATGAGCAGAGTATTCTGACTGGGAGTGGGATGTTGAAAGACTTTGATAGATAAGAGGGGAGAATTTTAGGCTGGCGAAGGAGTAGGGGAATAAAGAATTGGCATGTTGGACGAAATGAAGGGAGGGAGGAAGTATGTTGGATTGAAAAATGGGCTTATTGTGCGTAGTGTTTGGGTGTCAAGCTTGTGCTCTGTTAGGTAAGGCTGAGGTGTTTAGCGGTGGTTAGTGTGCATATCGATATTATCCCTACCTCAAGTGATAGACTATCATTGGGAAGAATTTGCAGACGTTAACCGATTGATCGTGTCAGAGTCAAGGAAATAGCTTGCGTTATATGCTGGCTTTTACCCTGTTAAAGCGAATGATTTTTGAAATTCATGCGTTTTCATACGGATGACTTAGATGAAGTAACTGTCACGGTATGTCCTGTAGGTCTTTGAATCTTTCAAAATTTTGCTTTTGCTTAGCTCCCCCTGGATGCTTAGCAATGAGCCACATTTATTCCACACTATTGCAGTCTTTTAGGACTTGTGGGTTTTATTATTCAAATTTTTATTGATCCGGAATCCGATTTTTTTGGAAAAAGTGTGAACTGTTTCACATGACTACTCATGTATGGAACAAATATAAAGTAGAAGGTATGGTTTTTCAATAATTTCTTGGAATCTTAATTTGAAGTCACCTAAATTCCTATATTCAATTATGAGAAACTTAGAAGGCTCCAATAACGTTATTTCGGTCAGCCGGTGACCATCAACGGGGATAGGTAAGGGATAGACAGCGAAAAGATTTTAGCACCGAAGCACTGGTTGATGTCAAGTGTAATCTTAAGTTTAAGTAATCGGTTTTGGCGTAATATTGTTTCAGGTTTTTAAAGGAAGAGGGAAGCTATCAAAAACTACGATAGAAATACACCTTCAAATACTTTGGCATTGGGTTAAAGGTTAGCGTGTGTCGTGATGTGGGAGAGGCAGAATAGCATTCCATTTTTTCATTTTCGTTCCCTCTTCTTGGATACGAATACGCATCCGCCGAGAAGGTCCGAATGGAGCGGAGGAGGCGTTGGATGTCTTGACAGCGGAGGTTGCTGACAGTTGAAAATGGTGAGGCCGACGATTGGTCGACTGTTAGGAGCGTCGGAGCCTGAATAATACGGGGGTTGTTTGACAGGTTCTCGAAATTACTCCCCGCGTTGTAATGGTTAACCCATAATTAGTAAACACGTCACGCGTCAGTGCACTGCTATGAGATCTGTGGTGCGGACGCCTATCTGTAGCTGCTCCTGTGTTTTGGAAAAAATTGCGATTCGAGCAGTGGTTACATGTCTCGTAGAGAAAGGTATTAAAGCAATGTAAATGCATGTCGACTTTAAGAATACTTGGAGGGATTCAGCTCCTTCATATTCAGGTGTTGCTGAGAGGAAAAATGAGTTTAAGTTTGGTCGAGACAGCTTACACGATGATCCGCGTGGTGGTCGACCAAAATGTGTAAACACCACAGAAGTCACTGCAAAAGCGCATAAAATGGTCATGGAGGATCGCCGATTGAAAGTGCGAGAAATCGCTGAAGCTGTAAGGATGTCGTCTGGAGGGGCATATCACATTTTAACAGTGTAATTGAATGTGAGAAAATTATCTGCTTGATGAGTGCCGCGACTTATGATGCAGGATGACAAACGCATCAGAATGGAAATTTCTGAACAATGTTTGACCCGTTTTAAGAGCAACCAACGAGATTTTCTGCGGCAGTTTGTGACCACAAATGGAAATTGGATCCACCACTAAACCCCAGAGACAAAACTAATTTGACAAAACAGCAATAAAAGCAGTGAAAACAGGTTGATTCACCGCCACCAAAGAAAGCAAAGGCAACACGGTCGGCCGGAAAGGTGATGGTTTAAGTTTTATGGGATGTAAAAAAGGATTCTGCTGACAAATTATATTCCCACTAGTTTAAAAATTACTGGGCAATACTACGCTAACCTCCTGGACCAGCTTCAGCAAATGATACTCGAAAAAAGGCCAGGTTTGGCAAGGAAGAAAGTCATCTTTCATCAAGACAATGCACGCCTACCCACAAGTGTCGTTGCCTTGACAAAAATGCGTGATCTTAGAAACGAATTGTTGCCAAACTCGCCTTAATCGCCTGATTTGTCTCCATCAAATTTCAATCTCTTCCCCAAGCTCAAAATTTCCTTTACAGACGGAGATTCTTTTCAAAAAAGCGCTAACAGCCGAAGTAGACTTGTAATTTGGAGATCTGAAGGAATCTAATTTTACAGATGGGATCAAGACATTAGAACATCGCTGGACCAAGTGCATAACTGTACAGGGGTTGCATTTATTAATAAAAAAAATTCGCTGAGGAATGTTATTTATTTCTATTCCTTCCGGAGAAATTTTCAAAAAGACTCCAACCCTCCTTGGGACGGAGGGTTGTATTCTTAAGCAAATGGCGAAATTACCTCCACCTCCATTTGCTCCTTGCGCACTCTGGCGAAATATTCGCGTGTGCCTGATTCGACTTTTTATATATGCCGTCCATCGTCTTAAAATTATGTATCCATCTTATAAGCCTTTGGGGGTGAATAATTTTCTATCTCTGAGCGGTGATTTACTCGGTCTTCTAATCTAGCTCATGTATTTATTCGCGGTGGATTCGTTTAATGAAACCTTGTGGTCGTAGTCTAATGTAGATATAATGTAGTCTGATGATGTTTTCACGGCTTAAACTAGTGTTTATTTCAATTTTAGTTAGTCGCTTTATGTGGGAACATCAAGCAGTCAATTATTTCTTTTGTGGGGATTATAACATTGTGGCACTAATTGCCAACATGTTTATCATCAGAATACTATATTAATTGAGTACCCTCCCATATTGTTTGTATGTGATGTGGACGGCATTTTGTATGTGATGTGGAAGTTTGTTTGTTTGTAATGTGGAAGTGTGATCGTATGTAAAAATATTTTGTCTCTTATCTGTTTTTATATGTGTTCGTATTTAATTTTCGTTGTAAGAGTTATCTTTGACCTAACTTGACCGTTGCCACCAGGGAATTTGCCTAATTGCAACGTAATTGTGTAAATAAATAATAAATAAATTGTTTTTTCTCATGATGCAGTAATGCGTACAAGAGAAAAATAATAAAAAATATCAAGTGAGAATAGACTACAACATTGACGCGGTGGAAGGGCTCATGCCTTCTTATGGCCCCTAGAGCGGTGCTGGTGGGAGCAAAGATAATTAAATAAATAAGGGCAATTTTCTTAGTGAGGCAGCTGCAAAGGGGTCTGACCCTAGTGGTGAGGTGGCAATTTGAGTGATGGTGTCACGTTAAAAATAGACTGAGTAAGGCAACGGAAA
Organism: Hetaerina americana; assembly: GCF_022747635.1. Taxonomy (NCBI): domain Eukaryota; kingdom Metazoa; phylum Arthropoda; class Insecta; order Odonata; family Calopterygidae; genus Hetaerina; species Hetaerina americana. The sequence goes on from NW_027287095.1 coordinate 17,122,716, forward strand.
AACACCCAAAAATATTATCCCATAAAACAATGATGATTTGAAAATGAGTCCTGGAAACTATGGGACTCGGCCCATCTGGCCGTGTGTCGTTCCCGGGAGTGGGAGAGGCGAGGCTTCCTCGGTTGTCAACATACGAAATCCTTGCAAAACGATATCGACAGCAGCAACACAGAATACGACCGAATTAGTTAGAATATGGACTCGGAATGTTTGGACGACGCGCGAGGGCAGTGAAATTAGAAAATATAAAACGGCGGATGGAGAAAGGAAATGTAGATATTTTAGAGTTATTGATGGAGCGATAGGTAGCGGAGGGGAAGAAAACCATTGAAGGATGGTAATAACATTGCACAAAAAGGTGTGAAGAAGCATAGTGAATGCATAGTGAAGCAATGCAAAAAGGTGTGAAGAAGCATAGAGCTGGTAACTGATATAATACGTGTGTTATTAGTAGAAGGAATAACTGGACCAACTAACTTGGTCATTGCTCAGGTCTACATGCCACCAAGCAATCATAGGGTAAATTTTATGATCAGTTGGAGGGAATAATTTGGGGTATTCGTGAAAGGAAACATCTGATAGAGATGGGGGATTGGAACAGGGCGGTGTACGAAGGTAGAAAAGGTGGTGAGATGACGCAAATAGCAAATACGGTGTAACCAAGGGCAGGACGGATGTGCTGCTTAAAAAGTAATTTTTAAACGGAGAATGATTGGTTGCTGTATGTAAAAAATGTAACGAAAGCATTCCACCCAATGAATAATGAATGCATGGATCAAAAGGAAATCGGTGTACATGTAACAGCAAGGAATGAGACGTATTTAGAGCGGGTGGGAGCAGCTGTCATGCATATGTTGACCGAGAATGGTAACTTTCAACGAGCTAAAGTCTTCTTCCTTTAAGACAGTTTACGTGCCACACCCATTTAGCGTTGCAGTTCATATAGAATACGTAGAAATTCTTTTCCTTTTAATCAGTCTCGTAGCTTACTACCCATTCCCTATCTTGCTCATCTTCCAGTTTCCATGCTTAGCTACTTCAATTCTCTCTCTCTGCCGAGGTATCCACTGTATCCATTCACCCGTTCTAATCTCTCTGAGCTCACATACACATATCCAAATACTCCTTTTCTCCCGTCCGATTAATTCAATCGTATTTCTGATTTATGTTTTCAGCACGTTGTACTTCTTTCTCATTCGCGTACTCATTAAGATTAAACGATTCTTTGAGAAGGATTCATTTAAATGAACCGCGTGGCCTGCTCTGTTATCTTGCAAACCCGTTGCTGATTCACCCTCTTGCTTGATCAGGGCCAGAGATCTATTGCTTCGGGTTTAAATCCTAAATCCATCCCATGCACCCTCCGTATTGCGTCATGAATATTTAATCCCACGGAAGAAATAAACTCAGGAGATGTACGGTGGAAAGTGTGTCCCTGAACGAAAATTTACGCGGAAGTCGAGTCGTCTTCCCTACTCCCGGAACCTTATACCCCGGAAGGAGGTGAATGGCGGGGGGTGACGTCACACTCTTTAGAGTGTGACGTCACCCCCCCATGGAAAAGAAAGAAGAGCGGAGTGGGGTAGTCGCGCCACCGTTGCATTAGTAGGGGTAAATGGCGGCGTGCCTCCGCGTCTTTTGTTTTTTCGGTAAACCAATTATATCGGCGCGCGCGGTGCTTTTGTCGTCGTCCGCCTCCCCCGCCCCCCTTCCCGCCCGCTTCTTCTCCGGGGTCGAGGGGGGGGGGCTAAGTGAGGGGCGCTTAATATACTCGTGGGCGTGGAAGGCAAGATAGGGGAGGCCGCTTCTTCTCGGAAGCGGCTCTCCGTCCCCCGTCCGCCGCTCCCGTCGCTGGGGCAACCGCCTCCCTTTCCCTGCTCTCGGCGCCTCGCATCGCCGCAACCGATTAACCATCCCCAAACCAGCCAAACTTCTCTCAGACGTCATCAGCAATCGGCCCATTTCCCTAACTTGTGCCCTCAGCAAACTGCTCGAAAAAATTATTTAAAACGTATGAAATCACTCTCGTTCTCTCTGTTTAGGCAAGAACAATTTGGATTTGCGTCAAAAACTTCAACTGTCCACCAAATAAATCACCTCACTCAACTCATCCAGTCCGGTTAAAATAACAACATGATAACGATTGCTGTGTGTCTTAGACATTTGCCAGGCATTTGATAAGGTCTGGCATGAAGGCTTACTCCTCAAATTGGCCAATAAAAAATTCCTCCCTACCTAATCAAAAGTATCCAGTCCTTCCTCAGCAATCGAGCCTTCTCCTTCCTCCTCAATTCCTCCTTTCAACCACAACTTACGGGGGTTCCCCAGGGGGCTGTTCTTAGCCCCTCTCTCTTCAACATATTCATCGATAGGCTTCCTCCTCACCATCTAGCCCACGTTTTCCTTTATGCAGATGATACCACCATTGCTGCACAAAGTTGGTGGCCAACAAAGACCGATGATGCTCTACAGACCCATCTTCACCTGATTGGAGATTAGCTTGCAGAGTGCAGGTTTTTATAAATTCAGGAAAATGCACAAAAATCTGCTTCTCCCGCATCGCCTTCAAAACCATCCACACATACCTGACCCTTGATCTTCGCCTAATCCCGCGAAAATCCATAGTAACCTTCCTTGGTGTCACCCTGGATGAAAAATTAACCTTCTCTCCTCATATTCTATCCAAACTAACCAAACTCCGTTCGTCTACTTTTACTCTCCAACCCTTGCTCTCCAGATCCTCCAAAACCTCATTTAACTTCAAACTTACAATCCTCCTCTGTCATATTACTGCCGCAAATACTTTACGCGTCTCCAATTCGGGCAAATGCCCCAAAATTCAGCTAGCAGCAAAATTCAAGTATTGCTAAACAAGCTGACCCGACGTATTGCTGGCACCCCATAAACCCCTCGCGATTCTTTCCCGCAAAGGAATGGATACAGCGCTCATATGATCCAAAAAAGGGCCGAGAAGGAAGAAAAGAAGAGACAAACCACCGCTGTTCCTGACAGGGAGGAAGACTCCAGACGGCAACCGAAGTCTTACGTCATCATCCCATTCGTCGCAGGGACTTCGGAAAGAATCGCGAGGGCTTTAAGGAAGCATGATGTGGTGACCAGATTCAACTGCGTCACCAAGATAGCTGACACCCTACCCGGACCCAAGGATGAAATTTCACCTTTACTATCAGAAGGCGTGTACCAAGTGCCATGCTCTTGCGGAAAATGGTACATCGGTGAAACATGCAGAGCGTTGAAAACACGCATGAGTGAACATCAGAGAGCAACCAAGACCAAACAGTTTAGAGCATCGGCCATCGCTGAGCACGCCTGGAGTGAACCCGGACACTCTATTCTGTTCGACGACGCTAAAATAATAGCGAAAGAAGAAAAATACTTCCCGAGGATAATTAGAGAGGCCATTGAAATCGTTAAAAGGTCAGACAACTTTAACAGAGAGGATGGATATCCACTCCACAGTGCGTGGAAAATAATTGTTCCGCGCAAATATGAGGACGTTCCCTGATTGGCCGAAGAAATTTCCCGGTATTGGCGCTGGACTTTCCCTCTATAAGACGGGACAACGAGCTTCTTTCCATCCTTGCCAGCAGGATAGCTGGCGAAACTGTTGTGAATTTGAACGACATACGCGGACGCAGCCCGAAAAATGTGGAAATCAACTCCATTTAAATTCTGTAAATGACTTCATATTAATAACCTTACATAGCTACTGCAGATCGCTCCATTATTCCAAAAATCCCATAATTTCCTCTCTATGGTCTTTCTCCCTTCCAATGGGGAAAACCAAATATCCCCGACAACTCCTAAAATCAGCCCCTATAATATCTACCAAAACAAAAAGCTCCTAAATTTACTCAATCTACCACCGTTCACCTTAAACTAAATAAACCAATAGCACCCTTCCCGCAAAAACTAAAATGCAAGTAAAGCAAAACCTCTTCGAAAAAGAAGCAAGCTGTTCCTGGCTCACCTGAACTCCCTCACCTTATACTACCCAATCCTACCTGAATTACTGACCCAATTAACCTCAACCCAAGCACACCCAGCGTCCATCAACCATCTTCCTAACTATCCCATTTGGTTTGAGAAAAAATCTATTTAACAAATACCACTTTATTAATAAAAAAAATAATAAATACATTTTTTTAACCACTCTAGAAAAGTAAATTCCTAAAAATTAGCATCAACTCACTTCTTAGCACTTCAATATGTACTCCATGCCTCCGGTGGAATCTGGCTCCGAGGGAGAAATTATTAGGAACACTAACTTTGCTCTTGCTCTGGAAAAGCGAATCGTCCATCTCGGACGTCATAAGAACCCGTTTATCCGACAATGTCCGTTTTGTAGTCTCCTTAAATGAAAGCTTCCTCTTTTTAAACCGATACAACTGAAATGGAGGATGTGGTTGTGATTGGCTGATAAGTGCTTAATAATTTACTATGATTAAGTGTTGAGGGGCAGTATCTTCTTTCTCCTTATTACGCCCGCTTGACTCCGCAAGAATATCTGCTGCCTTGTCGGCCAATCATCGATATCGGGCCGAGATCCGGCTAACATCACCGGTAATAACCGAACCCTGGGCTCTCAGCTCAGGAACCGAACGATCTGCTCAGGGTTACCCTTATATCCAAAGATGTATTTATTCATTTTTTAGCTTGGTTTTAGTTTTTACACTCTGCTTTTGTTCCTTTTGTGCATTGGTTTAAATCGACATCCCAGTCATCGGGAACTATTGCTTCCGGCGAATATTATGAGGCACAACGAAGGCTTAAATGTTACAATCATTTGTGGGCGTCCAGATCGAGGGAAATAAAGGATTGAGAGACCTGCGAAAACCACTCAAAATAGGAAAATGAAATATTCTACCCGAACGCACTTAAGTTGAGCTTTTGCGCGATTCTCAGACGGATTCTAGACGTGGAGAGAGAGATTAAGTGTGGCGAAAGGGGAGGGGCCTGAGGAGGCTCTAGGGAGGGTGGGGAGAGGCGGTGGAGGTGATTGGCGGGGCCGGAAGGTGAGGGGAGAGAGCAGCGGATGCTGTTGTATCTTTTTGGCATTGAAATACGTCGGGCGAATCGATGGGGAAACCTGAACCTTGACCCCAATCAAATTTTCAGCACAGACTTTTCCAGCAGTGCATTGCAGTGAATTTGTAATCAATTTGCTGCAGTATATGTTTGTTGGAACATTGTGTGCGCAATTTTTCAGTCGCTGAAATTTTTTGGTTGGGGATTTTTCTTGAAAACTTTATACAAGATCTTTCGGGTATGTATACGCGTAGAAATAAAATACATTTAACATCCTGGAGATTTAATATACAGGCCGAGTCTCACAATTTACCGTACGGCTCGCGCGAGAGACTGGCATGGACTTGTCTTAAAACTGATTGAGAATTTCACGAGTGGTAGTCTCCCAAAGAGTTCGGAGAAGACTCCATTTCCCTCTTCAAAGTTGAATGCGGCTATCACTCAGAGGCGAACATGGTGCAAGGGTGTGATTGTTGATAACAAAAGAGAGCTTCAACGCGAACTGTAAACATGGCGGCAACGATTGGCAGTGGTCCACAAATGTAACATTGGAGGTGGAATGAAAAATCGACGGAAATTTTTCTCCTCTGGTGGGAGAGGAATATCCTTGTCCTAATGCAGTGCAAGAAGTTTAGTTTACACGTACATGTAAACCCTAAGTCCTTCCAAAGCGTCGTGTTTCCTCCGAGTGTCATTGAGTGAATGGACTTCACATGAAGACTTTCGTTTATTTCCCGAGAAACTTTATCCGCAGAAACTAAACTTGCTTAAACTTAGCTTACTTTGACACGGCCTGAAGTCAATATTCATCCGAGTTCACCTTGATAGGTCTTTATCACGAAAAATGAACAAATGTTACTAAGGGTAAAGCCATTTGTTTCTGTTTAAATCAGTCACCCTATTTAAGCTTCACCTCCGGAACCACAGATGAGGTATACTTTGAGGAACGTTTTCAACATAACATCCTGATTGGGTATCAGTGGCTGCATCAGAACTCTTGCTTTGCACCGGAGACAAAAGTGCTCGCGTCATTGCATCTCAAATCCTGTATACGGTATACCCTGGCCTTTGACGCACCCTTTTAATTATTGCAAAAGGTTCGCGTAGCTGTGCAGGGAACGCTTCTGATATTCGAGCCAAAGGACTTGAAAAATCCCTTCCATATCGGAAGGAAGCTTGGAGAAGTCAGTTGGGGAATTTCATCTAGCCGCAGCCAAGACAAAGTTTGAGAGAAGTTGCCCATGTCGCCGCCATTTCCTTTATTGTGGTTGTGGCCCAACTAAAATATCAAGAAGAAATCACAAAAAATCAAAATTCTTCCCTCTTCTTTTCTTGTAAAGAAATCTTGCCACTACGTAACCACGTTGAAGGGTTCTTAATAATCTCTTAGCAGTTATTGATATTTTGAAAGGCGAAGAAACAAATTTGATTACGAAAAAAGAGTGTTTCCTGTTTGTCCGACACGTGCTCGTGGAGGTGCAAATGACCTCAGTTGTCGATGCACCTAAAATATTAAATAACCGTTACTACTTGCTCGTGGTTCCCCTCTATTTATCTCTCTTCAACTTTTTCATTTCAATTCAGCTCCAGTCATCCCGTACTCTGCGCAGTTTTGCGCCATGCACTATTGCAACGCCTGCACCCTCGCTGTCCCTTCCATCGCCGCTAGCTTCCCACCCTCATCAACCCTGCTGCCCTTCCCCAGCCGCGGGATGCCCTCTCATTTTTCTTGCCCTTGACAACACTGCGCAGTTCTGCGCCACGCACTTCCACCGCAGCTATGGTCCCAAGAGCGTCCCGTGGCCTTCCTCCACTCACCGCGAGAATTCCCGTCCCGTCCCATGGCGCGGCGCTGCGCCATCCACGGGGCGTCTCGCCCTCCCCCTCTCTTTGCCGCTCCCCATTCCTCGCCCTCCCCAAACCCCGTTGCCAGGCAATGCGAACCGCTCTCTCGCGTGTGACTCTCTCTCCGCCGAGAAGAACAACCGCCCAACCACCCCGTCGCGCGCCTCCCCCTCCTCTCCTCCCATCCCCTACTTAGGGCCCCCTCCAAACCCTCGCCCTGCCCCCCCGCCTCCAGAGCAATCGATATCTTCTTCTTCTTCTTTAGAGGCGCGTCAGGGGAGGGGAGGGAGAAAGGGACAAGGGTTCGAGAGCGGGCTGGGCGGGGGCGTGCGTTTGGCTCGGAATCCACCGCCCCGGAGGGGGTGTGGGGGAGGGTGAGATGAAGCGCGTTGCCCCCCGACCCCCTCGAGCCTCCTCCACAGCCCACCGAACCGCGTAGCCAAAGGTGAGAGGGGATGGACCGGTGGCGGGGGTGGACGCGTGCCGGAGGGGCTCTAGGAGGCGGCCAGTGCCGTCCTCCTCGGCCAGAAACAATCCCCTTTTGACTCTCAATCTTTGGATTGCTTTGGCCCCCACTCCATCGGTTCCCTCCTTTCGTCTGGTCTTTTCATCGCCACGGGAGAGATGCGGCCTGCTTCTTCTTCCGCGATCTTCTTCATTAAACATTTCCCTTTCTCCCTCTTCGCCACTCTTCCCTCATCGTTCATCCCTCCCTCCTTAGTGGACCGTTCGAAAGAGGCATTCGTGTCACTACGTTCTATAGGGTGCGTTCCAAAAGTAATGCAATTATTTTTTTAAGTAGTTCAATGAACAGATTTGCACAAACACTTAAAATGGTTCAAAGTACTGTCCTTGGGCCTCTACACATTTTTAACAGCGACTCTTCCATGACCGATACGCACCCTGGAAGGCATCCTCGGGGACCTCTCGCAAGGTCTTTGCCAGGGCTGATTGGATCTTTACTATGGACGAAAAACGGGTTCCCTTCAGGGCTGCCTTAATCCGAGGGAGCAGATAGAAGTCTACTGGGGCGACGTCAGGACTATAGGGGGGGTAGGGCAGCGTTGACACCTGGTGTATGGCCAGGAGCTCACGGACTCGTAGCGCGTTGTGGCAAGGCGCGTTTTTGTGAAGGAGTCGCCAGGTGGCGAAGATGTCTTTTCTCGTCCTGATGACCATTTTTCGTAGTCTTTCCAGGACATCCACGTAACAGGCTGCGTTAACTGTCTGTTCTTATGGAACAAACTCCTTATGGACCACTCCTTGACTGTAGAAAAAGACAATGAGCATTGTTCTCACTTTTGATTTGCTCATTCTTGCCTTTTTGGGCTTGTGGGACTGGTCAGTGTGGCACTCAGAGCTTTGGAGTTTTGTTTATTGGGTCGTATTAAAAAAACCCAGGTTTCATCCCCAGTGATGACGTTGTCCAAATGATCAGGTTCATTTTCAATACGTTGTAAAAGTTCACTTGAAATTTCCACTCGGTTGGTCTTTCGTGACGCGGTTGGGGTTCACGTCCAGAGGTTTCCAATAACAAACGTCTTGCCACTTCCACAGCTTGGAGAGCACTGAGACCGGTTCCGCGGCAAAGCTTAGCGCCCCCCCCCCTCACATGCTTGGAATGGTTCGATCCCACTCCGACCAATAGGAGCGGCGCGGAAAATTTAAGTGCATTTGTGGAACGCTTCCTGTGTTATTAAATTTTGTTTTCGCCTGATTTAATCTGTTAACATCTCCCTTTTGTTTCCCATAGGGAGGGTTTTTAAATGGTGCGCGTTATTTAGTGGAAACCTTATCGGGTTTGAAACTTTAAATATGCCTGCTCATGAACATATGGCATCACCGTAGGGTGAACATTTCGCTCTCAACTTGTTTCCCTCTCTCTCTTGTCCCCCTTTCATTGGGTCTTTGGAGCGACTGCTGTATGACATACTCGGGCGTAGAAATCCCTCACGGGTCTTCCACCGGATGAGAGATTCTCTCCATTCTGGCTGACAACGTTTTGATGTCCGATTCGAGCGTCGAAACGTCGCATCGACCAGAATGGAGAGCAACTCTCAACCGGTGGAAGACCCGAGAGGGGTTTCTTCACACAATACCTATCTTACGTATGGCGGTCTATTCACCCTTATTCATTTCTCTCAATTTAGTCCGCCCACTTCTTCCAACTCCTCCAGATTTAACGCAACAACTTCCTCCCTCCTCCTAGCGTTTTTAAATATCCATCATTAGTCTTGATAGTCATAAAAAATAGATCCATCGTTAATATAAAAAATAAATATCCATCAGTAGTCTCGGAACTGATGTCCAAAATGATCAAAGGAAGGAGGATGGACAAGTGGGAAGAGCTCGAAATCAGAAAGAATTTGAAAAGGTTCATTTGGTCAACAACGATTTATTTTCTGAATACCTCTCCCTAATCCTGGAAGCATCCTTTTCCTTCACGGAAAGACCTAACTACCCTTTCCCTTCCCCCGCTGTGAACCCCACTAATCGCCTTTCCTGTCGGTTAACACTCCCCTCCTCCTTCCAATCAACGCCGATCACAACTCCTCCTCTTTCTCCCCCATTTCCCCCTCTCTCCCTCCCCCCTTTCCCAGATGTTACATTAGTGGACCGCAACTTGACTAATATGTACCTGACGATGACGCCTAAGCTTTGCAACTTGTAGTACCAAAATAAAGAACAGTGGAAAAATACGTTGTGTTCTTCATTTAATGAATATGAACTTCCACGAAGTTGAGGCAGAAACCATCGAATACATTTCTTATAAGATCATTAACACTTGCGATCCAGCTGACTTTCACGTTGATGTATAACCGAGGTTTGAAAACGTTTAATACTTTGTTGTCTACTATGGGGGGGTGAGGGAGGACTGGGATATCCCTTAGTTTCCCCTTCTCCTTGTCAGCAGTTTAAGTGTACGTAGCTCTGGGGGAAATCTAAGCAATGGGAATATTACATTCAATGAGGTTGTTAAACTGCATCCTTTACGCAGTCTCGTTGAATATAAATAAATTTATTATAAATACCAACCTTCTTAGCAAGAAATAATGAGCTCTTCGGCCTCTCAGTTAAATAAGAATGGGGAAAAAAACTCCAATGGCCCTAATAATTAGTCGCAACTCTGTCGTCAGACCAATTGTTGTGTTGGTTTAACGGGAACCACGTCAGTGACCAACCACAACCTCTCGACCAGAATACCCTGTGTGGTTTATGGGTCACTTTCAACCTTGTGTTGGAGGTGTTTTCCCTTCGGTTTGCTGAAGAGGGCCACTTTGTGGCCGAAACACGCGTGTTCGACGCATATCCTCGGTTGGGCTCTTTACCTGTGTCCAGATTCTCCCAGAAGTTCGGCCCTTTTGAGTGTGTGAGTGTGTGTTTCTTGAGTGCTTGTGTGTGTGATTGGTCTGTTCCAGTCACAAAGTGTGTGCTTGAGAATATCCTGGAATCTTTAACGGGGTCTTCTCTACAGCCTCGTGAAGGATTCCATCTCCACCTGAAATTCTTTAACGGGGTCTCACAGCCTCGTGAAAGATTCTAGTCAGGATAGTGTGCGTGTGGCTGTGTGTGGTCCCTGACGCGGATTAATTTCCCGTAAACCACCACAGAGGGTATCCTGGTCGAGAGGTTGTGGTTGGTCTCTGACGTGGTTCCCGTTAAAACCAACACAACAATTGGTCTGACGAGAGAGTTGCGACTAATTATTACGGCCATTTGAGTTTCTTTCCCTTTCTTATTTAACCAACCTTCATGTTTTTCTTATCGACCACTTGCGTTCCGGTGGCATTTGCAATCAGTGTCATTCTCATTCACTCCACTTCGCTATTATCTCCCCAAAGTGTTTTCTCGCCATGAAAGCGGCGCATTCCCCTCACGTCACGTCATCCTCCTCGAGACCATTCTCTTGATAAGACTTAGATGAAATGCTTGTTTTTTAAGCATAGAAGTATTAGATTTTAGTAACCTGACATATATTTTAGTTTTATGTTACTCTACAGATGCGGCGCTTAATTCCGGACAAATTTCAATTTGAATTTACCGCCACATCTTAGTTCCACTGGAGGTCGCGATTGGCGTTCTTGAAAGCTATAGGCATCTAGTAAACAGTCATAAACCTCAAAATGGTCGAGATTTTACGTGCAAGCGCGGAGTACAATCGAAGAGCCGATATTATCGAAGGTGTTCGCGATGGGCGTTTTAATTCAAAATATTTTGATTCTTCGGGTACCCCAGGTTAACTATTTGCGATATTGTGGCGAAGTAAAATGCTTTGGAGAAGTCTGGGGAAGGTTTCGCTAACCCGACGAGGTAATATAATTCGAGGAAACGCATGTTTGTCCGGATTTAAGCGCCGCACCCTATAGACATCTTTATGCGTAGCTCAAGCCTAAATTGAGCAAATTATACATTTTTTTAAACTTACCTTCTAAGAAATCGAAACTTTTCTCTCTGTTTTTGAACGTCTTCGAGTGAAAAAAAACAAAACTCGAAAAGGGATATTTCTCGAGAAAAAAGCTCATGCCACGAAGTTTAGGACCTATATGACGTCAAGCAAATTAAACGTTCCTATTCAGTGGATGACATTATTTTACGTTTTTGTAGTTTGCTTCGGTCCACCGAAGAATGCTCCCGGTGATGAGACCTGGCTCTCGAAATCCCTGATTCACAAAAAGTGTAACAATGCGGAGTTGTATGAATGAAAGTCTTTAGAGACATTTTATAGAGAAAAGGTGACGCGCGCAAATATATTTGAAGTTATTCCTCGTTTTTTGTGAGCATAAGATGAATACGGTGGTCGAAATAAACAAAACGTTCAGCGTCGTGTATTTATTTGCACTTATTTCGTATTTATGCCCTCTGATATTCTGTGATCTCGTTTAATCATATACTATATATCCCACCCCCCCCTGGGCTGCTGTATGTAATCAAAGAAGGAAAAAAGCAAATTACGACTTTATCTCAAGCTGAAAAAAATGATTTGTCCGTCGAGCCTGGGCAGTCGTGGTAATCCGCGATTTTCGTTGAAAAAATTCAACCCTTAGCAAATCAAATTCTTTGATGGCGCCTCGGTAGTTTACATGCATAAGGAACTCGGATGTAAACCGAAGAATTCCTTCCCGAATCCCCGACTGAGAGGGATGGTCATATTTAGCCGAGCAACTTCGCAAATGTGTGCGCACCGGCGTGTGACTCTGCTGAAGTCACCGTTGTGGCATTCCCCTCGGCGTCGTCTCTGAATGGGTTTTACCTCCCATTCGCTCAACTCCCTCGTCGTACGATACTGCGGGTTTCCAACCCTTCGATCACGCCCCCCACCCCAAATAGCCATTTCCCGTTGGCTCCCGACAACGATGCGTCGCGGCTCCTTCCCTCGAATAGCATATCTTGAAATATATGGGCTGGGTATCATTTTCATTCCAGGCGTTTTCGCCCCAAGTTGCCCGCCCACCTCCGGCACAATTCCGGAAATTCTTCCGGGGATCCAAAGATTGCCCTTTGGACGCCGAAAACCCATTGTTGGAGTGCGCGAACGGAGACTCGCTCGCATTTGGCCGCGATGTCGAGCGCTTCGTTTTTTCGCTTCGTTTTGACGGACGATGATTTCTTTCGCGTCGACAATAGGAAAATTATGGAATGTTTCCCGAAAGTACATACTATCCTCGATATCGTCAGTTCTCCCTTCATTTGTATATTCCTAATGTCAGGTTTAGCTTTCGAAAGACATTAGGTGATTTCATTGAATTTTCTTCCGGCTCGAATCGGTAGGGCTTGTTCCAATTCATTGTGGATTTTTACTCTCGGCGCGCTTTACGATAGCATAATTGAACGCGATTGACTGCTGGGTTTTTGGTGCTGTAGAAATTAATTTTGGCATCTCCTCACCATTCCCTTTCACAGCTTTGAGGGTGCTCAGAGGTCAAGTATATTGACGTAATCAACCGCCCCACGATTGTTTTGCTGTGGTGTGCGACGAGTAATTTTCCCTCCTGATTGTGTCTTTCTCTTTGAATGACTCCGGCGATCTTTGGGAACCTGTAGCTGGGATAAGATAAGTGGTGGATCCCTGGTTATTAAACGGTATTCAACGCCAACGCTACCGGTAATCCCTGCGTACTATGAATTAAATGAACTTAGTAAAACCCGCAAGTATGCCTCCATTATTCGACTCTCGGTTGATTTTTCTGGGATATTTACATTTGTGGGTCGAATACAAAGATTTACTCATTGTTGGTATTATTTTTATATCTAATTGAAATCATTTCTTTTAACATGACTGTAAATATTGCGATTGCCGTCAATATCTTCAAGTGCACCAGAGAGAGAGAGAGACGCATCCGAAATCTCCCCCCTTCTCCTCCCCGCTGATAATCCACGCCGCCCCCCGAACCCCTATTCCCCTGCGCCACGCGACTCCCCTGGCCCTTCCCACCTCCGCCCTTACATCATCATCCTTCATACCATCCAATGACTCGACATTCAAAGACTCATTCAAAGACGGGATGTGATCCAATTTTCATGGCGGGCGAATTCGATTCGAGTAATTTCCACCAACTCCACGAAATATGTTTTTCGTCGCTTTCTTCCTCTCTCTCTCTCTGCTTGAAGAGTGGATAATTAAGGGCGGGGCGGGGGAAGAGGGGGTGTCGCGAAGGAGAGAGACTCAGGCGTCCCGATCTCGGAATGAGCAGAGGAGGCCTCGTTCCCTCTCGTGGTTCTCCCCTCCCCACGCCCCGCGACGCCATCCACGTCCCAGCATGCGTCGAGCACGGATCCAGGTGCTCTCTAACTCAGGCCAGCCTTCGTGATCCCTTTGAAATTGTGTTCACGTAATAACGACGGCCATGGTATATGGTCCGCAAGTATGCCATAGAAGAAAACTCATCATACGATACATGTACGCATATGATTACATATATACTCATTTGAAAAAGATATAGGAAAATGGATAGGAACGCATTTCAGGGACGACACTAGGTCAGGGGAGAAGGTAGAAGGGTGAGGATTCCAATATTCGAGTAGTAGTTTCCTTTACTGGGTAGAGTAGTAGACAGGGAAAGCCGTTCCTGAAACACGCCATTTTGGATTTTCCAGAAGCCGTTCCTGATGCTGGACTGCTAAGTTTTCCTATGTTTTGCCGTAAATTGTTATTTTTAGTCCATTAAGGGAGCAGTAGTAGTGGACACGGCCATGCGTAGCGGCCAACAGTAGTTTCCTTTACCGGGTCTCGAACCACGGACCTTCGAGTGTCCATGACGATGCTCTATATTTATATTTATATATGCTGGACGGAAGGTATGGGATGAGAATCAATGGAATGAAAACAAAGGTTATTCGGTTTTCGTGGGTGAGGAAAGCTAAATTAAATATAAAATAATGGAGTTTAGGAACTACTGTAGATGGATCAGTCTACTTATCTAGGCAGTGTTTTGGACCAATGTGGACAGAAAGGAAAACAAATGAGGAAATGCTAGGTATGGTGGGCGAGGAGAGGGAATTGTTGGGAGATATAAGGGGGCAGGAAAAATGGTAGAAATGCATATTGATCGGCAGTGGGATGTTGAAGACTGTGATATAGGGGATAATGTGAAACAAACGAGGAAGGGGTAGGAATAGAGAGGCATGTTGGATGGAATGAAGGGAAGAAGGAAGTAAGCAGAGATGAAGAGGGGCTAACATGTACTTTAAGGTTGTATTTTGGTAGAAGGTTGGTTTTGGCTCAGTTTGTGTTTTGGTAGAAGAAACAAGGAAATGTATCGTTGTATTTTTATTTTTTTCTGTGTCTATCGCAAACTAGCCCCAATCGGTAGTAATGCCAATAGTAACACCGCAGTAACTTACCGTAGTAATTAACTGTTGTACCCAATCAAAGTACCCGATTTCATTGTATATAATTGAAGGAATAAATCTAAATCATGAGGGAAATACTAAAGTTGTGAAGGTTTATACGAGGTAATACGAGGGTAATTAGAAAAGTTCTCGGAATGGAAGAGAAATAAACGGCTTACCTTGGTGAAACATATTTATTTTTCATTGTAGTCTCCCAGTACACTAATTCACTTGGTCCAGCGATGTTCCAATGTCTTAATCCCATGTCGAAAATTAGATTCCTTCAGGTCTGAAAAATATCCGTCTGCTTCACCTGTTAGTTCTTTGCTAGAAGACAATCTCCGTCCACTGAGAATTATTTTGAGCTCGGGGAAGAGATGGAACTCTGCTGCAGCCGAATAAGGCGGCTGTGGTAACAAATTCGTATCTTAGTTAATGTATTTTTGCCATGGCAAATACATTTGTGTGTGGGCGTCTATTGTCTTGATGAAAGATGACTTTATTCCTTGCCAAATACGCCCTTTTTTCGCGTATTTTGGGCTATAGTTGGCGCACGAGGTTAGCGTAGTATTGTTCGGTAATTGTTTGACCTGTGAGAAGATAACAATAAGAGGCCAGAATTCTTGTAATCGATATCCCCCAGGAGCCGGCTCGACATAATAAGTATTAACCTACAAGGGAGCGACTGCGCATGGTTATGCGATTATATTTATTTTTTTTGCAGGTTCCCCTTACCTTTCTCCATCCATTTGAAAAACCCTAACCCCCTCATCCTTACCCTTTCCTCCTGGAGCTGCACCCCCTGCCACACACCTTTTCGGTGGCTTGTAGGGTATTGATGTAGATGTAGAAGATAAGTAGAATCCCTTTCTCATCCCAGAGAACTGAAGCCATCACTCCGGCTGAATTACCTTTGCTTCCTTTGGTGGTGGTGAACCAGAATGTTTCCACAGCTTCTACTCCTTTTTTGTCTCTGGAGTATTGTAGTGGATCCAAGTTTCATCTGTGGTCACAACCTCGCGCAGAAAATCTCGTTGGTTGCCCTTAAAACGGGTTAAACATTGTTCGGAAAATTCCGTTCTGATGCTTTTGTGATCCTGCGTCAAGAGTCGCAGCACCCATCAAGCAGATTATTTTCTCATAACAATTCCACTGTAAAATTTTGATATACCAGTTCAGATGACATCCCTACAGTTTCAGCGATTTCTCGCACTTTCAGTCGGCGATCCTCCATGACCATTTTATGCGCTTTTGCAGTGACTTCTGTGGTGTTTACACTTTTTGGCCGACCACTACGCGGATCATCATCCAAGCTGTCCCGACCAAACTTAAACTCGTTTATTTTTACCGTACAGATTCAGGTGTGATGTGGTGGAACCGTTCCATAATAACAGAGACGAAAATTCTTGCCATTTTCCACTTAATAAAGATTTATTTTCGACTAGTTTCAATGTACTACATCATTTTCAAAATGAAAATGTACGTACGACAAATCTACAATCTTGAAAATGATTTAATGCGTCGAAACTAGTCGAAAATAAGTCTTTATTAAATATAAAATGGCATAAGTTTTCGACTCTGTTAATAAACTCGTTTGTCTACTTGGTAACAGTTGAATTTGAAGAAGCGGAGTTCCGCAGAGTATTCTGAAAGTCGGCATGAATTCCCTTTGCTTTCATACATTTCCTGACGAATTATTACTCATTGCTTGAATCTCAACTTTTTTCCATCTTCACAAATCGCTTCACGGGAACAACTACAGATAGGCGTCCGCATCACATACTTCCCAGAGCACTGACGCGTAACTCGTTTACTCATTAAGGATTACCTATTACTATGCCGTTGTGCTAGCGCTGATATCTTGTGGTGATTCCGAGAACCTTTCGAACTACCCTTGGTAATAATAAAGCGAGCACTATGCACTAATGGTATCCTCAACAAACTTGTAAATCGTCGTTTATTAGGTTTTAACTAACCAATTTTAATGGGAGGAAAATCAAATCAATGTGTCATACAAAACACTTCAGTCAAGCTACAAAAATCTCTTGCGTCATCGACCATGGGCTCCCGACGATTACGCCGTATGATGAAACTCTCCATCGACGTCTAAGGATAGCATTTCTGCTTTCGCTCAGTCATTTCAAATTTCACTGACAAGGTGCTGGATCATCTCCGTGTGGCGATCTTGGTCTTGAGTTAATTCCACGATTGGGTTTGGTTCACTGTGGTAACTCGGTTCATGATGATTAATTTGAAAGATCGGGTCGTTGGCATGGACCGAATAGCATGAGTCGAATCAGTGAAATGAATTAAAAATCCGACCACTTGATGTAGGTGGTCAGAGAAAATGATGGCCGGGGTCCTTGCTGGCCTAGGGCTTCAGTCCTTCGACGGTTGCTTTCCGTCAAATTACGTATACGGTTTCATGGCCAGAAATCCCTCGAATAATCGTCGTACGCCCCCACGAGCAGAGTAGCCAAATATCGAATCCCAATAATTCGATGAAACGTGAATTAATGGAGAAAGAGCCAAAATTTATTTTTTAATGTCTGTGTTTCAGAGAAAATTCAATTACGACATTGGCAGCTATCTGA
The DNA here is from genome assembly GCF_022747635.1 of Hetaerina americana. Taxonomy (NCBI): domain Eukaryota; kingdom Metazoa; phylum Arthropoda; class Insecta; order Odonata; family Calopterygidae; genus Hetaerina; species Hetaerina americana. The sequence goes on from NW_027287095.1 coordinate 17,140,034, forward strand.
ACGTTTTCGACATATTTAGTCCCTTATATATGTGACGAAAAATAGCTGAACTTATATTTTTAAAACACTTGGCTCTGGATGAGGTCAACAACACAGTTCTCGTTGGACTAGGAAACATTGCCGCGGCGCCAAGAAATTCCCCTCAGGCACGCGCGCTGCTTGTCCATGGTTCCTCCAGCGAGGGCCGCACGGAAAGGAACGCATGCGTGAACTCCCACGATGGCGAGAATTGCGAGTGCGGCGACCTTGGTAGTAGTGGTGATACCTGCCCAAGATTGTTTCGGCGATTCTTCGACTTCTTCGGAAATGAATTTTAAGGACAAAAAGTCATGCCATCATTTTGTGTGAAGTTATTAAATTATTTATTTACTAAGTATGATAACTGGTATATTACAACATTATTCTTCGTATTGCTTCTTGATTCTTCACAATTTTATTCGCACACATTTTTCGGCATCCGTTTGCACGCGCTATGGGTGAAAATAAAATAAAGAGATGCGTAATACGCAAAGATCCAAAGTTCCGCGCACTGCAAGAGGGAATAATGCGTGGCAAACGAAATGAAAGGCTCGACAATTGAAACTCACTTTGATGATCTTCAATCATTCTAACGAAACTCCGTTGTATTTATCGTCTATTTCCTAGCACTTTTTCAGTTCATCATCATGTGATATCCTTTTAGACTCTTAGGCATCTCACTCATTTCACTCTTCCTGGGTGGAGATGAAAGACTAGTCGCTATTTTCTTTCTTTGACGAGGAATCCGCGGTTGAAATTGATTTCTGTTCGTCTTTAGAAACGACATTGTTTGTATTTTTCATCTTGGCGTGACGGTCAAACCTGCAAGTCAGTCCTGAACCCAGTTTATTACATTATAGTCAAAGCCGTACTCTCTCAAATAAATACTAGTTGCAGCGCTGGTCGTCAGAGAAGGATCGTTGGGGACTGGTTTCTTTCCGAGCCAGCACCACTGCTTTTTTCTTTCTCCTACACTTGTTCCTGGGGTAGATGAAGCGTCTCTCGAGGCCTTAACGGTCCCCTCTCCTCCTCACTGGAGATTTTCAAGGGCATGAGGAAAACTCAGTGGAAGGCAACCATGCCAACCGCTTCGCAACCTCCCCTTTCAGAATCATCGCGCCCCCGATATACCCTCGGCTTCCTGGTGTTTTCTTTCTCTCCCTTCCATGCTGAAATGAAAACAAAAGGAAATGAAACACGGAGTGATCTCTCCGTTTTCCCGTCTCCTTTACGTATAGTACAGCTTGCAGTCTATCCATCGGCATTATCTTACATCTACGCAAAACCTTAGTTTTCAACAATTGTTAATTTTAACTTTAGGAGTTATCAGGTATGATAAATAGTAGGAGGGAATAAAAATGATCATCGACTACAGAAACGATAGAACGCCACAATACGAAGATAGGTAATGCAGAACTGGAAAGCAATAAGGGGACAAATCTATTAATTCAGGGCCATGCAACTCATGGCCCTCACCTCCTGACGCCGCAGGTAGAAAATGTGCCACCCTGCGGCTGACCTCGTGAGACACCACTCCCGCGGGGAGGGACGAGGGATGCGAGGGAAGTGTTTGATAGGACAGCGGTACCGGTTCCTCATGGCAATGAGCCGCGGTATAGACGTCAGTGCTTCCACCGCGTCCAACCCCTGGTGCTCCTCTAGCAGGCCAAGTGGAGAATGAGTTGGGGGTTTTCATCGCTTGTCGTGCCCCCCCCCCGCCAAAATCAGATTCTCCAGGTTTGAGGATGCTGACCTAGAACCTGAATGCGCTCACTACAACGACAGCGGAACCATTATTCAGTCAGATGGAACAGCACCGTGGAAGTCTTCGCTATGACATCCACGAGAAAACGAGAATTGAATCAAAATCGTGGTCGCAAATGCGAGAACTTCGAGGGAGCTAAATTTTTTTTTAAAAATCCTGAATCGTTGGAGGTGACGGAAGTTTAATCTGTAGGTGACGGGAGCACTTTTACTAATTAAATAAAAATTGTAATTTGGTCAATTGAAATCGTGTGGTATTGTTGGACTCGGTATCATAAGGGTAACCGGAGGAATGAGGGGCTGTATGGCTGTTCACCCCCATCCACCCCCCCGATCGCTTCTCCGCCCTCCTATTTGGGAGCGGGGGTGGGGGATGGCGAAGGAATGGGTGGATGGTGGCGGGCCGTCCCAGCCGCCCCCAAGTTGGGCGAGGGAGGTCGGTGGTATTCCGAAACGATCGAACTGATTCCTATTTTCATTGTCCAACATCACAGCGCTATTTAAACGTACACTTTATTCAAGTGGATATTAAAATAAAACTGCTTTCAACGGCTAACATTAAAACTTAGGGCTGCGCCAACTCGGAGGGATTTGAAAGAAAATGGTACGCCAAATACATGACTGGTTGTGTCCTCGAGGGTCATGTGTTTGCGGACAAAGTTTTGAACTGAAGCTAGTCGACTTGGGTTTTTATTAGCCATTTTAATTTATAGCTCACTCTCCTGGCAGTAGCTAGGTTGCAAATCACTTATTCAACTCAGTGCGTACGTACTTTTACCCTCATTTGTTTCCTAACATTTCCTTATCTTTTCTAAAACATTTGTTTTAAATTACCTGAAAAAAAATAATAGCATTTCTGTTTGTGACATTTTAAATTGTTTCTCGCATGCGGATAGGCTGCTACACTAAGGATGACGGCGAATGACAAAATCATGTTTTATTCACGAAAATCTCGCGAATGAATGCCTTATTGTTGATAAAACAGGGACAGCGCATTGTTGTTATGGGAGGGGGCACGTGGGAGGTCACGGTATGGGGCTTTCTATGTCACTACTTCGTCGTGAGATGCCATACTCATGGCTACATTTGAGCAACTGTGGTAAAGAAGGCGATTGGGAGGACAAGACAAGGGGGGTAGGGGAAGTCCCTCCTGGGGGGGGGGAGGGAGACAACCTCTGGGATGTCGGACATCACTTCCTCGAAGAATCGTCCACATATCGGCGAGGAAGTTCGATCTGCGGCGATGCCTTCCCATCCCCCGTCTTCCTCCCATTGCCCTCCCTGCCAGGAGGCAGACCCGTCTTGCCCCTGTTGTACAAAGGGTACGACTGGGGGTCGAATTCACCTCAAGGTCTCACTAGTCACGTATTGTAAATGACTCATTACTCGGCGAATACGAGAGTGTTCTCAGAAATACTCGACCCAACAAAGAAAACACAAAAATGTTGGAAAAAAATGTACATATTTTTCAACATAATCTCCTTTTTTCAGCTCTATACACTTTTCCCAGCGATGTTCAATAAGTTCTATGCCCTTTTTATAATATGAACTGTCTTGCTCCTCAAAATAGCATTAACTGCCGACATCACGTCTTCACGGTTGGAAAATATTTGCCCAGCGAGCCATGTTTTCTAGTTTGCGAACATAAAATAATCCGAGGGGGGTAAATCTAGCGAATAGGGGGCATGAGGCAACAACTCAAACTTTAATTCATGAATTTTGGCCATTGCAATAACGGTTTTATGAGCTGATGCATTGTCTTGATGGATCAACACATTCTTCTTAGCCAAATGCGGCCGCTTTTGCTTGATTTCTTCGCTCAAACGTTGTACGTTCGCATAATACTCGCCGGTGATAGTTTTTCCATTTGTCAAGATATTTAATCAAAATTAAATCGACGCCATGACCTTGCCTGCAGATGAAACGGTCTTCCCCTTCTTTGGAGGCGGTTGTCCCTTTTGAATCCATTGTTTGGATTATTCTTTTGTCTCGGGTGTGAAGTAATGGACCCATGTTTCATCCATGGTTATGAAACGGCGGAAAAGTTCTGTTTTATTGCTGTGAAACTTTGCTGAACACTCAATTGAAACATCTTCACGACACTGTTTTTGCCCGAATGTGAGCAAGCACGGCACCCATCTTGCACACAGTGTACTAATGTCCAAATTTTCAGTCATAGGGGATGGACAGGAAAGGATAAAGGGTGGAGAGAAACCCGGCGTCGGCATTAGCCTACTCTTTAAGAAAGGCGCCAAGGGGTCCGCAGCTTAACGTCCCATCCGACGGACGGCGTACTCACTCAAAGTGCCCTCCACAAAGCACCTCAAGTAGGGATCGAGATGCCACTAAAAAATATTCAACACCGCCGGGATTTGAACCCGGGCCCTCTGGGTGGGAAGCCAGTACGTTAGCCCCCGCACCATCTCGATCCCCCTTTTGTGTCAAATATACCCTTTACTTTATTGTTCATGCAATTGAGGTGCGTCTTTTTTTATTACTATGTTAATTTGAGAAATATTGATGCAAACCTTAATAAATGAGATTTAATATTGGCTTATGCTCGCAAACTAATAGGCTTAGCAAGAACATATCGAAGTTTTGATTCAATGTGTGAAAATAATGGCTTTTATTGAATGAAGAGTAATAGCCCCTACAGTAATGGTTTACGGTAGAGCACAATGCCATTTCGGAGCGATTGCAGTTTTACGAGTAGCGGTTTATCGTACAGCGTGAAGACTCCTACGGTTACCTTGTTATGAGGGTTGCATTTCGAACGGTTTCAGACACCACTTCTCCGTCCCTCCCCAATGAACCCCCTGCGACCCCTCCCGCGACCCCCTCCCACCCATCCCCGTTGGCCCACGCCACGCGACGCGGCTAAAATTGTCACGAGCAAATATCGATTCTCTCTCTCTGTCTCTCGGTGTCTCCAACCCCCATGTCCGCCCCTCCCAACCCCGTTAAGTCGGTGGTTGCCGAGGGGGTTGAAGTACATGCATGCCTGCACCTCGGCACACGTCACATGTCATCCATCGTTCCACTTCCGCCGCCCCCCTCTCTTTAAGGCCCGCTCGATTTAAATGTAAGAATTTGATGCGAGGATCGATTGTTTACCCGTCTCGATAGTCGAATGATTCCCGCTAGCAGTATCGAGGTGAGAAATCGCGGAATAGGCTTCCTGCTCGAGAACCTTTTGGAACGCCCTCTCCCGAAAAACGGCGGCACTAATGGATGCGCTCCCTCCCTCGTCTCCAGAACAGTGCTCCGCTTCTCTGCGCCCGAAGGAGCGCCCGCCGGAGCGATAGAATCATCTTCCCATGTGCCATCCGTCTTCCGTCATATCAGCGCTCAGTGTTACTATTGTTCACGCATATACACACATACACTAACACGGGGCATGGTATTCCAGCGGGAAGAGTGCTGGAGAGGGAAGGGATGGTTGCGATGGTCAATGCTCTGTATTCCCTCGCCGAGGGCCCGGGTTCGAATCCTTTAGATGGCAGAATTTCTTGAGTGATATGCCGATCCTTACTTGGGGTGTCATCTGAAAAGAGCACTTCAAAGTCACATATGCCACCCATCGGATGGCACTTCATAAATTGTGTTTGTGTGTGACTCTTTTCACCCCTTTCGTTATTAGAATAGGCCGATACCGACGCTGGGTTTCCCTCTACCTTTCTTCCCCACCCCTGAACATACAACCCATACCAAATAACCCCCACTCAATGGTGCCAATGAACTTTTCTGTCACCCTCCTACTAGAGTGCCTCGCCACTGACCCCGAGTGACGCCCCTGGGTACCATCAGGCTCACCTGAATAATGTGATTTCGATTGAGCAGGTCTGTCTTAGGGAAGGGAACTCGCCGTCGCCGCCCCCTCGACGTGTTCATATCACGAGGGCTTTCGGGCTTCTTGTTGGTATTGGGGCTAGGTCCATCCTCACCTATGAAATCAGCCCCGGTTTCATTTGCAATGATTTTTTTTAAATGCCATAAAATAAACACAAAAGTATTCAAATTCACAACTGGACTTGCAGATGATTTGCAGGCGATTTCGGAGCGTAAAAATATTAGCCCCGCCTGAGATTCGAACCGGAGATCATCTTTTCCCTTGAGGGCGTGCGGAAGTGGCCAATCGGGTACGCGTGTTGCCCCTCCCTCCTTCCCCTCGCGCGATACGTCGGGAAAGGGGCGTAGAGGGGGGAGCGGCGGCGTGATTCCGGCCGAGCGCATTGCTTGCGAGTGCCCCGCAAAATAAAGAGGGCGAAGTATTAAGTATATGAAACACAGAGGACCTCGTCGGTATAAAATACATAATAGACAACATGAGCACATAAAAGTTGCATCGGAACATAAAATCAGTGACATTATGAGAGAAATATTCATCGGATGAATATATAGCTTTAGATAAACACATTGTCATGAGTACATCACTGATTTTAATTTTGCATTTTATCTATTTGCATTCTAGCTATTCTTAGAGTTGGCGGTAGGTGATTGATTAAATTATGTAATTCCCATATTTGAACAGGAATGTTGGGATGTAGTTGACCTAGCATTGATTTAACGAGGAGAGTTTTGTGACTATGAGTTTTGTACGTTGCTGGAAATGAATGGAGGTATTTTTCATGCAAGATAATTTTGAAAATACACAAACTATCAACTGTCGTAATTTTACATCTGATGAAGAGTGGTCTACAGACTACCGAATTGTGTGCGCACGTGCGAGCACTTCCCTCATTACACGAGTCATCCCGCTCGCCTCGAACACTTGCGTCAAATTGCCCTCCTCATTCATTCCCTTCCTTTAGCGATGAAAGTGTTCTCCGAGAGTGGGGCTGCCACCTACCGGTAAAACCTGGAAAATCATGTTTGGGAATGGCGGGTACAGTCGGGGTTGGAAAAACCATAGGGGCGATTCTTTCTCATTTTTTTATTTTTTTTTTAGACTTTCAAATAATACTACGCAAATCGTGTTCTAGCAGTTTTCACAAAGTAATACTGAGCCATATTTTCAAAGAATGGGAAATAAAAATAGTTTTTTCTTTCTTAAGGTCGATAATTACTTAATAAAAGATTGTTGCAAAAGTTATTACTGCAAATTTGGTCAAATTTATCTTTTTTATTTTTACACTATGTGCTAGAAAAGCATACATATATTACATACACGCATGCTGCTTTAGACAATTGTACATGGAAAATAATGAATTGCATTAGAGACTAAATTATCATTCCAAACTTCTCCGATATTATTGGGTTATTATATCTTCAAGTACTTCGATGAAGCAACCGTTAAATCTATACGCGAAATAGATGTTATTTTATACATGATAGAGGAATGAAATGCTTCGTGACAAATTGTCGGATGTACGCGAGTTACAGATCGGTGTCATAAGCTCTTCGGTAGCGGAACAAGTGAAAAACGGTCGGCGCTAAGTCTGGACTGTACGGTGGGTGGTCAATCCGGTCTTCACGAATATTTCCGTCCAAGGCATCGACCAAATCCTCTGTGATGGCCTGGTTGCGGTTCATCGTGGACATTTTCCCGTCCGTCCTTGAAAGCTGTGACTCACTTAGCAAATTTTCTGTCTGTCTCACATCACATTGGTTCTGTCGCATCTCACATCGACACACTTATGTGTCGATGAATTTCCGCTGCTGAAACGTTCCGTGCTGTCAACAAACAAATCGCTGAACGTATTTCACAGTCGGCGGGCTGATCAATTGTTTTATAAATTTTAAACTGGCACTACAACAATAGCAATGCAAATGGCGTCGATGAACGCGCAAATCATGCCAGGAGTCGGTTCGCATGCGAGGTTCAATGTTCTCTCGACGTTCGATTAGCTACGGCGATTCGGATGTTACTTTCCAAATTTCCCTCTACTAAGGTCGACGGCGTTACTCAATAATTTGAGGATATTTATCTCAGCTTTCATTATTTTATTTTCTCCCATCACCCGTTACAAATGTCTTCTGCATTGGTCTCACTCCCTCTCACTCTTTCCAATAATTTAGAAGTTACAAGGAACCGTGAAAAAAAAACGAAAATTAAATACCGCCAACTGATCTTATTTCTTTCGGCAATCCAGTATTATTTTATGTTACGCTATACGTAGTACGTACGATAAATACGCATATAAACTGGTGCAATCTCGCGACCATGACGCGGGCTATAATCCCGACCACTAGCGGCGCTAGTTGCCTGACACCCAATTAGCCGTCTGTGCGTGGCGGATCGTCGAGCTGTGCGTATGGTGCCAGTAATTGTTGTCCTCGTTTTTAATGCTTGTCGAAAAAGGGAATTGACGTAATCATGGAGGAAGGAATCAACAATTCTTTTGGTGAAGTGCGGTAAATTTCATCAAGAAATTACTGAAATGTTGACAGCTGTTTACGGTGATAATGCCCAGAAGAAAACATCTGTTTCCAAGTAGATTAAGCGTTTTAAAGATGGCCGACAAGACGCCACGGATGATGCAAGGCCGGGAAGACCTTCAACCACCTGTGTTGACGACAACATTGATCGTGTGCGGTCCCTTGTCCTTACCGTATATGCTGATTAATACCTTAAGAGTTCTCAAGCGTTTGAGAGATGGCGTCCGATTTGTGCGACCAAATTTGACTCAAGGCGATGGATGGATGCTTTACCATGACAATGCACCTGCACATTCAGCATTGATCGTTCGCCAGTTTCTGGCAAAACATTCAATCACCATCCTTGATCATCCTCCTTATTCGCCAGATCTCGCCCCCTGCGACTTTTTCCTATTCCCAGAATACAAAAATTTGATGAGGGGATATCACTGGCAAGATGTGGACACAATAAAGCAAGAAACGACGAGGCAACTAAAAGGCCTAACTGCCGAGGACTTCCAAGTGTGCTTTAAACAGTGGAAACGAGTACGGAATAAGTGCACAGCAACGAATGGAGAGTACTTTGAAGGGAAAAAAATCGACGTAGACTAAATTTTGCAAAATAAAGTATCTATGGCCTCAGTTCGCGTATTTATTGGACATACCACGTATAGGCATCCAGTGGCCCTAGGGGAAGGCCGAGAGGCCGGGACTCGGACCGGCGAACACGGATTGCCATGGTGGGTGTCGGCTGGGGGAATGATCCATGATGCCTCGCCGAAACACTCTCCCCCTGGACTTTTTTTATCTCGGCGCGAAGGTCTAGTTGACGGCGGTCGGTCGAACTCACCGCTCCGCGATTTCCATCCAGCCTAGGGCTTTTCCGGCGTCACGAACCGTGACTTCTCACGCATTCGGGCGAGCGAGCGAGCGAGTCTCATGGACAGAGTCGCCCTCGATGCCCGACTGCGCGCAGTCGGGAGACTCTTTTGAGTGTGCCGCGCGCGGGTTGCAGGAACCGAAGACACGCAACTCGATTTGGGCACGTGGGGACGCTTCCGCCCTCTTAAGGGCTCGACTCCCTCCCTCCATCCCTTGCTAGTCCACGTCCGTCGTAGGGTCGAAATCATAAAAAAATCATGCACAAGATGGATCATTCCCAAATTCATCTTAATGGCAAGGATCGAATACGAATTGGATCGTCTCGAGGTTGTCCTGCAAATTTTGTCCCAAAAATAAATAGTATTTTTTCATTTGTCTTTTCCGACTCAAAAGGCGTTCTCCACGAAGAGCTTGTGCCTCGGGGACCCACAGTGATCAGTATGCTTTAAGTGTAAGTCCTCGGAATGCGGCGGAAAAGAGTTCAACGTATTAGGGAGGGGATCCTTGCCAAGTGAAGGATGGACCACTATCACGCGCTGTAGTCTCGTTCTACCTTCCTCGTGAGGTATCGAGTATTTTAACAAAGAACAAGGTGGTGATGATGCCCCAGCCGCACTACGGCCCAGATGTGACATCGCCGGATCTCTTTTTGCTCCGCAGAATAAAAAGGAGCTTGAAAGGCAACCGTTTTGGAACGTTGGACAACGTCAAAGTGGTCGTCACGCAAGGTTCCTGTCGACAACTTCCAGGAATCGTACCGCGAATGGCAGCGGCTCCGACAATGATATGTGTCGATGCAAAAGGGTGCTATTTTGAAGAATTTTTCGCAATTTGTAATTTAATCTGCGATAAATTGTTTTCCTGGATTTATTCTATTTATTTTTGGGACACACCCTTTTTCCCTCGCTTCCCAATTACCGCTGAATTTCTCGATCTGGCAAAGCGACATTCACGTTTTTTTTATCCCTTTCCATTTGGAGAGATGACCTGATGCACGCGCATCGAGGCAGTGGGCCAACAGCATCACAATGCCAACTTTACGGCGATTCATAATGTTGGCATGGCCGCAGCCCCGGGTCACAATGCACGGTGGCTTCGTCTTCGTGTTTGTGGAACCCCTCAATGACGCCGCGCACGTAACAAGTCGTCATACTATTCACCCTTCCTTGGTGTGAATGCCTTCAATTGGTTTCGAATGATCCGCCTGCCCGTTGAGTGACGAGCGGCAAATTCGAAGCACCGCAACCGTCATTGATTCGGCATGAAATGTCCTCGGGACGTTGAATCTTCCGGTCGATCATCTATAAATATTTCTGTGGATATTTGTTGGTCTTGTGTGGTTCAGGGATAGGGTTGTGGATGTCTCCATTGATTTCGATGAGTCGCCAAACGACAAAAGTAAGAGTTGCCTGTAATGAAAATTACCACATGCAAAAAAACAACACGGAAAATTACACCCACAGCAGCGCGCACACTCATGCAAAAATCCTTTCATCCAATACTCATGCAAACACATATACCGCAAAACAACTTAAAAAACTGCACCCCGTGATGCAGCACGAAAGCCATCCTACAACACGGAAGCCAGGACACAACAAGCAAGAAATTGAAACATCACTACCACATGAAAATGCACCACGAAACACTCTACCCCCAAAGAGTCTGTAAAAGACGACCCAACGTTGCAGGTAGCAGGAATTTCCCCCCGCGGAGAGGGACGAGGGATTGAAAGGAAAGAGACTTAAAAACAGATGAACGGAACACGAATGAGGTCATTCGGAAAGAATGGGTTATTATAGCAAAACACATAAGGTTAGTGGAAGAGCATGCATTTAAATACAACTAATTATTTTTTAGACGCTGAGGGTGGCAAGTGGAATTTTTGCTATCTATAACCCTGCAGTTGCTATCCCGTATTGTCCGTGGGAAGAAGGAGTCCTTGAGTCGGCTAGTTCTGGCATCTATTTCCCGAATTTTATATGCATGATCCAAGCGACCAATGTATGTAGGAGTACGAATAATTTGTGAGACCTCGGTGCTGAAACATGCGGATCTAAATTTATTTAATAATTTCAATCTTGCATTGAATCGTCTTTCAGCCAATGATTCCCACCCCAAATCCATGAGCATTTCGGTGACGCTTTGCGTTTTATCGTAGGAATTTTTTACAAAACGGGCTGCCCGGCGTTGAACCTCAATTTCCCGAATGAGACCTTTTTCACTCGGATCCCACACGCTGCATGCGTATTCTAAATGAGGCCTTACAAGAGCGTGGTAACAGCGTTCCTTGACCTTCGAGTCACTTTTGCCGACAATGCGTCTAATGAATCCCAATTTTTTATATGCTTGACCACAGACTTTACGTATGTGAGGCCCCCAAGTTAAGTCTTTTGTGAATGTGACACCTAGGTATTTTACCGTATCAACTACTGCTAGGTCACCTCCAGCTAATTTGTAAGCAAATCCCGTCGATCTTTTGAAGAAATTTACCACTGAACATTTATTATAATTTAGAGTCAATCCCCAGTTAGAACACCATTTAGTAATGCAATCTAAATCCTGCTCTAGAATAAAACGATCCTCATCCCCAGATATCTCCCGATAGATCACCGTGTCATCCGCGAACATCCTAATTTTACTTTTCACTTCGCGGTTCAAATCGTTAACAAAAATCAAGAAAAGCAACGGCCCGATCACACTTCCCTGAGGTACCCCCGACGTGACTCGAACGCTGTCGGAACTAGCGCCATCAAGGACTACCCTCTGTTCCCGCTCTGAAAGAAAATCTTTAACCCAGCTTATGGCGCCCTTGTTTATACCCGCTACCTTTAATTTATGAATGAGTTTACCATGTGGGACCTTATCAAATGCCTTTTGAAAATCTAAGAAGATGGCATCCACTTGCCTACCTCTCTCACCCGATAAAAGTAAATCATGTGTAAATAATCCTAATTGGGTTTCGCAGGAGCGGGTTTTCCTGAATCCGTGTTGATTGTCACTTAAAAAGTTAATATTGTCAAGGTGTCTCATTATTGAACTGACAATTATGTGCTCTAAGATTTTGCAACAGATAGAAGTGAGAGATATAGGTCTGTAATTACTGGGATCCTCCCTGTCACCACTTTTAAAAATAGGCGTTATTTGCGCGGTTTTCCAAATCTTAGGTACTTTGCACTCTGTGAGGGATTTGTTTAATAAAAATTCAAGGTACGGGGCAATGTTTGGAGCTAAATGTTTTATCACCCTTGCTGGTATTTCATCAAAACCCTTGTACTACGTTTTAATGGCATGAGTCACAAGAGTTTATCGCTTCATGACATTACTCTGCAAGAGGATAAGCGTCGATACGGAGGCTTTGGCGGCGTGGGTGTGGAGGAGGATGGGAAAGCGGAATGGGCGGGGGGGAAGGGAAGAAACGAGGAATTGCTGCCGCCCGTCCTGACGCGAAGGGGGAGGGGGGATAACGGAAGGTGGGGGAGAGAGAGAAGGGGGCAGCGGGGGGGGCAGGTGATGAGGCATGTAATAAGGACTGAATTGGGGTAAAGAAAGAATGTGGAGTTGAAGAATGATTTACTTCAGTGTTCAGGGTAGTGGTGTACGTATGTATTTATTTATTGTCGTGTGAGGCGGTGGGGCTTAGAAATGCGTGCGTAGTCCCTGATCCCGCTCCAACATACCCTCGAGCAGTGGACTAATCCCACTGTTAATAGAAGCATTGCCCTGCTGTAAGCACCTTCCCCGCCGTCCCCGGTGACTACCAGGTCGTGCCTCCCACGCGCCCCACGACGCGGTGTGAACCCGTATGAGCGAGGGCGACGGCTCGTTTCCCTCCCGGAGGGGGCGAGATCATAGCCGGCCGAGCGTTTTCCGGAGGGTCACGGAAAATCGCTCCCCCGCCTCCTTCCTGCCCGGGAGGTGGCGGGGGCGCGGCGTGGATCGCGCCCGTGGTGCACCGAGCTCCGCCTCCCCTTACCCTGGAGTGCCTGCCGGCCCCGTCCACGCGTCGAACGAACCCGCCAGTGTAACGGACACGCCAACGACTCATTTCTAAATCCAGCTCCATCATCTGAAAGTCTTAATGACTACGCCTTCCTACCAATTCTCCTCGTATGCCCTCCTTCGCCTAAAGATTATGCCCGCGTGAGATCTCTCAGGAATGATGCTGATAACTCAACTCCAGACCGTCATCTAGAATACCTAATGAAGACAGCCCAGTTTTTGAAACTAATACGATTTTACAGATCAGTGTAATATTTTCGCGAAAAGACAAACGCGACCTGCGGCGTTCCCTCGAGAGATGCAGGCGTTGTTCAAGTTCTAGTGTTTGCGATTTCCTCAGCGTGGAGGGTAAAATGGCGAATTTGCTCAAGTGCATTGATTCAGTATAATTTCAGTTGCTTTCATCAGCGATGAGTTATGCTTTCTTCCCAAACAAATAGAGCGCTTCCATGACGACGGTCAGTCAAGTTTCGCGATTCCAGCCATAATTCGATCGTATTTCTTAAATTATCTTTCAGGAACATAGGTAATGCTATTAATCAATCTCATTATAAATAAACTATTTTAAATTTTGATAACGACAAACCATTTGGATTAATATATTCTATTGTTTCAGGCTTCACTTCGAGCAAGTATTTAATATCCATACTAAAAAGAAAGACTCGTACTTTTCCGCAGATTTTATTATACGGTACAACGCGTTTCACCGACTTGCGGCATCATCAGGTACAAATTTGCAAAACAGACAGAGCAAGACCCTCTGTCCTTAGGGTATATATTCTTGCCCTGTCTGTTTTGCAAATTTGTACCTGATGATGCCGCAAGTCGGTGAAACGCGTTGTACCGTGTAATAAAATCTGTGGAAAAGTACGAGTCTTTCTTTTTAGTATGGACATTTTGATTAAATTCGCACTGAACCAATAAAAGAGTGCTTATATGCCCAGATCCTCTCGTAATAAAGTCAGAAAAATGTTATGTAGTGAGATAATTATGGGCAATTTGACTCGTGGAATTGTTATACATTGAAAAAAAGCTCTATTAACCATACTACTTTCTGAATGTAACGCTTATGGCGTTCGGTACGCTGAGGGTGGCATGGGCTGTGCTGAACTAGGGAATGACGGCGGGTGGGTAGACGACTAGGTCAAACTCTACATGTTTTTGTGGGCCAGGCGTTAGTTACATTAGAGCCATTCAAGAGATTGCCGCGGTTGTTGAGTGAGTTTTAGTGCAGATGCGAGAATTATGGGGTGGGTGATAGTCAATCAAAGGATAACGAAGATAGGAGGGTAATCCCAAAAGTACCCGACCCAACAAAGAAAACACAAAAATTTGGGGGAAAAATGTATTTATTTTTCAACATAATCTCCTTTCAGCTCTAGTTATCTTGTCATACGACAGCATTTGAATTCAATCTAATTAACGCTTTTTCTATCTCTTATAAAGTGCACCTTGACGCAAGAAGTCCCCATCTACTTCATATTCTCTTTCTATGTCTAAGTTGGCTTGGCCAATATGATTAATATATATACACATTCAAACACGAAATCCCGCCAAACGACGATATATATATGTATATACATATATATATCGTCGTTTGGCGGGATTTCGTGTATGAATGTGTATATATATATGTCAGAAAAAGAAGGAATATTTCGCGCAAAATATCAAATATACCTGCAGAAAGTCATTACTTGGACAAGGAAAGATTCAATACAGATGAAAAGAATACATAAAATCATATATATATATATATATATATATATATAAATAAATATATATATATATATATGTATATATAAATGCTTTTATGTATTCTTTTCATCTGTATTGAATCTTTCCTTGTCCAAGTAATGACTTTCTGGAGGTATATTTGATATTGTGCGCGAAATATTCCTTCTTTTTCTGACAGTGATTTAACTAGTCTATACAACGCACCAATTTAATGCTACCTTTGTCCAATTTCCATATCCTTGCACAGCGTTTTTCTTCACGCTTCTTTCCCCCTATTAATTTTTCAACTACGTTCATTATTTTTCAATTCGTAATTTCTTATTCCTGATTCTGTGCTAACGAGTGTAGTGAGGGTCCCGTTAAGTTAAGCATTAAAGCACGAGGAAGTGAACTAGAGCACGAGGAACATCTCTCATTCTTGGACTGTACGGCGGTTTGTGGAGGACCGGGGTTGCACTACGGGTACAGTTGCTCTGGTGGGAGATGCAAATGGAAGGAAGGAGGGTTGGCAACCGATATCGTAAGCTCGCTAAGTGAAGGGTTTAAAGGAAAGATATGACGGGGAATGACACCGCGGTGCGCGGGGAGCCGCCTGCGCGGTTCGGAAACCTTGTCCTCGAGGTAGGGTTGGCGGCTTTTGAGATTGATTTGGGTTGAAGGAGGGAGATGCTAAGTTGGACGGGAAGGAGGACTAACGACGAGATTTTGCGTTCAGTGGAGGAGGCGAAAACGTTGTCGGGTGAAATTTTGAGGAGGTAGACGGAAGTAGGCAAAGGAGGAGGAGATGTCGAGGGTCGGTGAGGGCTTTCGAAGGGAGGGAGGGGAGAAGAGCTTGTGGGTCGGCGTGAGGTCGAGAGTGTAGGGTGGCGTGGGCCCATTCGAGGGGTCGTCGTCCATATGAAAAGCAAAGAGAGCACGAAGGGAAGATCGGTGGAGACTCGGAGCAATGGAGCGTGGCTGCCTTGTTACTTTGAGGCGAAGTGACAAATTTCAGAGGCCGACACGAGTGGACGCGGGTAGAATGGAGAGAGATGTGGTGAGGAGAATGGAGGATTGAAATTGACGGAAAGGAAACCAAACGAGGAAGTGCTTGAGGATTGTTTGAGACTTTTTTATTCTCCCTCGTTGTTTACTATGTCGCTGAACACTCCACAACATTGCCTTGTCTGAGTAAGATATATTCGGGAGCCAATCAAATAAAATCTACTCTCCATTCGTTGCTGTGCGCTTATTGCGTATTTGTTTCCACTGTTTAGAGCACACTTGGAAGTCCTTGGCAGTTAGGCCTTTTAGTTACCTCGTCGTTTCTTGCTTTATTGTGTCTACATCTTGCCAGTGATATCCCCTCATCAAATTTTTGTATTTTTGGAATAGGAAAAAGTCGCAGGGGGCGAGATCTGGCGAATAAGGAGGATGATCAAGGATGGTGATTGAATGTTTTGCCAGAAACTGGCGAACGATCAATGCTGAATGTGCAGGTGCATTGTCATGGTAAAGCATCCATCCATCGCCTTGAGTCAAATTTGGTCGTACAAAGCGGACGCCATCTCTCAAACGCTTGAGAACTCTTAAGGTATTAATCAGCATATACGGTAAGGACAAGGGACCGCACACGATCAATGTTGTCGTCAACACAGGTGGTTGAAGGTCGTCTTGGCCCTGCATCGTCCGTGGCGTCTTGTCGGCCATCTTTAAAACGCTTAATCTACTTGGAAACAGATGTTTTCTTCTGGGCATTATCACCGTAAACAGCTGTCAACATATTCAGTAATTTCTTGATTCAGTGATTTCTTATCGCAGTTCACCAAAAATCTTGTTGATTCGTTGCTCCTTGATTTCGACCATATCCATTTTCGACAAACAGTTAAAAATAGGTCAACAGAAACTAACATAAATGGCGCCATACGCGCAGCTCGACGATCCGCCAAGCACAGGCGGCTCATTGGCTCTCAGACAACTAGCGCCGCTATTTGGCGGGGCTATAGTCGCGTCATGGTCGCGAGATTGCACCTGTCTAAATGCCTATTTATCGTAAGTACTACTCATCTTATGTTTTTGTATGAAAACAAGCATTGAGGTGGACTGACGTCACTCCATCTTTGGGTGCTGGTGGCAAATTGTGTCATCATAACTATGCAAAGCCCCCGCCTCCTCCTGAAGGAGTGACAGCGGATTGAATGCGGGGAGGAGTGAGGTTGAGATGGGGGGAGGGGTCGGCCGGGCGGCGACCGTTCCGCGGCCGTCGTGGTGGGCCCCGCTCCGGGGACCGAAAGGGCAGAGTGCATCGTGGGCCGGGGCGCGTGCGTGTGGCCGTCGCTCGTGGGGTCACACCCTCTTATGGAAAGGGCGTCCGGGGGGCGGCACCCTCTCATTCCCTGTTGTCTCCTCGTCGCTGGTGGCGTGGGCGTCTCGGGAGAGCTCACCAATGGTAGGGGGGCGCAGGAGGAGAGAGAGGCGAGCGAGAATTAGTAAAGCATGATTCGAATCGGACGTGAGGATTAAGCAACTGAAAATCAAGAGACGCATCTGCGGTTGAAGGCGTGGCAGGGAACGGGTCCGTCCGCGTCGTGCCTCGGCTACTTAATGCGTGACGACGCCAGAGAAGCCCGTATATAATATTTCGAGTCGCCTTCGTCGAGGATTGGCCGGCCGGTGCAATTACGGCCGTGAGCGTGCTCTTCTGATCTCCATTCACGCGCGATCTCGTGGCTCGTAGTACTTGCAGCGCCACGAGCGATCGGAAATTACAAAGTCGTCGTCAGCAATGTAAACACGTGAAAGGAGGAGTGGCGATAAACGAGTGGAAGCATTCGGATTATGTGTTACATTAGTCAATCAATGAAATCATCAACAGCGCGACTCCATTTTACTTGTACATTGCGACGGTGGGTACGAAACAAACTGGCATAATTAAATTCAACAGATTCAGGCGGGATGTAATGGAAGTTTGTCATTATGAGAAAAACAAAATTTGTACTTTTTAACAGATTCATTTGTAACGTGTATACGAGTTTCAGTTCATCGAACCATCTTGAGGTAAAAGATAAGATTCGACATGTGATACATCATATTTATACCTGTTTGAAGAAGGGGCGGGGGGAGAGTGAGGAGTAAGGTAGGCGAGGACAAAGAGGGGAAATATGGAAAACTTTCCATTTTTCCCCTTCTATATTCCCCCCCTTTCCTCAAACAGGAATAAATATGATGTATCACAATTCGAATCTTGTCTTTTACCTCAGGATAGTTCGATGAACTGAAACTCGTATACACGTTACAAATGAATCTGTGGAAAAGTTGAAATTTTGTTTTTCTCATAGCATAATCCACCCAAAAGTAAATGTTAACTTTTTTTTCAAATCAAAGCAAGTAAATATTCGTAGGAGAAGAGAACCGCTAACTTACTATCGTAACTTGGAAGATATTAATTCGAATGCGAGCGATGTGTAAATTCACCGCGGGCTGAGATGAGTTCTCAAATTGTAGAGATGCTGCGTGGCTGGTCCTTAGGGCGCGCTCGGAAGGGCGGTTCTGCCGTCGGAGGCGTGGGAGGCGGCGCCCACCTTCCTTCCCGAGATGTGGTGGGTGGAGCAGCCGGCGGAGGGAGCTCGGTGCCGCTGCTATAGAAACGGTCACCACGGCAACAGCCACCCGCCTCGAGCCGCCTCCTCAGAAGAGAGGAGCGCACCTTTATCGACTCCGTGAGACCCCCGCCGCATATAATATACATACATACATCTCTCCCTCCGACTCTCTCCTTCAAAAAAAGGGCCTGTCCCCGCACTCAGCGTTCCCCCGCCCCTCCTGGGCTTCATGCCCCCCCCCCCCCGACTCGACTTCCGCCATCCCTGTCCCAACCGCATCCGAATAAAGAGCGGGGGCCTCCCATGTCCCCGGTGACCCCTCGCCGCACTCGTCGAAGCGACCACGACTGATTGGAGGGGGGAGAGGGCGGGGTCGTCGCTCGGATCACGGCACAGCTCCGATTGAATTTGAATGCGCGCTTTGTCGTCGCGTGAAGAGGAAGAGGTGATCTCTGCATCTACACCTATACAATGCCCCGCAAGCCGTCGCAAGGACGTGTGGCACGGGGTGGTAGGTCACCAGTCATTCTACATATATCCCCTCTACTTCCTCATGCACCTGACACCCCGCGATCCTCCAAAACCGCGTGGAAAGGAGGCGACCGAACACCAATCATGCAACATGCCTACATATATTACATGGTTAGCAGCTATTCTCATGCCTACACAAAGGAGGCAAGAAAATACGTTCAAAGAGGACATGCACACATGGAATTCAGACACTTGTTACCGGTTAGTATTCTACGCATTGCGGGCGGATAATTCACAAATACACGCTTGTGTCCTTGGGTGCATCTACATAATACCCGGCAAGCCGCCGCAAGGGCGTGAAGCGACCCTATCACGAAAGTAATAGTAGGAAGCAGGGTCCTCTCTGGGCGTACGTATATGTGTGGTGTTGCGGGGTCGGCGGTAGGTGTGCCATCGCGTGACAAAAGAATCCCAGCCAGGAAGAAGGGCCGAAAACAGAAGGCGATCATGTTATAGGTCCACCCTAATGATTGGAGTGTGGAGCCACACAGGACGGGGAGGTCAACAGACAGAATGGATGGGCCAGAAATGAAAACGCTTTTGGTCTTTTGGTGTGGTCGGGGCGATGATGAGAGGGGCGGTGAAGGAGTGGGGCATTCGATGGGTTGGGCGAGGCTACGCTGCCTTGTGGACGATAGTCGTCCTATGGGAAACTCAGATTCAACATCGATGGAAACTACAATAGCTTCCACGACATCGTGCGTTTACTCAACGTGGCCCTCCTCCGATTTGTTCATTGCAATACGCCTACCGTTTAAGGGTCTGCAGCTGGCAAGGGACTCGCATCAGGGGGCGGGCGCCCTTTTTTCCCATTCTCTCCACTCTCCCTCCTCCTGTGTCAATCGTCCCCGGGGATTCCACATCCAAGTCAAGGTCGCATATGGCGACTTGGGAATTCCGCCGTTCGCCTTTACTTCCCTCCTGTGTCACAATCTGCAGTCAATGTGATGCACAATTCTGAACCAAAGTAAAGAATTGTGCATCACATTTGTGCATGGGATGCGTTCCAAAATTAATGCAACTAAATTTCCCGCGCCGCTCCTATTGGTCGGAGTGGGGTTGAACCACTTGGGGTAATTGGGGGGTGGGGGACGCTAAGCTTTGCCGGAAAACCGGTCTCAGTGCTCTCCAAGCTGTGGAAGCGGCAAGACGTCAGTTATTGTAAACCTCTGCTCGCCGACCGTGTCACGAAAAAAATTGAATCGACGATCGAGAAACGTTTCGCGATCTCTAAGTTTTGTGCTAAACTGCAAAAATCTCTTGAGGAGACTAACAAAATGATTCGTGTGAGGCTTAAAGGGACTCTGTCCTACTCACAAGTTTCGAGGAGTTTAAAGGCCTTCTAAGGAAAGCCGGGAAGAGGTTCACGACGAACAACGGTCTGGGCGGCCGTAGGTACGCTACTGATATTTTCACTTTTTAACTAAGCGAGACTCAATTTCAAATTTGAATTCATTGGAATTTCACCTTCGTTTCATCTAATTGAATTAAATTAGTGTGAAATGGTGCGAAATAGGTCTGTTAAGTATTTAAGGGAGCGATATCCCTTGCGCGTTGTAATTATCGTCATTATTATTATTATTATTGTTAATAACCTATCGGTTAGCGTAGGTTTCGGGTGTACAGAGGCTACAATACGGTACGAGGATGATTCTCTGACTTATCCCAACAAAACTTAACCCAACATCCAGCAGTACATTAATCCCCTCATCGATTCCTTCCCACACTTCCTTCCTCCCTTCGTTCCATCCAACATACCCACCCCTGTTCCAGCCTCCTTGCCCACCTCCCGCCAAACATTCCCCTTCTATCAATGCCTTTGACTTCCAAATCACTCTCCATATTTTCAACAATCCCTTTCTCTCTGCCTTCTTAGAGTCTCGCCCAACAACTTTCTCTCAATTCCCACCACAATTAAAACTTTTCTTCCGTTGGTCTTCCAGCAATAATGATTAACCACATTAATTGAGAATATTCAGGCGAGTTTTGGTGGAATTTCAACGTGACCATTCCTGAAAACTGCCATGTTCCATTAAATTATATATTTTAATGCACCGTAGGTTTTCATGCTTCAAGTCATTAACACCTACACACACGCAGAGGAGGAATTGGGGACCCAAGACTCGTCGCATTCTTCTTTATCTTGTCAACGTTAATAATATCATGCTGCAGTTGAAGGGAACTTGCTCCAAGTCGCAAACGATGACCCAAGTTTTCTAAAAAAGAAGGGTCATAACTGGAGATGAGTCATGGGTCTAGGGGTGTGACCCATAAACAAAATTCCAGTCATCCCAGCAGTCTTTTGACGAGATAAAGGAGAATTCGGCGATGCAGCTGATGACCGTTTCGAAATAGGACTTTTTCGATTGTTTTGAAAAGTGTTAGATACCCTGGGATAAGTGTGTGAGGTCCCAAGGGGGTTACTTAGAAGGGGAATAAGGCCTCCTTATTGATTTAGATAGGCTATTTTCTCAAATTATTGCATGGCTGGATCCTTTCCGGACAGACCTCGTATAGTGGATAATTGAAATAAGATTAAAAGCTTTAAGTGCGTCAACGGCAAATTTAAAAACCTGAATGGAAAGGTAACCAACGGAACTTAAACAAAAATGTATTATTCAATGGAAATCCGCGGAAAAAGTTCAACACGGGCAGAAACAGCTGTTAACGGAAAAAGGACAAGAGCTTCATAAACGAAAGTGCTAAAAAAATTACTGGGAAATCTTAAACGATTGCAAAAGAAGTACCGAGACACTAGAATAATCTTTCACAGATCACTTAAATGAGGAAATCAAAGAATGAAGAAATGAATACGAGGAGCAATTGGGCAATTTTCCTCTATTTGAACTTAATATATTATGGCCGTTGTTGTGATGGTGTTATATGATGCTGTAAATTTAGTTGTCACGTATTTGACCGGTAAATGATGCACATAACTAGAAACCTTGGTTTTAAGTTAAAAAAAGTGAGAAATTGCCAGTTTAAGATCCTCCTCCGAGGGAAAGAATTTAAGCAAGTGACATGATGCCATTTTCCTCTTCCATCTTTTTCAAATATTAAAGTGCCTTAAAGTTGTGTATTAAAACGTCAATAACACCAAAATATGCGTTCCAACGATATTTTCCAGATGAGTGCTTCGGAGCGAGTGGGCTATCTTTCTAATACCGCAGTCACTCCTGTTTCGGGATTTACAAAGAGTGTCGGCATCCCGTAATACAGGGCAGCACATTATAGTGCAGTCCGCTGGGATTAGCCAGAATTTGAAATAGGCTCATCTCAAGGTCAAAGTATTTAAATCATTGGAATTGAAATATTTTTCTCTCTTACGGGTGGTGACTTAACACCCCCTGCCACA
Source organism: Hetaerina americana (assembly GCF_022747635.1). Classification (NCBI taxonomy): domain Eukaryota; kingdom Metazoa; phylum Arthropoda; class Insecta; order Odonata; family Calopterygidae; genus Hetaerina; species Hetaerina americana. The sequence continues at coordinate 17,162,255 of NW_027287095.1, forward strand.
CGTCCTTGCGGGTTATTAGTTGTAGATTGGTATCGAAGAAGCATCTTTTCATCAATTTGATATTTTCAGCCCCGGTGGCGGCGGGGTAACGTCCTCGTCTGACAACCCAGAGGTCGCGGGTTCGATTATCGCCAAGGTGGTGTTTTCTCCATCTAGAGCTTGGGTGTATGCGATTTTCAAATGGTTATGTCAATGTTCAAAGTCCGATGTAAAGGTCTAAGTGCTGTTTTCGGACTAATACAAAATAAACAAATTAAATGAAAACGGAGTGATTGATGTATTCTCATGCGTACAATTTTGCGATGTCAGTGGCTATTATCACGCTGAGTTATTTAGGATCAATCGTTTTACGAGCAAATCAGAATAAAATAAAGGCTACTTTTTATTTTTATAAAGGGAAAGTATTTGAAAAGTTAAATCAATTGGTCTTACAGGAGTCTTTTTGATGGTACTATAAACTTTTAAAACTCGCGGAAACAATTCGTGAACCTTTTACGGAAGTGGAAGTTCAACTCTTGGGAAATTTTGACCTCTGTCATTTAGCTCTGCTGAAATATTTGCTTTGTGAAACTAAAGTCCCATTTCCTTCGATTAGTTGTGGGTGCACTCGCACTCGAACAGTTCGACCGTTTAGACTCTCTTATCTTTATGCTCTTTTGCGGGGATCCTTAGTGTTATCGATTAAAGATACTCATCAGAAAAGTGGCGGCAATTTTTTCAACAGAAACCCCTTCCCCCCGTCCCTAGGGAACTCCCTTCGCGAGACAAGCTCATCGGCATTGGATCCTATTTGCCGCTCCTCCGAGAGTCCTTTCTTCCTTTTTAAGTTGTCCGGCAATAAATAGATTTTTATAGTCGCGTGCTTCTGTGGGGAAAGGGGTGAACCTCTTTTCGCTGCAGGATACGTTCGGGTCGAACGATTGGTCTCCTGAGATTGAGCAACGCTGCCATGTTAGGAGTTGCCCAATAGCAAATTGCAAAGTTGAAAAAGAACATAGAAATAACGACCACTTTAAGAAAAACTTAGTTTTAGCATTAAGACAATTTTAAACCTGCATTTTGGACCACCCCTCCCTCCACAGGTGTTCCCCAAAATTTTACCAAAGAATCCAAAACGAGAGTTTTACGCTGTGGAATTTTAAACGCCTGCGCTCGCCACCGTGGCTATTTGCCCTTCGTTCTTCCGCTGGTATATACGTACTGTGAAATTTTACGCCTGAAACTGTGTTATGCTTGTTCTCTTTAGTTGCCTTATATTATATTAAGGCTTTGAATTACTATTCTAACCACCGCAACTCCTCGTGAACTCTGCGTACCGAGTGTGGATGCACCCCCTGCCGCACACCTTGCCGGTGAATCTCAGTATATTATGTGATTTTCGAACACCTACTGGCTTTGTCTTTTGAGAACAGGCATACGTCATTTCTTGAGGCTTTGGTTTTAACATCTGTTAATTTACATTTTACAATTTTGAAAATGCGTAAGCTTCACTCGCATACACCCAACCATCACAGTTGCTTTTACGGATATGACCACCGCATTCAACACCCAAATATTCACCTCCGTCAAATATTATGGCTGTTTTCAAGAAACAATTGATGCAACAGTTCACTTTTGGCGTGTACATTTTACCTTGAACTCCACGCATCAGCTTGTCTCTTCACCAACTATGGGTATTAATATTCTCGATTGGTCAACAACGAACATATCCGAAAAATTATTAACTATAAAATGAAGTATTCAACACAGGGCAGTAAATTCTGTTTTCCCAATATGGGGTTCGAAATAGGAAGCCTAAAAGGAAAATTAACTTGTTCAAAGGAGGAGACTATAATGGCTTGAAATGCGTGCTACTAAGTCAATTTGTTATTTTTACGGAATATAGCAAGCACCAAAATACTGAGAATACGTAGAATCACTTCCTTGAAATCACGTTCTCAACAGTGAACATATTTAGAAAACAGTAAATTTATTAAATATGACACGGAACCTAGACTGTACGGGGCAGGTATTAGAAAATCATTACGGCGTCAAAGGTTGTGTGACTCCAAGATGAAAAATACTAGGGATGATATCTCAATCGGCAAGAGGAGTGAGATTTCATATGATTACAAGGTATCTAGGGCGGTTGCTGAGAAGGAATTTTGGAAAGCGTTAATCGAATTGAAAAGGAAAAAAAATAGCTGAAAATTTGAAAGAGGGACCGGAAGAATTTTGATCATACGTCAGAGTTTCAGAGAAATAAGTCAACGGTTGATTCACTAAGAAATGATAAAGGCAAAAGGAGAGCAGTTTGGAAAAGGCTAACTTATTAAATTCCTTCTTTCAAAGCGTCTTCACCAATGTCTCCGATAGCTTACCTTTTCGTGCCGGCCAACCGATGCCCAAAATTGAAATCTCATACAATGGAATAGAATGTTTGCTAAAAATATTAAGCCCAATAAATCCTCCGGGACCGATCAAATTCCCACTCGTATATTTAAGGAACTAGCGTCGGAAATTGCACCATATCTATAAATCATATTTAAAAAGTTTCTAGTAGATTAAAAGATCCACAGCTAATATAATACTTAATAACTGAGACAGAGAGGAAACGAGGAATTTTAGACGTATTATCCTCACATTCATGTCCTGTTAAGTCATGAGTCATACGTGTATAATTGCGTGTTCGATCGTGAGGCACCTCGATAACCTGAAGTTATTGATGAAAATCCAGCACGCATTCCGAAAGGGTTGATCCTGCGAGGCAATACTTGCTTTTTTGTTCATGATATCCTTATTTCGGGAGAGAGCAATGTTCCAGTCAACGCGGTTTTTCAAAATTTTAAGAATGCTTTCGACAAAATACCTCATTTAAACTATTCACAAACTAAATGCATATGACGTAGATTGAACATAGATAAAAGATTTTTTGAATGGTCGGATGCAAAGAGTATTCATAGATAATGTTAGCTCGAATGTGGTAGAAGTCACTTAAGGTGTGCCCCAGGGAGGTGTTATCGGAACTCTTTTATTCCTTTTTTACATGACAACGACATTAAACCCGGGGTTAAGAATGAGATACGTTTATTTGCCCACGCTGCAGTGATTTACAGATATATCCGAAATCCTTAAGTAAGGCAGCTTTAGAAGATGACCTAATTGCTATACAACGCTATTTTGAGACTTGGCAATTAGAATTATGCATAATAAAGTGCGTAGTGATGAATTTTGGAAACAGCATTTCCCTCCCGAATGCCTACGGCATTGGGAACACCGAAATGGAATGTTTCGACTCAATTAAATACCTAGGCGTTACCCTCACTCACGATCTCTCCTGGCTGAAACACATACGGGGAATATGTGGACAAGCTAACAAAGAATTAGGGTTTATTAGAGGAGTACTTGGTAAATGTGATGGAAAGATCAAACAGTTATATGTCGTTGGTTTGGCCTAATTTAAAATATGCTGCAAGTATATGGGATCCTCACAGAGTTGGATTGATTGCCGAATTGTATCGTTTTCAGCGTAAAGGAGCTAGATTTGTAAGACGTTGTTATAATAAATTTGGTAACGTAGCGAATATATTAGAGCAGCTAGGCTGGGAATCACTCGAGGAGTGAAGGTTCAATTACAGTTTAAATCTCTTTCCTACATTGGAAAGAGATTTAATACCTCTTATATAATAACTCTTTAGTAATGATATTGAAAATGAGCCATCACCTCCATTTACCGGCGGTAAGCGAGATGGGATGATGACTTTGTAAGTCGAAACCTGGGTCGTGTTTAATAAAAATATACGTGGAATAACTAAGTATTTATTTTTCTGAAATGAATCGCTTCCACAAAGTGACGCCTGAAACCATTCTGTTCTTTCTGAGATTATGTCAGTAAAATTAGAGAGATTTAGCGTAGAAGAGATAGATATAAGAACTGATTTTTCTCACAAACGATAAGGGATCAGTATAGCGTTGTCCGACCGCGGGGAAAGGGACTAGTATTCGGGTCAAAATCTATCTGCTCTGCTGTATTCAACCCCTACCACACACCCTAGCGGTGGCTTGCAGGGCGCTAAAAAATTAAGGAAAGGGTGTGTTTCATGCACACATCCGAAGAAAGCATTTGGAGGCACCAAATTTTTGGGAAACAGAACGAACAGAGAGAAAGACCATTAGGATTCAGCAGAGAGCATAAGGTAGTTTTGGTGGTGCTTGCGAACCACCGTCGATGAAAATGGAACTTTTGTAACACCCGGAGAGAGAATAGTTCATCAAGGATTGTAATGAGGACGACCTCCAGAAATTACGAGACTTGGGAATCAAGTTGGTGAGTCCTACTGGGAAAGGATGAAACGACGAGACAGGAAAGCCACGGGGATCGAGATGGTGCGGGGGCTAACGTAGTGGCTTCCCACCCAGAGGGCGCGGGTTCAAATCCCGTCGGTGTTGAATATTTTTCAGAGGTATCTCGATCCCTACTTGAGGTGCTTTGTGGAGGGCACTTTGGGTGAGTACGCCGTCCGTCGGATGGGACGTTAAGATGTGGACCCCTTGGCGCCTTTCGTAATGAGTAGGCTAATGCCGACGCCGGGCTTCTCTCCACCCTTCATCCTTTCCCATCCATCCCCTATGGCGCAAATGACCTCAGTTGTCGGTCGCCTCCCCTAAAAACTACTACTAGGAAAGCCACTTCGATAAGCATTGCGATTGAAGGAATGCAATACAGGACGATGCTGTTTGTGATTGATTGTCAAGGGTACTTGGGCATAGTTGGAACGGCGAAGCAACAGACAAGATTCGCTAGCGAAAGTGCAAATGAAGAGGAATTGACTTTCGTTGAAGGCTATGCGTGTACACTAGCCCCTACCCCAATCGAAGACCTCCATCTTTCGAAAAAAAATGAAAAGTCAGAATGAGGGTTTTACTCTCTCTGTGTTCGTACATACAAGGTGAGTTCCGATAGTAATGCAATTATTCTTTGATAGTAATTTATTGAACAGATTTGCACAAACACTAAAAAAATTTTCAAAGTACTGTCCTTGGGCCTCTACACATTTTTACCAGCGACTCTGCCATGACCGGTACGCACCCTGGAAGGCATCTTCGGGGACCTCTCGCAGGGCCTTCGTCACGGCTGATTGAATCTCTTCTATGGACGAAAAACGGGTTCCCTTCAGGGCTACCTTAATCCGAGGGAACAATGATAAGTCTGCTCGGGCGACGTCAGGACTAAAGGGGGGCTGGGTGAGCGTTGGCACCTGGTATTTGGCCGGGAACTCGCGGACTCGTAGCGCCTTGTGGTGATGGAGTTGCCTGGTAGCGGAGATATTTTTTCTTGTCCTGATGACCCTTTTTCGGAGTCACTACTGCACATCCAGGTAGTAGGCTGCGTAAAATGTCTGTCCTTGAGGAACATTTTCCTAATGGACCACTCCTTTCCTGTCGAAAAAGACAATTAGCATTGTTTTCACATTTGATTAGATCATTTTAGTCATTTTGGGCTTGGGGGACTGGTCGGTGTGCCACTCAGAGCTTTGGCGTTTTTTTCTTGTTATTATTCTAAAATCCAGGTTTCATCACCAGTGATGACGTTGCCCAAATAATCTAGTTCATTTTCAATACGTTGCAAAAGTTCACTTGAAAAAAATCTGCTCGGTTGGTCTTTCGTGACACGGTCGGCGGCAGAAGTTTACGATAACTGACGTCCTGCCGCTTCAACAGCTTGGAGAGCACTGAGACCGGTTTCGCGGCAAAGTTTAGCGTCCCACCTACCTACTCCAAGTGGTTCGATCCCCCTCCGACCAAAGGGAGCGACGCGGGAAATTAATTTGCATTAACTTTTGGAACGCACCCTGTACATGTACGTTACAAAATGCAACGTGTGCGCATGTGCAATGATTTCCAAAGGTCTGTGGGCAGTGACTGGCATCCCGTGACGGGGACGCGAAAAAGGAAAGCGAAGGGGATGGAGAAGGGGAAATAACGTAAGGAAGGAGGAGTCGATCGTGACAACTTTCCAATCGACTCGCGGCGAAGGTCTTGACTAGAGCCGTGCACAGACACGCGTGTGGTTAGTGGCGCGCGCGTACATGTATACTCATAAGCGTCGGTGCGAATCTCCTTAGCCCATAGCGCCTCCCGCGGCTGGAAGCGGCAGTTCAGCGGTGAGTTAACTGTTTGCAGCTTTCACTTAATTGTTTTCTCCGAGTGCCTTGAGCGGACTAAAATAGAGCCCCCGCCCGCCCCACGTCTCACCCCCGGCTAGAATCCTCTCCCGCTATTGGCGGGGGTGCCCGCGACACACACACGCACACGGTCACAGAGTGCGCGCTGCCGCTGACAAGTGGAGCGCGAAGCAGGAGAGACTTCCTAGACGAAGGCACATTTCCTCTTAAGTGAAGCGAGAGGAGCACTCAGGGAAAACTATTTTGGCCTCTTAAGATGTCTTCCTGTTCTTTTTCGTAGAGGAGTGAACGGGTGACAGGCAAGAGCCGGGGGATTTCATTAACATTCGTGAAGAATCGGCGTAGAGGGACGCTCGCTTCTAGTAGATGCGAGCCCATTTACAAGTCCTCCATTTAATTTACACGAATGCGGAGTCGACCGATGGCAGTAAATAGAGCAGAACTTGATACTTGAATGGATAGCCCAGTCGTGCGAATATTGAAAGTTTTATATTACATTTAAGACTTTTGTCTCTTGGGAGACGCACACTGACTGGTAGTTACGGGTGACATATTGCCTGGAGTCAGCGACCTCGAGAGCAAGGAAACTACATGCAAGGCTTGTACTTTTAGGTGAATGGCAATCATTCGATTTTAGCGTTGACGCAGAGGAAATAACTTCTGGGTGGAAGTATTAAGTTGGCGAGCGAGGCGAGAATGCGAAGAGAATTGATGGCTGGGCATACACTGGATGATTCGAGGGATCAATAGGATTCCCTATACGTGGCCAATTTACGGAACGTCAAGTTTGCCCTTCGCAAACATTAAACTGTAAGGATGCGCATCAACAATCACCCAATAAAGCAATTTCTGATGCCTGGTGGTCTTAAACCTCCTGCAACTCGCCGTAATGGCGGCTTGCAGCGTGACCTGTAGATGCACATTAACCGGAAGCCTTAGATGATGTTGAATGCGGTTCCTGTGCCAAAGAGAAAGAAGGGCCGAGTGGCTCGGCGTGGATGAAGAGAAAATGACACTTATCGTCTTGTATCGGAAACGAGGAAGGACGGATAAGGGAATGAGGTAAGGAGTGATGCATGATTCTAGCGAAAGTATTGAGAAGGAAATGTGAATGAAGAGAGATCAAATTCTGCCGGGGTGTGCATCGGCGGACTAAGGCAATCGAACTGATGTTGTTGCCCCTAGTTGTTGCATCTTGTTGGGAAGCCGAGATATAAGCGCCACCTTGGCTGTTTTCCGAATTGTTAAAGGAAAGAAATGTGGTTCGTCTACGTCAACATGGTACCCTAGCCGCAGCTAAGGCATATGGCATTGGATAGGGCTCATTCCATGTTGTTTAAATGTTAAAATCTAACAGAAATGGTTTGAATTCATAGGACGGAACTAGTCTTTGCGACAGCATGCGTGCATTATGGCGTCTAAGTTTGAAATACTTCTCTAAGCATGCGAGATGAACATGCGGGCAGTGGAAAAAATGAAAAAAGTGTTAGATTAAAGGGAGTGTAAGGCTATTTATCGCTTAAAAAAATGTTTTCCTAGCGTCGTCGCTTATACTTATTCCCATATAAACATATATGATCCCTAATTATTGGTAGGAAAAGCTGGCAGTTCCAAATCTGCCGGTTCTAAACTCGATCTCTCTGATCTATGCCTGATCCCTCTTACCATAGTACGACGGGGCTAGGAACTCGCTTTGGACAGGTCACAAAAGGACCTTCTTCTAATAAACGCCGGAAATTTTACCTTTAACCTTTGGCTCAATCTAGTTTCTCTAATAATCGTGATACGATGCTAATCTTATCTTAATATAGATTTACCAACCTGGCTCAGGTGGATCTGTTTTCAATTTCGCTCCTTGCTTCCCGTCGTATTCTCAATCAGAAAAGTGTTGCGTCGCTGTGTCTGTGAATATCTACTCTCTCTGGGAACTCAAATGATTTGTCTTTATTTCGGATTTTTAGTCCTGATTGTAATCGTCGTGCTTCCATTGGATGCCAACACAGGCTATCCAGCAATAATAATAACAATGTGGCGATTTCTGTTCCTTCATAACGATTCTTCGCGAATTATGCTGCTTTTCCCTCGGTGCTAATACCGCTCAATCCCGAAAATCAATGCTCTTGTGATATAACCCATCAATATTTGAAAGTATTATCGTTTTTTGTTCGAACACCAAAATGTTATTGGCGACATCACTACTCCTCGCGTGGTTTCTTCCTCGTTTCTTTTCCTTCGGCGAAACGGAAACTTGGGTAATTTGTTTATTTTTTTTGCTTTCAGCGTGTTTTCCTCATAGTAATATGGGTTTAATAAAAAATTCCCAACACTTTCCAGAGCGAAATGTGATTATTTAACCCCTATAAATTCAGTTATCGCCGAAAGTTCCGCAGCGACGCTGGCTTCAGCCCAAAATACACCAGCATATTATTTTTGTATACATGTATTTGTATGTACATATATATGTGTTTATGTTTGTAGGTATATATGTATGTTTTATATACGTATAAATGTGTGTGTGTTCCTCCTTTGGGATTAGGCTTCCGCCCCAAGAAAAGTCAGCGGGAAAAACTGGCGTCGTGCATGAAGTTTGAAGGTGGGAGAAAACGTGTCATTTTAATCGAAGGACTATCATTTTTTGTCTTCAATTTTCATCCATCGCCTTCCCCAAATTGCCTATCATTATCTTAAAGTATCCTCTAAGCTATCACTCACTTCATGCTGAGCGGTGCTTTTTTTTATAAAAATAACAATAATAAAACATCGATCGTATTTGTGCGTGCAAGCAGATGACTTGAATGGGGCCGTTTGGTCTTACATTTTACTGCCAGAATATCGACAGCAATACGCACTTTAAAGAGAGATGACAGTGCAAAGGGACATCAAGTCGATGACGACTGCGCGGGAATGCGGCCCATGGACGGGGGGCGCGTGGGAGAGGGCCCCAACGAGGGCCATTCCTCTTCGAGGGCTGACGGATCGTCCACAGCATACGACCTGGCTGCGTGGTGCTTTTGACGTCGTTCAATCGGGGCGTTTTTATGGGGCGAAGGTGCCCCCACCTCTTCCCCATTTTGTGTCGGGATTCTCGTGGGTGGATTCGATCAATTGCTTGCGTGTGCTGCCACCTGTCGTCGTGCGTCGTTAGACTCGCGGGTCGCACGCGAGGCGGGTCCGTTTTTCGTTGCGGCACGCGACGGGGGCTCATCTCGTCGGCGGGGGGGGGGGCAGGAGGAGGCCGCGAAAAGTTGTGAAGGGAAGGGGTGGGGAAGGAGGGGAGGGGGTAACGTCACTTCAACTCCTCCCCTCAGAAAGAGGGTGGGGGTGCACCCCGCGTGGGGGTTCACGTGGATCGCCGTGCCCTAGTCCGCCGGCCGCGCGTCGACGCGGCACCGCTAATGTTCTGTGTTACTCACCGATTGCCTCCTGCCCCAGTCACGCGGGGCACGAAACCCGGGGAAAGAAACAACACTCCCCGCCCCCACCCACGTGGAAAAAGGCCAGGCCAAAACAAATTGAAGTGAAAAAGACTTTAAAAAAAATCTTCAATGCCCTCGTACGGATATATAGTATGTGCAAGGTTGTTGTATTATATTTTACGTATGTACATTTACATACAACACACGCACACACTGTTGGATACCATAGCCAGCAAGCTATGTGATTTTTCGGGTACCAGATCTTCCTGGGAAACCATAACCGGCACAGGAAAAGGAACTGGCCCCTCTACCCCGATGTGCGAATTTCACACGCTGTCGGGTTTACTACTGGGTGAACTCTATCATCACCTACCAAACCGACCTTAGGGGGTTGATTACTATGTGTATGGTTTTATAAATTATTTAATCAAGGTTACCATAAAAAAGTCCACCTGCAGAACTATTAGAGCCATTCCCAAACAATGCAAATTCATTTAAAAAAAGGCGCAAAAAATGTGTTTGAAAATGCATATAGTTGTGGGTAAAATTTTATGCGTGAATGCGCACTGAATGTATGTTACCACCTGGCAAACCGCCAACGTGTAACAATATCCTTTAATAATAATAATAATAATGATATATTTTTAGCAATAATTATACGTCTCACTTTGGGTCACGCCTGTTGCGGTCAATAATCCACGTCCACCGCCGATTCGTAACAGGTTCGCTGGAAGAACGCGGCTGCTGGCCCGTGTGGTGGATTTTAACAAACACACGCCAGAGCATGGATTTGGGGATTCCACAACCTGACTCTCCCGAACGGGTACTCCGCACCATTCAATTTTAGACATAATTGGCAGTAAACGCTAAGACCCAATCCACGTGAGTGCGGCTACGAAGCGAATTAGCTATGCTAGTCTACGAACCACGGTTGTTGCGAAAGAACCACGTATTGTTGTCATGGAATGATTCAGCAACATTTAGTCAATGTGATGGAAGAACGTCGCAAATTGTTTTCAGTTTAGTATGCGTGGAATTTCACTTTCGCTTCGGAAGCGGTCGTGCGTCGTTTGCCCGTTGAAGACAGAACGTGTTCATCTCGCATTCGGGTTCGACAGACGTGTATGTCCAGAGGAGATAATTTTCATCGCACTTTAATTTGGCGGGGAAGTGTCACATTTTATTACATTTCAAGCACCAGTGATACTCTTATGATTGTTTCAAAGTCTCTTTAATTTGTGATAATTATATATATTCTTATTTTTAAAAGTAGAAAATATTCCGTCGATAAATATGAATACAAACCATCGTTAATTTTTCATTGAAGCAGAGAGTTAAACAATATTATTATTCTGTTATCATATAGAATACGCGTATAAAAGAACGTCTTCCGGAAACTTTAATTATTAGATTTTGACATTTATTTTTTAAGTTACGTAATAATTTCATCGCAGTGCCAGGGGGTAAAAGGTGGAAGGGTTCAAAGAAGTGGGATGGGACACGAATGATTTGGGATGTGAGGTCGGTTGAACTACGTAATTAAGAATTGGATCAATGTTTTGGGGAGCGGAGAAAATGCTTTTTGACGGCAATTGTTGAATCCTGTTGGACGAAATGCCTTATTTAGCCAAATTATTGATAGGTTTTGGAGGATAGAAACGCGCATTATGTGTTTGTGTGTGTGTGTGTATGCTTGCATGTATATATGCGTGTATGTATATGTATCCCGGTCAAGGAAATATTTTTACCCTCGTGATTTGCCTGATTCTGCCTTCCCCACCTCTCCTGTGTTCGTCCTTTATATACGGTTTGGTAGGTGATGGCAGAGTTCACCCAATACTAAGCCCGACGGCGTGTGAAATTCATACATCAAGGGAGTGGGGCCAGTTCCTTTCCCTGTGCCGGCTATGGTATCCCAGGAGGGTTGTTAGGGTCCCAAATTACCCCGGCAGGCCAGTGTCCTGATAAAATGAGAGAAAATAAGGAAACTTACGTGGACCGATTCAAATGACTACTCCTCTTTCGGGAGGAATGAAAAAATTAGGAATGGTTTCTCACTGTCCATATCTTCGGTGGGTAATTTCATGGTGACCATGTTCTCGGGCATACTCAAGCAACTCCTTCCTTACCACCAGCAGAGGCATTGGTTGTGGAATGAGTTGAACCCGGTCACATTCCAGGTTTTCATGTAGACCCAAAGGAAACTATGTCGCTGTGAAGGAGACGATTGGGTGAAGGCTTTAGCCATGAGATATCGCGGTCATGTCCCTCTCCCTTCATGTGACCAGGGTTATAAAAGCGATCGATTATGATCTGGCGCGTCATATTTACCAGGAAAGCAAAATATGAAGCAAAGCTCGAAAACTTTTTTTTGTTTCCATGACTAAATTTTTATGCATATTAATTGATCCATTCGCGTTTGTTTGAAATATCGCCTAAAAATACTTAATTTTCAGGCCAGTTGTAGGTATTCCTGAGTTTAAAAAGTAAAATTATTACAAAAAGATTGTTCTCGACACTTCGTGCCCTTAAATGACCGTGTGGGCTTTTATTGAATGGCTTCTGATGTTGTCCTGCTACTTTTATTGGGGTTGTGAAGACACTTAAGTATTTTAGCATGTTTAGTACCCTGCAAGCCACCGCTTGAAGGCATGGCAGGGGGGGAAATACACACCAGACTAATTTTTATATCGAATATTTTCTCTCCTAGCTCGATAGGCCGATGTTATTCCGATCCCTTATGATTCCTGGGAAAAATTACATCTAAAATCTATATCTTCTACACTTAATCTCTCTAAATCCATTGACATGATCTCGCCTACCGTAGTGCGATGGGTGGCTAATTACACATTTTCAACACCGCCGCTATAGAGATCTCTATCAAATTTATGCAAGATATTTAATCTGTAATTTAAACTTCGCTTCCTCTGTGATATTTTCGTAATATTACCTTGCCTGTTGAAGGAAGACGGCGCTGCCCTCCGGACGGCGTGGCGATTTCCCCTGCCCTCTCCTCTGCGCCGTCCGCTGATTCCCTTCCTTGCCCCCCCCCTTCCTCCCTGACTCTCGCAGCATCCCGACTCTCACCCGCCGCCTCTTCTCGTGGGCCGCCCCCGATGCAAGCGTGAGTCCCGCAGCCATCTGGCTGGTCCCACAGGAGACCGTCTTCGACGACGGATCCCCCAGGGGGCGATCGAGCCCCCCGTGAGTGTGCGTGTGTCACCCCAACCCTTCCCCCTTCGCTCTCCGTCTCTTAATTAACGGCAATCGACGACCCGCCTATTTAAGTCCAAATGTTCAAAATTGATTCCCATAGTTACAATTATAAATTAAATTGAATAATTAAAAGAATACGTTAGGAATATAGATAGAATGGTTAGGCACCACTATATTAATTTAAGGTAATACTGTATAAGGCACGTTTTGAACGGTTCCCAACGGCAATCACTTTATACGCATCGCTGGAACGTCCTCATCTATTGCTTTCTTCCGTTATTTCCTTCTTCTTCTTGTGTATTTTTCGCACTATCTCCATATGCCTTCATCCTCTTCCCTCCTCTGTCCGCGGCCCCCTTCCCCAATATCCTCCCTCCCACGCCACGACCTCCTCGACAGCACCACTCCGCATCACAACTTGACCTGATGAGGATCGTCCCGGAAGGAAGTTATGTGGGCTGCGTATTACGCGCGCATCTTGGGACTTGGTCTTCGTCGCTGGAGGATAGGCCTAGATTGGAGGGTTTGGGAGTCCTGGTTGTGGCAAATGAAAAAGGTGAAATGGACGGAAAGTTAAAATGAACGAAGAAGTTATTTGAGTAATACTGTGGAGAGGCGATTGGGAGAAATCCAAAGGAAGCAGGAAAGATGGATAAATGCATAGTGATTTGATTGGCGATGGGATGTTGAAGAGTGTGATAGAGGGGGGGAGAGAATGTTGGGAGAAGGGGCAGGAATAAGGGATTGGGATGTTGGGCGGGATGAAGTGGGACAGGAAATATGTGGATTTGAAGAAGAGTTTATTGTAATGCGAAGTGACCCAATTTCAGGCGTAATATGGTAAAAACCCTTCATGATGAAAGAAGACACTTTGCTTTTCCACATAATTTTTTTTTATTACGACCGTTACTTACCTGAAGATGTTACGCTCTAATGAAACCTAGGTCGTAATAAAAAAATTCTATGTGGAAAAGCAAAGCGTCTTATTTTATCGTAATGCGAAATATTTGTTTAGCGGTGCTGCACTCTTCGAACAATCGTCCCTTTCACGCAGCTGCATGCATGTTTCTAATAACAAAGAATGAGGGCCCTGGGCCCATTGAGTTTCCTCCTCTCCCTGGAGAAGGTTGCTCTCGACTCGACCTGTGGTTTGATTGCTCATCGATCACCAAGTTCTCCGACGTGAGAAATCCGCACACTGATAATACAAATATGTAATTTCTTTGTAAGAGTATTTACTGATGTAGACCAATGCTTGCCAGTGTTCACGTTTATGGTACCTGACGGCATTGGTGTTTTGTGTAACTGGTTTTGTGTTTAGTAACGGTGTTTACCCACTCGGCGCCAACTGCGTGGGATAGCGTTAAAATGCGCCAAAAATGAATGAAATTTCCACTCCACAGGATATCTGAAACGATCTATTTATCCATAAGAGGGTTGTTTCGGTCCAATAAATGCATATCTTATTCCAGCTGTAATTCCACCTCTGGCCCACCGTAGCCATGCACCAGACTGAAACAAAGATGCATTTCCTCATCAGGTCGACCATTTCTAACGCATGAATCCAATGTCTCCAAAATCTTGAATCAAAATAGCCGCCGTCCTAATGCGCTTATTACAGATGTGTCGACTATCCTTCCAGTCTATTTCTATCTTCTGCAAAACGTTTATTGAAAATGTCCATTGTACTCCTTCGAACGTCTTTTCAAAGTCAACGAAACATTATTAGACGTCACGGGTGTACGCATACCATTTCCTTTCTAAACCCATACTGATCTTCTATGTAATCATATGCCCTCTCCTTTTGTTGGTGACCCCATACAATGCCTTTGCCCCGTATGAAATCTAACTCATACACGTAGTCCAGTAATTTATCCTCTCATAGTACCGCCGCTATTCTCGTTTTTAGATGGAATCAACGCCAAACTCACTTAGTCTTCCGAACAAATTCCTCCCTTATCAATGCTGCCATAAATAACCCCGTAAAAATCCGTCCAATACCGTTTTCCCCAAATTCGAGTATTTTGGCGGGGATTTTTTCTATTCTTTATAGTCTTCTTCGGTTTCATTTCCTCGGTGGTTTTTCTATCTCACATTCAAGTATTCCTGGTCCTAAGCTATCCTTATCGACATTAAATTCGTTTTATATATTCAAACTCACTAGCCTTACTATCTTTCCCATATAAGCTCATCTACATAATCTTCCCGTCATGTTAGAACTTTTTCTTCTTTGATAAATATTTTTGCATCGCATCTCTTTTTTTTGTGAGCTGAATTTCCCATCGTACATCATGGCGGTACATTCACTTTCCTGTACATATAGCACGCCCGTTTCGCTCCGTCTGCGTAAACCCTCCACCACCCTCGCACTGCTTTTTCCACCCTTTACCCTTCAAGTTTCTCGCCTCTGTTTATCGTTTAGATCTTTCTACTTTCTCCCATCTAACTCAATGTTCACATTCTTCCATTCATATTCCTAATCATATCGTCTGTAATCCATGGCACCGTAACTATTTTCCTGTTTACGTGTTCCTATCGCTAAGTTCGCCGCTTTCTTTTTGCCTTGTTTGAGATATCCACATCTTTCTTCTAATGTACCCGTCCCCTCATCCTCATTTTACCAGCTGCTTCCTGATATTCCTTCCTTTTTCCCTTTAGTTAAATTCTTTGCATTTCATTTATTTATGCTCCGCCCCTCTCTTTATCTCTAGAATTTAACATTGCACTTCATAAATACTAAATTGTGATCCAATACTGGTCCAAGTGAACGGTGGGAGATAATCGCGCTATTCCTAAATCTATGCGTAACCATACGATGTACATATATGCGATCTTATGTAGCCCGACTGATATCTTCCTGGATCCCCCGGCATTTTCCATGTGTACCTATGCCTTTTGTGGTGTGTAAATCAGATGTTGGTTATAATTAAGTTATTTCTCCTTTAAAAACTCGATACATTTCTCCCCGCGGTCATTCCGTGCCACTCTTACTTCAACCGTATTCCCTTGCCTCACTCCATTCGCCTGCCGCCCTATTCCGATCTCCGTTTCCTACCAATATTTTCTTCCGGGTACATTCGCAATAATTTCATCTTAACTGATCGTATGCATTATATACGTACTTCTTCCTCTGTATGACTAATTGTCTGTTTGCATTGCTGGATTATCACTAAATTGAATGCGTTTACTCTTATTTTGACCTATATCTTCATGTCATTCGCTGCTCTTCTCCCCAACTTTCTCTTCAGTAATATGGCGACCTCATGTTAAATTTCCACCCCTCCGCTTTATATCGCTCAAAACATCCTCCCTATCTATCCATCTAACCTTGCACTATCTGCCTATCTGATTTTTATGTCCTCCTTCAATCTCTCGCTTGGTGTTTTCCAAATCCATATCCCTAGTCCCGTCGTAACATTTAAAACCTATTTTTGAAAATGGCATTTCTCTTGTGCCTTCTTTTCTTCTGCTTTTCATCGGACCCCATAGCTGCCACAATGGAGTCAGATGATTTTGCAACTGTGTCACTGAGGAACAGATAATGTGAATATGTTTAGTCTGGCTCCTACTCTCCAACCCAAATGGCATGAGTACTTCCGTTAGGAGCCCTTATCTATGCTCCCGCCAAAACATCTCTATGATTCATGGGAAAATGCAAATCCTTCTGCCTAATCTAGTCCATGGGGAGAGAGGAATCACAATTACCCTGTCATTCAACAAATCATCCATGATAGGAATTCTGACCCATAGTTGTCTAGTTAAAACTTGCAATATGCATTATAAAATGTAGTTAAAGAGGAAATTAAGATAAGTTCTCAGATGCCTCTACTAGTCGTTAATTATTTATGATTCAGTTGTGATAGTTTTGAAAGAAATCATGAAACAAAGATTCTATCAGCAGTGCACAACTCCTTACACATACAGACATACGATAGGTAGAGTACCTAAATGATTTACCGGAATATGAGAATGGGAAACAGCAAACAATGTTTCAATCATGTATTTTTATTACTAAATTTTATTCTGTATTTAAATATTCAGTGCATAGTTTCTCTAGCAAATGATGCAAAATGGTGACACCACACCAACGTGTCATCCATAATATCGTGCAAAGTACTTGTGTCTGGTATCTTGCAGGCACCTTCTTTCCATTTGATGCTGGACCCTTTTTGAAGATTAAATAGTGAATGGTTATTACTCCATAGAATGGAATAAGTGTGCTAATGTGAATAGAATTGGGGAACTTTGTATTTCAATAACTATACACCAACATTTTCTATTTTGGTATATTAAATGGACTACGAAGGATAGATGTAAAGAATAATAATCAAGTAGGGCTGCAACAGCCACGTACACATTCACTGAAAGTACTCAAAAGAAATTTGCATGGATGTTTGGGTGAATTGAAAGAACTATAGTAATATATGCTGAATGAATTCATAACACCAGCGTTGGAAGGTGGAATCAATTTTTAAGGCTAATAAATATAATTTGGAGAACCCCAATGAACAAGGATCAAATCATTTTACCATGAAGAAAATTAGTAGTTCTTGCTACTCTTAAGAAAACTTATATGACCTCAAAAATATCTCTCAACCATGCATATGAGAAGACAGATACTGACTGCCCAGTTATTGATGAGACATCTTCACATTATAAATTTCACATGAATAATTTTTGTGCTGGCAGTTGCTAGTGTTCTTAGACATGTTACTCATTGCTAAATTTTTATGGAGTAATGGTCTGGAGGAGCAACTGGAGATGAACTGACTGTGGCATTCTAAGTCCAAATTTTGAGGATGCTAATGAAAACTCTCATGCCGACCAAATATTGACTGATATTCTGGAAACTATATTTTTTTACAAAATTACAGGCAGTTACACATATGTAAATGACCCCATTACCCTATTTGAATGCCCTGTTGGATTTTATACAGAATGTGGTCCACATTCATCCATCAAACCTCTCTCAGTCACAGTGTGTTGGTTTTCATAAAATGAAATCAGTCTGCATATTGGTTTGGAAATCATAGTGTATCCAGAATAATAAAACATTTAATTTGAAAAAAAAGGCCAAGTGGATAGTTTTTCAAGATTTGGGTGACAATGGAGCAGAATGCTACATTTTATTGTTGGCTCAAAATGGGAATCCTGGCTCACATGAAGTGATTATTCAAAGTAAATTTGGATCCATTTGATGAATTTTTTTAGTAGGATCCAGCCATTGAGATCTTGTGCATGGGTGAACATGATTCCAAAATATATGCCCATTCAAGTGAAGCATTACTGGCTGGAGATATCAACATTGCTACACTAATTAACTGAGTATAATCCTTTATTTTTTTTTAAATTGACAATCGGATGGCTGTATGGATGAGAACCAAAACATACTATAGCTAAATCACGAATATACTTTCCTGCCCTTTGGAAAATGTAGGTGATAAGATTGTATGATTGAATATATGTATGATCCACGAACACATTTATGGGTGGGCACATGAATTCCACAAGTGAAAGTCTTGAAAAAATGGAAATCCATGATGGTATAATCTTCTATTCACTATATTCACCAAAACATAATTTAAGACTTTTGATTTATGCTGACAGCACAGTCAGGGTGTTCTAAAGAGGTCCTGGAAATCCGAGGTCATTATTTACGGGTAGTCCTGCACCCTAAATTTTCAGTATAACCTACTTTTGTCTTATGAAAATGACTCTGGGGGCTCACGTTCCCATTCCAACATAAAAAGTAACCTAAGGTTAACAACATTGATGCAGCATTTAATAACCTTGGATTTTATCCTTAAACGACATATACTTCACCTGGTGAGAGATATCTGCCGAATACATGCCTGTGGAACTACATAAATTGCTATTATTGAGTATATAGAAACTGATGGAACAGGTGAAATTACCATATTATTCCCATGACATTCATCTGAATGATAATGCAAATTTCATGACATTTTATTAATTGACAAGGTACAGCATGCAAGCCCCCAGATCATTCACATTAGGGAATGTAATAACTGCACTATCTTTTCATGCTTATAAATTCAAATTTCCATTTTTTTAAGGTCCCACGTTTAGAATGACTAAATCTCTTGGTCATCTATCGTTGAACCTTTCATAATTCCCCTATGTTGATCTGAATTTGCAGAATCTATGATGAGTACTCAATGCAAGTTATTCCGGCCATGGGTGTGATCATAGCTGGTGCCTGGGAACCATACCAATATCTTGTTGAGAGCATCAGAAAATTTCCAAATCAGGTGAGCTCTTGATTATTTACCACGATTATCAACTACCACACGTTTACATTCCAATCAGCTCTGAAAACATTTGCCTCCAAGCAGGTTCAACAATCTGTTTAGTAAATGTTACAACTATAAATTATAATTTATATTACATGAAACTATGCAATCAAGTTGGGGAAAGCTCAAATGTTGCAATGTAAAATAACTTGAAGTATTTAAAGTGAATTTTCTCTAATTGACACTCCTTTTCTTCCACAGGAGGATTTCAAGAGAATGATTCAATCTGCTGGCTTTAGTGAAGTTGCGTATGAAAACCTCTCATGCGGTGTTGTAGCAATTCACTCTGGTTTCAAGCTGTAAATAAAGTTTAAATTGAAATTCACTGCTAGTATTAATTAAGTACACCTACACTTCCTATTGCTTCAAGGGATACCCGAGCAGTGAAATTGATGGTTCAAGTACTTCACCGAGGTAAACTCCCAGCAGATGTACATGCACTGATGGCAAACCTCAACACTATCCTATTACGACACCTTTTGGTATCAATCCTCGACGAATACCTAATGATAAGACCAATGATGACCAAGTACAAAAACATTGTATTGTTTAATAGTTTTATTTTAATAGTATTTAAGTACAGATTTAACAAAATAATTTATGGTTTAACTGTTAAGGTGGCCGTGGGTCAATTTGCACAATGCGCACAAAGAAAGGAATTAGGTGGACAATCTAAACTAGGGTAACGGCGGGAGAATTGACACTTGTGCCAAATGGTGAGTGGGGAAGATTTTGACACAACAAATTTAGGACATGCCATGTGAAATTCAAAGCCTGCGAAAAACTACTTATGGAAAATAAGGTTCATTAAGATCTGTGGTCCTTTCAATGGCCAACATACACATTCACAACCTCTGCTGGTAAAGGAATGGGCACAAAAGAAAGTAACCATTTGTCCATTCATCTTGAAACAAACTTACTTCAGGAAGCTATTAACACACTTGTGCTATGAAATATAGAAATTCCAAATCTCTGCAAGACTTGCTTCACGACACACTATATATTTATATACTCATCTAACAAGCATCATTTTTTTTATAACTGCAATAGCTGTTTTAATTTCCTCCTGCACCTCCTTTAAGCCTTTTTATGTTAAGCACATGCAGAGACACGAGGGAAAAATTTGTTTTAGCAAAATTTAATGGATACTGTGGAGG
This sequence comes from Hetaerina americana, assembly GCF_022747635.1. Taxonomy (NCBI): domain Eukaryota; kingdom Metazoa; phylum Arthropoda; class Insecta; order Odonata; family Calopterygidae; genus Hetaerina; species Hetaerina americana. The sequence continues at coordinate 17,182,522 of NW_027287095.1, forward strand.
AGATAAGATGCAAAATGGGAATGTAAAATAAGAATTTGACAGAGGATGGCACCTTAAGACTATGTATGTATATATGTACACAAGAGTATTTATACTCATTAGAAACAGATACATTTAAGAGTGATCTCATTTGACAGCAAATGAAATGTAACACATGAGCAATACCAACAGCAGACAAGGTGACATATGCAAATAAGCAAGCCATGTGTGTATGCACGTACACCACTTTGATTTTCTATATTTTTAACAATCTCAAGGGTTACCAGGGCGATTATAAGCACCATAGGTGTTAATTTCCAGAATTTACAACATTCCTCACTAAAAAAAATAGAAATATTTAAACAAGATTTATTGTCACAGCATTTCTTTGCGACAGAAAGGAAACAAAATTAAGTCAACAAATGTAATTCATCACTGACTTAACACTTTTTTGAACACCATAGGGAAACAAAGTTCGCGAGAGATATTTACACTGGTATAACAGGAAATGAGCACGTACACAGGGAATTAAGGCAAAAGGATGGGAGCGGTGAGAAAAATCTATGAAACACAACAGGGGGTATTCACATACAGGCTAATGTTAAAATAAGTCATTTGGTAAAGAAAAGAAAAGACTGCATTCTTTTGCTTAAAGTTCAAAGGGAAATGGTTACATGTACCTCACACAATTAAGAGATAAATGAAATAAGCAGTGCATTCCTCTGAACCAGCATCACAGACATACTCAAAACTTAATTTTTGGCTTTATGCCCTCCTTGGAGAAATCAAACATCCTTACACGAAATGGAATCTTGCCATACATAGCCTGATGTCTCTTCATTGAGACCAGGGAATTACTTCTGTGTGTTCCTTCCTTGTTTTGTTCTCTCAAGTCCCATCCTTCAGCAGCACAATGGAAATCCCAGCCAAACCCCCCCCCTTGTTGTCCCACCCACTCCAGGGCCCTCTGGTCGCGCAATCCTCTCTTTCTCTCTCAAAATCAAACGCCCTCCTTTCCCTTGACCCCTCCATCACATCAACCGACCTACAGCGAGCGAGCGATGGGGTTGGAGAAGGGAGACGGACGGACGTGTTCTGGAGGGACAACGAACAAGGGAATGGGACAATGCATTAAGAGGGCTCCTTAACCACTCTTGAACAAAAGGACCGCAACCTGCCCCAGGTAGAAGTAGATGAAGTGCCGGGTTTCGTGGGTTACGTAGCTACCGAAGTTTCGGCCGACAATGCAGTGCCATGTAGGGTTGTACCTCTTGTCGAATTCCTTCTTGATGTAAGCTGCTATGTCCTGCAAATGAATGAACGACAATATAAAATGCCAAAAAATATAAGGCAATCAGTGCAACTAAGAAAACTGTTAGGCATGATTGAAGCCAGTCATCAACTTTTCAAATAATAATTCTTATCGTCAGGCATACAAACCTTCTCAATGTTGAATTTTTCCAAGGCTTGTGTGGCACAGTCAACGGCATCTTGCTGCATCTCCTCGGACATGTCAGCATTTTTAATTACAGCTTTCCTATCAGACATCCTGCTAGACCTGAGGAAAAAAGGAAAGAACACAATTTTGGGATACTTCAACTCAAGTTCATTTAAGCAGGATTTGAAATTCTGAGGGGCCCAAAAAAAAGGCAACAAAACTAATAGAATACACCACGTAAAATGACTGATCATTCATCCTCATTCGGGAATCTAAGAAACGCACAGGCACACACTGCTACTCCTTGGTCGCCAGCGTCCGAGGTCGCCGGCTCGGGCGCGGTCCAAGCTCGACATTAGGAAAATCGTGGGTGCTTCACTAATGCTTAAACGAACGCGACCCGCGGAGTGAGAGCTTAGGGATGTGAATGATGTCCCACGGCCGTCTGCAGTTTACAGCGGCGCCAGGGATACAGAGGGTACACGGCGCGCAGCATCCCAGCCCACGCGACTCCAACACCGCCCACTCGCACGCAACCTGTAGCGCACATCCATTCCCCTCTCTCACCTTTCCCCACTCCTCCAATTTCATTCGACATTATTTATCCCGCTCCCGATTTTAAAGGCTGCCGCGCGCCGGGGGAGGCGTTCTTTTCAAACCATGAAGATCAATCATTTATGGTTGCTTTCAAAGCAGGAAAATTCGAACAAGGTGAGTAGTGACTAAAAAACCGGATAGCATACGCATAATTACTATCACCTCCACATTTTGTCGCAAGCACATCATCTATCATCAGTGGGCAACTCATACGCCAGATAAAAGAAGTTACCTAAATGGTATGAAAAAAAGATAAGTTTACGCATTCCGATTAACTTGAATGTAATAATAGTCACTTGAAAGTAACGAGTATCCATGCCAATTAAGGTGGTGGGAAAAATCAATACAAGTGAACGTGCGGGTAGAACATCATAACGTAAATGTGTGGTTTTCACATATGTGACTTTAAAATAATGAACCTCTATTCCATTACATCATGCCAACCTTAGATTTCTACCGCTTCGCACACGCACGACTACCTTCAAACCAACATGCTGCATTTCTTCCACGTTACATTTAACTACATGGACTATAAACTAAATTCGTAGCGCTTAGCGACATTCCAGCTCGAGGAACTCATATTAAATGATATAGAAAAATGCTTTTCCTGCAGTAATATATTAACGGCACAGACGGCAACTAATTCTAAACGTAGGAGGGGCAACCAACCAACCACCGACTAAAACTGCAGAGGTAAATATGACCAAGAAACGATTAAAAGATTAATTCCATTTGGAATTAATTACCTGTGTAGCAAATCTTCAGTCAGAAAGCAGGCAAGTAGACAAAGAATTCCTCCTTTAAACTTATAGAGCCAATGTTAACAGCACTATTCCCGTGGATTGCTTCTCAAAAGTTAGCGGACATGTCCAAAATCTTCTTGAAACTCAACACTTGCATCCTATTGGTCGAACCTCAGAGTCTTCTACCAGGGTCTTCTATCTACCCAGCATGCCTCTCCGCGGCTCAACTTTAGAGATACGAAAATCGATCCAAACAAAAATGAAACGAAATGCTAGCCTGCGCACGTTAAAATTCACGGGCTATAATTAATGGAGTAAAGAAGGGTAATTTTTATTCTGCTCTAACCAGAGTCCAGAGGAATCCTTATCGGTATTAATTCTAAAGCAAGCATGCAAACGTGCCACCTAAATATCATCACCAAAAGCTGCTGATCATGCACGCCATAACCTCGCTTATCATGCTCTATGTTCGCATTGAACGCTATATAGAGCTTACTGTACCAATTTATGTTCAACTTAATGGAGTCAGAAAACGTTGCCTTTATTGTACTGGTCATGGGGTGTGATTCTAGAAGCACAAAAAAGACATACATGAGATAAGGCACGTTAGCTAAAATGGAGTATTGTATGCGAATCGACATTAGCAACAATGAATGCAGTCGATTATAACACTAAAACGCTCTCATGTTACTCTCGGTAGCACTCGCCGGCGGTAATTTCTCATGAATTTATAGGCAATTTATTATTCATTTAATGAACGGCTAAATACTTGTAGGCACTAAGCAAAGCTCTGTGATTAAGTGTATCATATTTTACTTTCAGTGAAATCAAATACCTTTCGTAATTAATTAGACTATGAAAGGATAATTTGAAAATGTCAATTAAGATTAATAACTTATCTTACCTTAAAATTTAATGAGGAGAAGAACAGGCAGCAATACTATCTATAGTGGTTGCGAAGTCGTAATAGTAAAAATTTAATAATTTGTTAGTAACAAATAACGATATCGTCAGGGAAAATCACAAATATAAATTTGAAAACAATTCTTTATTTTGTTGTCTAACGTAACCCATTTCGTTGGTTTCCGTGGGCGCCGTATGATTTTGCACTTCGTACACTTCCGTCATACTTCGGTAGCCTCCGGGACCGCTGGTCGATTTCCTTGGGGTGGTTCGAGCGGCAAGAAGTAGAGACACGCGTGGGTTGCCGCCATCTTAAGTACTGAAGTTGTGCTGTGAAATAACTGAAAGTTCCTCAACTAACGCGACCCAAAAATGTCGTACGGAAGGAATGAATGCCGAATTTACGTTGGAAATCTTCCACCCGACATACGCACAAAGGATATTCAGGACTTATTCTACAAGTTTGGCAAAGTTACCTTTGTTGATCTGAAGAATAGACGGGGCCCGCCATTCGCTTTTGTGGAGTTCGAAGACCCAAGGTTATTAATAATTAGAAAAACTATTTTCAACTCTGACATAACTTATTCATTTTGTTTGCTAATTATTAGACCATTATCATATCGTAACTTTAATAACTTTCTGTATATAGTGGTGGCTTCAAAATGTCGTCGTTCCGACTTAATTTCAATTAAATGCGTAATTTTGTTGTTTACCATAGGGATGCTGAAGATGCTGTTCATGCTCGAGATGGATACGATTATGATGGATATCGGTTGAGAGTAGAATTTCCACGAGGTGGTGGGCCGGGTGGATTTCGTGGGGGTAGAGGACGAGGTCGCGGGCCTCCGGCCCGGCGTTCTCAATATCGTGTACTAGTGACGGGTATGTTTTGTGTTCATGTTAATTATGCTGTCTTCCACCGATTGTAATGAAACTGTGATTCATTCGTTTTGTTCTATTGAAGGCCTGCCTCCATCAGGAAGTTGGCAAGATTTAAAAGATCACATGAGAGAAGCCGGTGACGTTTGTTTCGCCGATGTATTCAAGGATGGTACTGGAGTAGTTGAGTTCCTCAGATATGAAGACATGAAATACGCCGTAAAGAAGTTGGACGATTCAAGATTCAGGTCGCATGAGGTTAGTTGACAGCGCTACATTGTGTAATTTTTACATTTGAAGCCCATTATTAAACAACTTCTAGCTATCTTTGGCGTAGGGTCCGGATATATAATCATTCCTCCGGTTTTGTAAGATTGCCAGCTACTTCAGAAGTTGTGGAATTTGGTCTCATTACACTCATATTTTCTGTAAGTTGAAATTTTTAGCGTCATTTCTGTCGCATTATTTGCCTTTGCACACATTTATATTCTGCTAATTTGTGGTGTTTTGTTATGCCCAACGTTTAGTGATCGTGATGTTTTATTCAAGTTTCAGGAAACCGCCGGTAGTGTTAAGTCAATTTCGTGACTTATGTTCAAAAATTGTGTCAGCTCATCTAATTTTTAAATTTTCCTCGATAGGTTTTGTGAAAAATGTATGGTTGCCAGGTCTTAAATAAGTTAAATTTTCAATGAGTGTAAAAGGATGAGCAAATAATCTTTATTCCGTCCCTGTGCCGTAGTGACCCCACACTTATTCACATCCAAGTTAATCTTGATTTATTTTCATCAAATCCAAGTCGCGTTCTTAAATATTGGTAATGCTGAGCTCGCTCTTATCTCTGAAGCTGGATGTTTTGCTTGCTCTCAGATAATCACCCTAGTGTTAATTAACGCATTTATAAATTGTTATTAACTCCAGTGACTTTCGCATAAGATCATTACAGGAGGTAAATCAGTGTACACTTTCTGATTTTTAAGTGTAAATTTCTCTTGTGAAGTAATACTTTCCTTTGACTTTCCATAACTTCAACAACCCGGTAGCTGTTTGTTAGTGCATGTTTGTATTTAACGTGCAGTAAGTAAATTCGTGAGTCAATCTATTTCTTTCACACGAGCCGTAGTAGTTGAATTGATAGAAACCTTAATGTGCTTTTTGAAAATAGGTTTTATGGGATTTTAAAAAGTTCCTGTGTAATAAGTTTCTTAGCGGTGACTTGCATTGATTAAGCTCTTGTAGTCTTGCATTCTTTAGTTGAAATGGGGGATGCTGCGGTTTGTCCATCTTCAAAATGGTACCTGTGATAAATTTCGTACACACTGCACTGAAGTAAACATATTTCATCCAAATAGATCTTAAAGAGGGGCATATTATGAATAATATGTTTAATTGATACTACTTTCAATACATATTGCTTTTCATCTTATTGCTTCATTTTTATAATGGTTTTCTGAACTTTGCATTCCTCATGCCTCATCTGATTATTGTTTCAGCTTCAGAAGTAAGAGTAAGCTTTAATTAGCTAATAGCTTTCTTGTTATAGTGAAAGTGGCAACCTTAAGTGTGGGTGATTTTTTTGGATCTGACTTTGTCTTAAGAAACATAGACCTAATTGGAAAAAAGGTTATTTCTCATCTTTTTACATTTGCTTATGTATTTTTAGGGCATGCAGCCAAATAGACGAGGAAACAATAAATCAAATGTAAGTTTTCATGGCATTTAAATGAGTTGTACAGAAGAATTTAAAGGCTTTTTGAGTTCTGTAATGTAATTCACTAAACACCTTTGGGCCAAGGATTGTTCTCAGGATCCCTAGGTAGACTGCCTTGAAACCTCAAGGGAATTAACGTGGTTCCCAAAAATGTTGATGGTTGATACAATTGTCTCCTTGGCTCATTGATTGCATTGCTAAACCCTTATTGTAATAAAATGCATAACCTGGTGAACATTTTTTGCAGCCATGAGGCAGTTCAAAAGTCCTCGCCCCTGGCACATACAGAGCTTTGCGCCAGAATTCATTGTTGCCTCTCTAGTTAACATTTCACAGAGAAAATGAATTAAGAAGTGTGATACCACATTTCACTGTGTTTAGAGGACACAAACATTTTTTGGAGCTGTAAAAAAAGGGTCCTTTGAAGAGAGTAATGAGCTGTGGGTCTAAAATACTGCAGGTAATCCATTAGTTTTAATCCATACAAGATAGCTGAGAATCATGGAGGAGTACTATGAGTGAAAATATTTAAACAAGTTATTTCTGCACTTATTGGGGCAGCCTCAATGGATGAAAGTTTCTACAAATCTTGCTCAATGTTTTTCTCTTTTTTAGTAATGGTAAATATGATGCGCGTTTTACTTCCAGTACAATTTAGTTGGTTCCTGTAGTATGATGTGATTTAGCTGAGGGTTTTAGGTTTATCAATGAGCTAGTTAGGAACATGTCAGCATAAATTCCCCATAAGATAGTATGCTTATTTAATATTCACCACTGCTTATATTATCTGGATTTAAAGTGTCCTCATTTGGATGCCTTTCAACTGAGAACAATCCTAGCAGTCTTCAGGTATTTTATTTGGTGTTGAAATAGCCTATGGTCATACATATTAGGGTTTGGATTTGGTGGAGGAATATTAAATTCCCCTTAATTTCATGAAAGAAATAATTTCATTACCAGTTTTAAAATATTCTTTGAATATTTTATACTGAAATCCTTCTAATCATAAAATTGTGTCTGTTCTTTTAGTCCAGTTTAAAATATTGTGAAGTTCCAAACTTGCATTTTGATTATAATTGTGTACTCGTATAATTGAATTGTGCGTAGTTGCAATCAGTAATTACAGCTCTTTGGCAAGTGTTTTAGTGTGAGAGCACTAACACAGTTGTATGTTTTGAAACGCCCATGTAATTTATTTTTTTCCCCAGTCGATGAAAGATTGTAAATAATTGCATGGGTAGATATTCTAGTATTTGTGATTCTTAACCTTTGTGTGGACCTTTTTATACAGTTGTAATGCACAGTTCAGTGTAATTGCACTGTGATTTTCCACTAACAGATGTACGAAGTCCCTGCTTCATATGATGTAAAGCTAATTAAAAATTAAAGTTTTGCATCTTTTGTGCCAAATGGAGTACACAAAAGTGACATGTCAGTGTCATTATATTCTTGAATTTAAGAAAGCTGCATAATAGCCATAATGAAAAGAAATGAGTAGATGTTGCGGTTTTAAATTTATTAAATTTATTTTGAAGTGGGGTACCAGTAAAAAAACTGTTTTGTGTCCGTAGTTTCCTGAATTATGGTGATGCTGATTTACTTAGAATGTTATGTACAAATGTACTCAGTGAATCACTTTGTATTTAAATGCCTGAGAACAATTGTTCAATAATTGTCACAATTAGACAGGGAAAGTAGTTCTTATCAAAGTGACCCTTGTGTAGATTATATTCACTGTTTCACTACAGTTCAGTTAAATAATTTGCTTGGTATGCTTTTTTAAGCTGCCTGGCATTTAAATGTCATTGGGAGTGAGTCATCTGATTCATGAGCAAAAGGAGTCTGAAAATTCAATTTTTTGTCAAATCTTGGTTGCCGAGATGGCCTTGCAGTCAAATCTTAGGGATTGCATACATTCAAAAGCCAGAATGTGTCTGACATAAATATTTGTTACCATGGCTGTACTTCCTTGGCTAAGTTTTGTACCTTTCAGAAGTAAAGCATTAGACATTAGTCATTTTACAACAGTGCTTTGATAATTTGTTGAGAAGTAACTCATTTTGTTGTATTAATCTGTGCAAGATCATAGTTAACTAATTGGTGGTAGCAGCTTTAAGTATTGAAAGCATGACAATGTGTTTTTTAATTTCATCGCCCTGTCTTCAAAGGTGAAGGTCTTGTGTCAAAATATTAGTTCATTGGGTTTAAGTGTATAAACCAGTTGTCATGTGAGAAAGATAGTTTGAGCTATACATCGGTAGTCTCACTAAAATGGAATGGCTTGCCTCTGGTATTTGGTGACTGCCTCTGTAAAAAGAATTAAGACGTGTTGGTGAGGTTGTTTCGCCAAGGGTTGGCTGCGGATACTGATGCCGTGGCGTGCCACGACATGTGTCCACTTTGCAGGGTGAGGTGAGCTACATTCGAGTGAAGGAGGACTACGGGGGCGGTGGCGGAGGGCGCAGCAGTGGGGGCGGGGGCCGCTCCCGCAGCCGGTCATACTCCCCCAGGCGACGGGGCACCCCCACATATTCACCGGTGCGGCGCAGCTACTCTGGGTCGCGCTCCCGTTCCCGCTCCCGCTCGTACAACTGAAGTTCCTCCCTTGCGGGCGCTCGACGTGAAGGCGGGAGGAGGGGAGAGGGGGGTTGATTGGAGAGGTCCTCCTTAATGCACCCACCCACCCCTCTCTTGATCCCCCTCTGCACTCCCCCTCAACACTGTCCACCCTCCACAAGGACCAACCATCCCTCCCGACCCCCCAAAATTCTGTTTACTTTGCAGGCAGAAGACGTAGCTCCTCTTCTGAGAGCCGGTTTGGCATGCGGAGGGAGGCAGTGGGTGTTGTGTGAGGCTCTGAGAGTAGTGGAGTGCTTAATCATGCCTGTAAGACTGGTTTTAACTGTCTGTCATGCATTGATTTATCATGTACAGCAAGCTATGCTCTGAAGTTTCTAAATCATCAACATTTTAATTGGCTATATATACATACATATATATATATATATATATATATGCAGTAAATACATTTAAAGTTCTTCGTTTGTAATGCTTAAAGAAAACTCCCGTACATTCCTATTTGGAAGTTGAAGTGAAAATTGATTTGTACACAATGCATAAATGTTATTTTTGTCATGTCATACTGTAACATGAATTCTGTTGTGATTAAGGTGTTTTTGAACTGCAACTAAGTACACCTGATAAATAAAAAACTCACTATTTTGTTAACTACATCAGTATGATCAAAATTGGATATTTTACTCAAATCTTGTGGACATTTTCTAATGTGTGTTTTCTCTTTTCATATGCGCTCGTAGCATGTAAGGATTCTCCGTATTACTGAAGTCAAACGCCATACGGATTGCATATTGGGATTAAGGAACAGTGGTCTTTTTTTTTAAACAAAATGGATTCCTGGATACTGTTTGGAATAGTCGATGGAAATGGCCCCACTTGACTCGTGGACCACTCCAACCCGTGATGTGATTGCTGTTTGGGGGAAGAGGAAGTGGATGGATTTGTAGGAGTCGAATCCCTCCGCGGGATGGACGACACATGCATCTCTCGTTAGGATTTGGATCGGAAGGAATTCGGGGATATTTCAGGGTGCGTGGGTAGGCAAGTTCCCTCACACGAGAGAATACCTATTTAAATGTGCTCTTCCAATGTGTGTAACATAAACGGGATGTTTCCTGTTGATTTCAGACAATTTTCAATTGAATCCATTAAAGATAATATCATAGTTTTTTAAGGCATTTTGCAAACCTTTCTGATTGTTGCTGAAAATTAAATGGATGTTTGTTTAAGTAACTTTCCTCATATTTGAATTTAATTGGTGGCAGTCATTTTCTAACACCTTTAAAGTGGTTTTTTTTTCAAAAAGCGATTGCTAACAATCATTCTTTTCTCTTAGCCGGAGTCATGAAGTATCAAGTTAGGATCTTGCCATCCCTCGAACCCAAAAAAGGAGGATTGGTAACGAAAGCGGATCTGCCACGGTCCCTGAGCAAAGGATAACATGAGATTATAGGAAAATAGATTTTGTGTGGAATTTAGCCCACTTCAGCAAGTGAAAAGCAAAAAGATGTATTCTCGGGAATGGAGGAAGGATGGGTTGTTCCTTGGGATTGCTAGCAAGTGTGGAGACACTAAACAAGTCAAGGGTTTTGTTTGGTGGGGGGAAGGAAAAAGGAATCAAAGGAGTCGGGGTGGACTGGATCATTCCCCATGGCACATTCATAATGGAATTGGAAACGTAGCGATGAGATTGGATTTTGGAGCATTTATCTCTGGACAGTATGTGGACATATTAAGAGGACAGAATGCTGAGACAGGGATGGTGCTTGGACTAGTTCATTGGAGGATCACTTGGAATAGGAAAAGGGATATTGGTATGTTACTTGATCACCACAATTGGGGGGGCTTTTTAAGTGGGAGTGAGGTTTGGAGAAGGCAGCTTTTAGTCTAGTCTCATTGTTTTTAGCATTGGATAAAGAACAAGGAATAGTTAATAACTAATATTTTTTTTCGGTATTAGGCAAAGTTCAATTCTCCATGAAGTAAAACTTTCATAGGCTTGCTTTCTCCAAACCTTTTCAGACACGATTTTTTTTAGTAAAAGGCGGTATTTAGCACACAAACACCCCTATGGCTAAGCAAATTTATCCTAATTTGATTTAAACCCTTTAGGTTCTGGACTTCCTGCATGTTATACACAACCCCTTTTTTTAAGCATGATTCTTCTGCAAGACTGCGCTAACATTTTAAGATTGGTATTTGATATACATAAGTTCACCCTTCGTCACATCACTTTCATATATTTTTAAATGGCATTTTGATTTTTCCTAGTCCGTTTGACTGCATTTTTGATGCTATAAACCTATGCAGTTCAGCAAGACGTGTCTTTAATGTTAAAAAGTTATAATAAAATCACATTTCATTGTTCCAGGGACCACATTTGTTTGCAAAGTTATCTGTAGATTACTTGAAGTTTTGGCAGGTCATTGAGTGTTCAAACATTTTAAATTTCTTTGCATAATTTGTAATCTAATAAAGAGTGAAATGAAATTGGTGTTTCCTTTAAAAATATCCTTTTATATGAATGCAATTTCGACGATGCTTCTTCATCGCAGAGGGAAGAGGTAAGTGAAAATGTTCTCTGGAAATCTGTGTGTCGAGGGCATTAAATGCGGAAAATGGGACGAGAGACTTAAGGTATGTACCAGGGCAAAGGCAATACTGAAAATTTAGCGCTTAATCCGTTAAATCTGACATTTAATTGAGTAACTCTGCGCCCTCACAGAGGGCGCAGAATTATCCCACACTAATTTTAGGCGATCGTGGGAAGAAGGATTTTTGTCACCCAAGGTTTAATTAAGAATATTACTCGAATTTTCACGAGTTTCCTATACTTCTATTGACAGTAATACGTCTTAGTAATGCGGAAGAATTTTAGTTCAGAACTATTTGTCACGTGATGATGTTTACTTCAATGGCTGCCGTGGGGTCGTAAGGTGGGCTGCTGTGGGTTTCTTAATTTTACACTAGACAAATTGTGTTTTTCGGTGAGCTACCCACTGTTAACTCGTGATTCGGCAACAGCTGGGACTAAATCCCTGGGGTTTCTTGCAATGGAAGGTTGGTTTTTTATCATTAATTCGCTGATTTTTCTTCTATTTGTGAAGAAATCCTTTGTTTTGGTTCATTGGCTCGCTTTTGGTAACCTTGGATTTGACCATATTTGAATTATTTTTCTCAAATTAAAATAGGAAATCGAAAATATTTAGGTCTGGTAGTGGCTTTTGAGGATTATAGTTCACATGATTTGCAAATCGATTGCTAAAGAAAATAGTTGAGTAACGTAAACATCGGGTGAAGTCTGAAATTTAATCCCTACATAACAGTAACGTATGATGTAAATGTACCGAATTGGGCTGTGAATATCTGTGAGTAATGAGCTTGTAGATATTATTAAGAGTTATCTTACGCCGCGTTCAGAAATTACTATTTAAAGGTGTAACCTACCTAGTCTCTTCTTGAGTTATCAATGGTATCTTTTTTGTGCCTTCATTATTTCTCCATCTGCCTTGCATCAATTAAGCTACGATCGTGTTAGCGGGATGTCCTGCAGTGTATAAACTATTGTAATGTTTGGTAACTTCAGTTGCGATTTTTATAACGACTATGTTTTACCGAAAATGTATCAGGTTTGGGAGTTTCATGCTATTAATCACCAGTTTTTGAAAGCCCCAATTCGTTGAATATTTGAAGGCATTGTTAAGTTGCTTCAATATGCTGACCATGTGTTTTTTTTCGAATAGATCGTAACGCTGCCTAAAGAAAATGATCTCTACCTGGGCAGTGACCCAGATTGTACTCGTGAGGTATAATCGAGGGTGGCAGATGCATTAGTTGCAGTCAAGTCGGCGTATTGCCCACGATCAGCTGACGATGTAAAGATTCAGTTGGGAAAGGCTGGTTGGGAAAGCAACCTGCCCTTGAAGAAGTTTAGTGATGGTATGGAGAAGAAAAAGAAATGTGTGGTGATGGGGTGGATGGTGTTTTATCTATTGACTACTCAAATTACACAAAAGGAAATGGAAGGTAAACTGTAGAAGCAATAACCCATCCATCTGCGGTTATTTTGACCAATATTTGACAAAGTTTTACTTGTGTCGATTTGAATCACGTAAGTGGATGACCTGTCTGCAGATAACAGTGGCATCCTCGGTGAATATCGACCGTAGGGCGGAAAGTCGGCATTGCCACGGTTTTGAAGAGGATTTACAAGATTATTTTACATCTATATGTCTGCCACAGACTCAATCACAATGGATCCAGAAATTGCTCGTTCCCTTTCACGGGCATATTCCATCATGGATTCGTCCAGGGTGTCCACATTTCTCATCTCCATACTCCTGATAGTTTATGGGAGTTTTCGGTAAGTGACATTTCATTCATGAAATTTTATGCAAATTTTGCCATGGGAGAGAAATTTCCTAATTGGTGGGTATTTCGCCGTGTGTGTATCAGTGTATTCCTTATGATGGAACCGCGCCTGCAAGTTAGTCCTCAGTGTTGCTAATTTGCACTTTGATTTCGCGCTGGGTTAGCTTGATAAACGTATCCGCAGACAGGGAAAGTGATCCGTGGGAGGTGATCTTGGCGGGAGAGAAAGTGGCTGGGCTCCCCGATCGGTGAAAGTTGCATGATACAATCAAAGGCAGAAAGGTATTGCCATAAATAGGCAACAGTTTGTCAAAGGTTTACAGCCCATCAGTCAACCACTTTCCATTTACATTATTGTTAATAATATAAATTTAAACACCGGCTGGAATCCATGGATCAACATTTGTCTAATTCATTGATCTATAGCGTGTCTTTACCCAGCAAAGGGCACTAATGCGAAGCATTTGTGAATATTTGTAAGTTAAAAAATAACACGTACAGTTCGCGCCCGCGAAAAGTATTTTCCAACAAAAATAAGAACGTAGCATTTTTGAAAGAGTTAGTGAAGGAGGTACATAAAGTTTGAAGGTGCTGACCCTCCGCTCTAAAAGAATTAAATGCAAATTTATATAATTTGTAATTTACTCGCGAACATTTTACACTTTGTGTAGTAAAGTGTATTTAGTTTAATTCACTGAACACCGATTGCTCACCGGCAATTTCCAACCTGCTATCGTGTTTTTGATGAAACCAAGCTGCGAATGTTAATGGCTATTAATTCGATGAGTGGAGTTAATAATATTACTCTCCATTGATATCTAATTAATAAACTATTTAATGTTCTATTTGAAATCCTGGAGAAAGAATATAAAGTGGAACAGCTGGGCTGTTACTTAGGACCTGTTTTCACTCGAGCGGACTCCCGTACGTCTGCTAAAATTACAAGCTCTCGTTAAGGGTATGATTAACAGATTGAGTATAGATGCACTTATTCATCAAATTGAGGATTAGAATGATATTAAAGCACTAGATGAATGCCGAATTAATATTTTTCTCTTCCTATGCCATTCTCCTAGACTCCATCCTAAAACTAATTACTGTACCTTTACCAATATAGTGATAACCATTATTGAGCGATATAATTATTTGGTAGTCAACTATTTGAGGTAAGCTTTGGATGAACACAATACCAATGCATTTGCAAGCCTCACTTAACGAGAGTCAAACAGACACCCCACCCTACATTGATCTCTTCTACTCAGCATAAATGCTACCTCTATTCCAACCAGCATATGTCTCCTCCCCCTACCTCGATTGCCTGATGTTCTCCCCTCTATCACATTCCACTGCCAAACTGAATTCTGCATTCGCCTTCCCTGCCTGTTTTGGATTTCTATCTCTGCTTGCCTGCCATGCCTAGTACTTTTTCAGGTTTTTTCCTTTCCATATTTTTAACTCCTCTATCTGTCTCCAAACCCACATCTTGAAAGCCTGCAATCCTTAGCTATTGTCTTACTTCAATGCTGTGCAAAACCATACTCTGTAACAACATTTCTGCTAATCTTTTCTTAAATCTTTCCTTCCGCAAAGCCCTAGTCATCAACTCCCTCCTCCTTGTGAAACTTTTTTGCCCAATGCTACTTTAACCATTTTGGTCCAAAACATTCTCAGGACAAATAAACTGCTCTGCTTGCACTAGTTTTTGCCCTCCTATGTTAAGATTTCAATTAGGCTTTCTCCTTAACTCTCCATGATTATCATACTAATTTTCTAATGCTTTCAGCGATGGTTGCAATCCCTTAACTGACTGGCCAATTAAAGCTTGATCATATGCAAATGAAACTGATTTCATGAATCCCCCACCTATGTACTTTCCTTCCCACCTCCAGTCCTCCCTCCCATGCCTTCCTCATCATCATCTATGCAAATTTGGAAAGAGGAGGTGATAGTGTTCATCCTTGTCTCACCTCCCTACTAAGCACTGCCCCTTATCACTCTCCATACACCACGCACAGCTGAGCAATCAAAAATGTATTCCAATGTAATTGGCTCTCATTAAGGCCTGGGAGACAGGTTTTTGAGTTTAACATGGTGAAGAGTGAGATACTAGCACTGCGAGGTTATAAATATTGATTTTAATGCATTGTAAATTGAAAAGGTTTAAGAAAAGATTTTGATTATCACCACCTGTTGACCATATTTTTGGATACCATTGAAGTTTTTACTTCCATGTCCACTAGTTTGTTGTAGGCTGTGATGCCAGTAAATAATCCAGGAATCAAACGAAATCTAATCACTATGAAATGCTATTGCTTCAGTCACCCACCCTTCATACCTCATTTTTTTTACCCTTGCCGAAGAAACTAACCTGTGCTGTTTACTGTTGTTGTTGAGGACATATTTTATCCTTTAATTTTTTACACCAAGAGATAATGTAAGTTTCAGCTGCGAATCCTTGATGTGGCCAGTATGATGCTTAATAGTAATGGTAATGTACTGTTTATGATTTTTTTGGCAGAATTCACTTGGCTATTCATATTTCTTATCCTCACCCAACATGACACAGCATGACCTACAATGCTACCCTACAATATGACCTTCTTCAATACTGCATACTTAGTGCATCTAATCTTTCCATCCAATTTCCTTATTCTCACCTGCCCAACACTCTCCCCTCTTGTCAGTCTTTAACATTCCTTCACCATTCTAAAATACTCTTGAGTCAACTTCTCCTGCCTTGAATGTCTCCCTAAAATTCTCTCTCCACCCCTATACCATGCCTAGCACATATTTCCTTATTTATTTTCCTATCCATTAATTTTATATTTTCATACTCCTTTGCACCCGCATCTCAAAAACCTCCAATATACTACACATATCCTTGTGCCGCAACAACCTAATTTCTGTGGTGTGGAACTGCACTCCATAACAAAGTTTTAACTAATCTTTTCTTCCTCTTCTTACTCGAGGTCCCCGTTATAAACTCCTTCCACTTTGTAAATAGTTCTTTAACTTCAAGAATTTTTCTTCTTATGTCTCTAATACTAGGGCAAGTCACTCTGAGCATCTGCAGCTCCACACTAGCTATGTGATTTTTCGGGTACCAGATCTTCCTGGGAAAACATAACTGGTGCAGGGAAAGTAACTGCCCCCCCCCACCCTGATGTGTGACTTTCACACGCCGTTGGGCTTATGGGTGAACTCTTCCATCACCTACTAAACTGACCTTCGGGTTGAATACTGTGTTTGTGGTTTTCTTATGGTCTATAATACTATTATCTTATTCAAACAAAACACTTCCTTATTTAGTTTTTTTTAGCAGCATGCAGTGCATCTAGCAGGCAAAATGCTCTACCTGCTTTAGTTTACACCTGCATATTTTAATTTTTAACATAGTCCTCCAATTTCTGAAGAACCTAATTACCTTTGTTTCATTTACATTTATTGTCACCCTATGCTTATTACATTGAGTTAATGACTCTCCAGTGACTCCTCACCAGTCTTGATTCCTACCTCCCAGTCCTCTCTAGGCCCTTCCCCTCCACTTTTACATTGAAACAGATGGTTGGTGGTGGGCAACCTTGTTTTACCCCCTGCCTAGTAATGCCCACTGCGACTATATCCAATACTAACACCTGTGCAGCCTGAGACATTTACAGGTTCTGATTGAGTTGCCTAGCCCTTCAGTCTACCCCTATCTTCCACAATACATTCATTAATTCAACCCAATCTGCCTTGGAAGGTCGGAATTGTGGAGAAATGAGGTTCTTCAACCAGAAAGTAGATGGTGGGCAGTGGAAGGATAACTGACTCATTTGAATGTAATGTGAGAGAATAATCTTTTAATTTTTTTTCTTTCAATATGTCTTTTGAATTCTATGAGGCAGTAAAGAATTGTGAATCACATTTTGTATACATTGAAGGAGCATTTGTGTTCAGTTAATTGGGTTAACCTAGTGTTGGCTACGAAACAACTGCCTACTTATCTTGCAGCTGAGTATTAAACGATATGTACTTATTTCTTTGAGGGAGAACATCATGGTAGGTTAATATTACTTAGTCAGAATGATATTTTTTAATAACACTAGGTGCCTAATGATAATCTCCTGTATTATCACTTGTTTAGAAATTGGTATTTTCTGAATGCCAGCAATAAAAGTACAAAATTGTGCCATGCTGTAATTAGCATTCATCAATCTGCTTAAAGAAGTTTAAAACTCTTTTAAGTGTGGGATTCGAAAATTACAACCAAGGCAATCTCTCTATCATATAGGGATTTTAAATGAGCCATTAAAATTAAAAATCATTTAATGAATCCATTGTACCCATAATTCTGTACAACTGTGGAAATTGTTGAAATATTTGCATTTGTTAATATTTAGTACTGATCATTGGTTTGCATTGGGGCTATGAGGTAGCACAAAACTTCAAGAAACAAACCCTTTAAAAATCATTTAATGAATCCATTGTACCCATAATTCTGTACAACTGTGGAAATTGTTGAAATATTTGCGTTTGTTAATATTTAGTACTGATCATTGGTTTGCATTGGGGCTATGAGGTAGCACAAAACTTCAAGAAACAAACCCTTAACCTGGGACCAGATGTAATCTAATTTTTGGCCATTCTGATACTCGATGACTTACGCTACCTTTTCTTATTTACTGTTCGTATTTTTTATTTGTGGCATTTAATATCCTTTTTTTTTATTTGTTCCCACCTCTTTTCTATTGCACCCAAGGGCTTGTCCTGATGAAAAATATTTTGGCTGCATTCTGGTACTCTCCCCAATGTTCCGGTCATTTCTTGTGCATACCATTTTCTCAGAAACCTTTCCTCGTTTATTCACTTCAATTAAGCATAGCATTTTAACATAAGCTCTAAATTGTTATCTGAATTTTCTTAGCAGGTTTCAGTTTTTTCCCTAGTGATGCTGGCAAAATACGGTCCTTTTTCTTCTCCTGCTTGGCTCCCTCAACGGTAACCAACTGCCCTCTGTTTCACCCACTTCCACCAATGTCATCCCTGGCATCCCTGCTTCCACTGTATCGGCATGCACAACCATCCTTCTCCCTTCTTCATCTGTCCCTCAGCTACCGTTTCCTCAGGATTCACATAATCCACCCAGCAGACCCCTACCCTTCCCAATCGCCACTTCCTCTTGGACCATTTCCATCCACTCCTCCCTACGCATTGCACCTCATGATGTCGCCCAGCCACTACCCTAGGTCTTGCAAATAAATTACCTGTGAAATTATGAAAACGTATGGTGTCAAAGTAAAAGAAATTATCATTTCTTCTGTTGAGTATGCCATTTGGACTCACTCTTAGTCCTGTTCTCCCACCAGTTCAGGAACTTTCAATGGTTGGTCAAATTGTGTTGGTAGTGCTCAGAAAACTATTTGAGGTGTGAAAATAGTGTCTTGTTAATATGGTGATGTTAGGAGTGTTGATCTCCTATCATTTTGGTGAGAAATAAGAATTATTTGAACTGCTTTCCCTTTCCTGTAATCATTATGATTTGTCCTTGGCCTTGGTTGTATTTTTTTGGCTTTCAGTGAACTACCATGGTTCAGGAACCATGGTAGTTCATTTTCAATCTGTACATTATGCCATTAGAGTGGACATTCTCTTCAGTGAATCCACTGAGGACACCAAGGAGGTGCTCTACAAGCAATTGACTTTGGATCTTAAGCATTAGTGTTTTAATGTTGCCATGTTGAGGAAGTTTCAACTGTGGGAAAAATGGGTCTTAGGTAGGACAGAATCACAAGCAGTAGCATTTTAAATGGGTTTTACTGTGCACATGTACACACCCTCTGTGCCATTTCCTTTCAGGCCGTGAGTAGTCTGGGAAGCTTATTTTTAAGTTGTTTCATGAGACTTAAACTTCATTTACTAATATTTCCCCTTGCTACCCTTACTTCCCTTGCATACTTATGTCTCCCATCACACTTTCATAAGTGGCATACTGTATCCAAGTCTTCAAATACTCTTTGTTATGTTAAACTCTTCAGCCCATGACACACTCTGTGAATACTACATCTTTTTCAATCCAGCCTAACTCTCATCCCATCCTCTCTTCTCTCATATGCATTTTTTGTTTGCTAATTTGATTCTCATCCACACTCTCCACATCACCCAACCAATGCAACATACTTGTTTTGTACTTATCTGTTTCTCATGCATCCAATTCATAGTCTTTCATAACTCTCTCATTCTTTAGCCTTTCACGTATCCCATACCAATGACATTCATTCAGCTCTGCTCTTCCTGTTCTGCTCCCAAGATTGGCTTCGACTGGATAAAAGTGGGGAAGAGTTCACATTTATAAATGGCCGTTTAATACAAATAAATCAATTAATATTATTATTGACACAACCTTTCTACTGGACTGTAGGCCTGGCCTTTGACCCCTTTGGCCATTTCTTGGTAAATAGATGATGTCGATAACAGGCTTTGAGATTTTCAAATTAAGTTGGAGCATTGAAAGTTTTTTGATTGTATGTAATTGTATTGTAATCATTGATTTACAAATTTGATTGGATTTCATGAAAAGATCTTGATCCTTGTGACTGGCCCTTTCATCTTTACATATTTTCACAATACTTCATGGTATAGTATTTAATCCATTTGTGTTTTCCAAAACTAATTTCCTTCTTCATACTTTTGTTGAAGTTCCTTCTTGTTATTACTCTAAAAATCATGAATTCCAAAGTCATTTTGTTAAGCGTTTCAATATTGGTCACTCTTGTTAATACTGCAGTATGAAAATCCATTTGAAGGTCCAATGAAAATCTATTGACTTATAATGCTTTGATAACAAAGTCACAATCATTTGGCACTTTCAGCCTTTAGGATGTACACGATTTCATTTGTGTGCCTCATGTGTTTTGAGATATGTCCCTGGTTGTGGATGGGCATGTCCCCAGGGCTAAGGGGAGGGGCCCACTTGATAGCGGTGCACGTGGACTGACGCCTTGTGTTTGCAGGTCCCTCAACATGGAGCAGGAGGCACAGGAACGGGAGAGGGAGAAGGAGCGGGCCAAGCTGCTGGCGGGTGGTGGGGGAGCAGGGGGTGTTGCCGCGGTGGGGCCGGCTGTGGGGGTGGGGAGCGAGAGCAACGTCCAGACGCTGGACACAATGCAGGCGCTCTGCCTGCCCCTCGGCGCCTCCATCTCCCTCCTCGTCATGTTCTTCTTCTTCGACTCCATGCAGATGCTCTTTGCCATCTGCACCGCCAGTAAGGATATGTGTATACATACACAGATACATATATACAGATACATTTGCATATATATACATGTATGAATTGATATCTGAAAGATAATTAAATGCTTTGAAAATTCGATATACTTTTTGAAAAAATAAAAGTTTAAATTTGCATTCTTGAAAGTTTTTAATTTTGATCACAAAATCTAAATATGTCAATTTTATTTAATGATTTTATTTAAACATATTTATATCATCCATACGTTCCCATTGTTGTTTCTCTCATAATCATTCATTAGACGTAAGAATTCCATATTCTCCTTTAAGGTGAAGAAATACACAGTTTTACTCCTCAACTAATTAGTTATAAACTTTCTACATTGCATTATTTTAATCTGTATATTATATGAAGAATATGAATCTGTATCAGCACACATTTGTCAATGTTTGACCTTAGTCAATCATTTGATTTTTACTGGCCATGTGATTGGTTAAACTTCCTGAAGTAAATATGTTCTGCCATTCACTTGATGATCGTAATAGTAATGTGTTCAAGACACCATAGTATTGTTTTCAGCAAGATAATTACTCTGTGTTCTTATTGACCACTTGATTCTCTCATTATAAAAATGACTACAAAATGGAAAAAAATGTTCTTTCCTTTGTTTAAAACTCGAATCAATCCCAAGGAAGGACAAAGGAGTCTCTGAGTATATATCTGCTTATATCATATTTGTATACGACCATATTTTCCACATATTTTGGTTATTCGTGTTTTGCAATTATCCATGCATCATCATGTTTCCATCAGCACCTAGATAATTTTGAGAGTTTACTGTCTGTGGGGCTCATGATTTCCCCAAGGAGCCGTTGTAGAATTTCTATATCTACTGATTTATTTCTCAAACTTCAATTACTCATAGTTTACTCCTGTCCTCATCTATTTCTCTGCTATGTGTCCTGCCATTGCAACTGTTAATCCTACCCATAGTGCGGCATTTTGAAAATTCCTATTCCCCTTCATTCATTAATTTATAAGATACAATGCTTATGAATTTCAGTGAAATGGGGATGAATAAATAAAGCTCATGCATTATGAGATGAAAGAACAATTGTACAAAATTTTACTGATGAGATTCATAAAATTCATCCAATTGCAGACTTAAAATTGGACCGGGCATCATGAGAGTTTATTTGCTTTTGTTACAGTCATTGCAACTGTGGCGCTGGCATTTCTCCTGCTTCCCATGTGCCAGTACGTTATTCGTCCGTGCTCGGACGGGAAGAAGTAAGTACTAAAGCAGGGGAAACAAAATTTTCCTCAGCATTAAAGTATTATTATTATTATACCTACTCTTTGCTAATTTAGACTTGAAGGAGAGTCACATTTTTTTATCTTTCTTTGGGTATTATTACCTATTTTTAGAGGTTCACATTCCAAGAGAAGGGAAATCCCAAACAGTAGTGGTCAGACTTTCGTGATAGACTTAACTGACCTTTTTGTCAGAATTGTTATAAATAATCAGAAGCAGATGAAAAATAACAAAAAGTGGTTTGGGGTTGAACCTTATGAAATGCATTTGGAAAATTAGTTGTTCAACTTTTTTAGTGTAATGTTTATAGGTGTTTGCACTTCCAGTTGTTTTACATGGCGATTTTCTGATACTTCTCTTGCAGGATATCATTTGGTGTGTGTGGCCGGTTTACAGGAGCAGAGATGCTGTCTTTCTCTCTGGCCCTTTTCATCGTCTGCATTTGGGTGTTGACAGGTCATTGGCTCCTAATGGATGGTATGTTTATCTGCTTTCCTTCACTCCTGCAATCTCCTGATATATGTGTTCATTCCAGCTCATAAACTGTATGAAAGTATGAGGGTGACCTGGAAGGTTTATGGCCTGATGATGAAAATGACCATGTATGTTTTCAAAAACATTTTCTTTTGCAACACAATCGCCGTTACTATTAATAAGTTTCATCCAGTGGTGTTCCAATGCCATTGTCCCATCCCTGCAGTGTACTTCCGGAAGTACTGCAAATGACTTTGTCTACAGCTGCAATTGCTTCTTGATTGGGCGAAAAACGTTGAACAGCGAGGAAATTTCCCCATTGCCAAGGCACTTTATTTGGCAAGTGCATTGTCTTGATGGAAAACTGTTTTTTCCCTCTGTAAGACTGGTCGGCTTTCATGAATTTTTGTGTCCAATTTCACTAGAAGGTTAGAATAGTACTCCTCAGTTATTGCTTTGCTATTTTCAAGTTAGTTGACCAACAGAAGTCCTTTGGCATCCCAAACACTGACTCCATGACCCTTCCCGCCGATGGCACTGTCTTCTCCTTTTTCTGAGCTGAAGAACCATCTCTATCCACTGCATGGATTGTTGTTTTGATTCTGGTGTGCAATGGCAAATCAATATTTCATCCCTTGTCACATATTGATGCAGAAAATCTCTATTGTGTTTCGTAAAGCATATCAAGTACTGTCGTAAAAGTATTTTCTGAATGTGTTTTTGATCCACAGTAAGCATACGCAGCACCCATGTCGCACAAAGGTTTGTCACGTGTAATTCCTTGTGCAAAATGTATCTGATGCAATATTTTGATATCCTTAAAATATTAGCAATATCTCGCATCTTTGTCTGCCAATGTTTGAAAATCATTTTGTGCCGTTTTTAGGTGATGTCGGGTGTTGTTTCATTTTTTGGACGTCCTCGTTAATCATTTTGTAGGTTTTCACGGTCACTTTCAAACTCAGCCGCCCATTTCTTCCAGGTGAAAATTAAAGGTGAAGGGTCCCCATACAGATTAAAAATCCTCAAATAAATTTTGGTCGACATGAAACCATAAGGAATTTTATCACTGCACAATACTTGATTTTTCCCATTTCTAACAACTCATGGATGATCACTGCTGCAAATGATTGCATAGTGAGAAATGCTGGATGGAATGGCTTGCAATTTCACAGGGAGCCTGCTAACATGAGAGAAAACAATCATGCGAGTTGTGATGCCATCTATGAGCGCGGCCGAGAACTTTTCAGACCACCCTCGTGCGGCTTCATCCTCATTGGTCGCATCCATGGTGGGGCAGTGGTGCTTGGCTCTTGCCTGCTGGGTCTGAGATTGAGCAATGCCCTTAAACAACTTCGGTCATGGTCGGAACTGTTTTTTTTTCTAAGCTCCAGAACCATGGGAAGCGTGCAAATTTTGTATGCTGTTCGTATTGTTGTTAGTATTAGGGGTGTGCACAAATGAACCATCAAACTGACCTTTGGTTTGTTACTGAGTTGTCCCATGTTGTAAGGGTGGGCTCTTTAATTCACGATAATTTAAAGATTGCAGTAGTTATCTTAATTTACATTTCTAGGGACCTTGGAAAAAGTATAAATATTGGAAAAATGCTAAATTGGGGAAAAAGGTAGAAAGGAGTCACTCTCTCGGTGAAACTCACTAAGGAAAGATTAAAAATAAGATGCAGGGTAACAGGGCAGACCATAAGAGAGCATAATGTGATATTCATTTCTTCCAGAACCTCGGAGGATTACTACCTTTTCCTCTGCAAAGTGAGCTAATTTTCATGTAAAGTAGTAAATGAAGTAACAGTGTACTGCATGTGAAGAACTGAACTACGATGCTGTGTCAAATAATGATAGTCCAGATATAAAATCTTTGTCTTAACAGTAGCATTCATTCTCTTTCAAAAATGTGTCATATTTCAACATCACACTTTTGCATTTTGTTTTTGTGTAATACATAATACACTTAAACACAGAACCAATTGCATTGTACTAAATGTGCTGTATGCTAGTGCATTCTATTCTCATGTCTTTTTGTACCATTTTGAACCATACAACACTTACAAGTGGAAGTAGTTGATCTCTATTTCATAAATGAAATTGCATGCAGAGTTTCAGAGAACAGTGGAAGATACCACAACAGTTACCTTGATGGAGGACAACTCCAATGTGCTTAAATGTTGGCTCTAACCGTGTGAAGTTTGGTGCATTGCACACGAATTTTACTTGCTCCTGACATTGTATTCATAGTAATTCATCACAGCATCCTTTAATTCCTTCAGAAATTCAATTGTAAAGGAATACCTCAATAACTCAATTGTTTGAAGCACTCAGATGGGAATTGAGGGATTCAGGTTCAAATCCATGTCAATGCAAATGATTTTTACCTGTAGCAGTTGTTACACCAGCCTTTTCATGTGCTGTGCCGCCATGTTTAAATTGTTACTCCAAACTGGTCACACTTCTGTCACCAGATGTTTAGTAGTGCTCATCCCTGCCATGAAAGGTCATATTTTTTGAAAGCATTAAAAATACACGATAACGTAACAAAGTGGCATTATTTTATAAGTGGTTTGGAAGCTCATGCTAGATTGATTGAGAATAGTGGAAATGATTGGGAAATCTAGTAAACAAAAGTATAAATAAAAGGAAAATTGAAAATGAAATAATGTAGCAAAGGTTTTATCTGCATTTAAGCAATTAGAAAGTTGCCAAGAAATTGTGGAAATTATAAAAATGAGGCATTTTATTGTGAGTCTTTTATTCAGTCTTGGTGGAAAATATGAAAAAGGTATTCATTTTCCCTGCTCTCCATCCTCTTGTTGATGCTTCTGAGAACCAATTTAACTGTGTTGTGGAATGTTGGGAATTTGTTTAAACGAATAGAATGAGTTGTTTTGGAGAGGGCTTTGTGTGGACCACCATTTGAGCACTCAGCCAGAAGGAATGGAGCTTAGCTTCTTAATAATAAAATAAAGACAGGGAAGAAAGAATTTTGAATGTGATACAGCAATAAAATGTCAGCAATGGCCATTGTGTGATTGTCGGTGCGGGGGAATGGGAGGAAGGGCTTTTGCAGGAGCCTGCAGCCTCTGGATGGTAGTCCTGTGAAGTCTACATCTCCCACCATTTCTATGTTATTATGCATTTTCTTGGACCACATAATCTTGGCTAGTTGGCGAGACCTAATTAGTGTAATCATCAATGACCTAATATAGTTCCAAAAATTTAAATCCACTGTACTTCTAGATGCAAGTTTATCTGCATCCAAATAGTTTTAACTTTTTAATATTGGTGTATTTTGTTTAAAGTTGCCCGTGGAGTGTATTCATCAATTGCATGTTCATATGTTCTGTTGACTGCATCCAATAGTGATAGTGTCAAAGAAAGCTTTGTGAATTCTCAACTTCTGGTGACCTGGGATTCTACAATAATACTGTCTATATGTGTGATACGATATTCATCAAAAAAGGCGAGTTCAGAAACGTATTAAAAAACAGAATGAGTAGGTGTTGGACATGTTTTGCTTCAATCAATCATTATGTAGTAGTAGTCAGCATTGTCTATATCTCACGTATGCATTACTGTCACCATTTAGAGTAGAGAAAATTAAGCTGTAGGAAGAAAACATTCTTAATTTAATTGAAATGTAAATAGCGTAAAATTTTATAATAAAGTAGAAGTAAAATGTTATAATATCACTCAAAACATTCACTGATACTAATATTACAGGTGAGTGTAAGTTTTTACATGCGCTGACAGCATTTCATTCTGAAACAAATGCTAACTGTAAATACTCAATTTCACATTAGAATTTGTCAGTTCGGCTCGATATACATAATGCATATGGCTTGAAATTTGTTTATGGTGGATATTATCAAGGCATTGCTTTTACTTACTCTTCTCTTAAGATGTGATGTGTGGTTTTAAGAATTGCAATGAAAAAAATAATTTCTTTATCTTGAAGACACTAATCGGGCTGCCATGCTTGGTGACTTGGACACTGAATGTCCATGGTTACTTGACTTTATATTAAGTGATAGATTCCTTTACCCTAGAAAGATTAAGCAGCAACCATCACATGCATCCTCTGAATCGATATCTTTCTCATGAATTGAAGCATTACTTAAATATAATGAAATGTTTCACAGATCACAGAACATAACAATGTTTAAGTTTCAATGCAGCCTTAACAGTCAGTGGTAATGAAAACATGTGAATTAGTTAGAGTGGAAGACTTCCAAACAAGTCCCAGTAGAGTGTAATTTGTATCTTGATATAATAATGCTCATTTGAACGAGAAGTTTCTGGCTTTTGAGTTGTTGGTATATATTTTATGCAATGGAATTTAGACAAAGTATCTATGCAGCCACTCTTAGCAGTAGTGCTTGAAATGCTACTGTGACAGACTAAATATCTGGACATTTGACAAATAGGGAGAGTAATTTATTATACTGACATAATGTTATTCTACAGGATTCCCTGTGTTAATAAGTGAATCCCTATTGAGGCACTTGTGTAGTAATGTGGTGACCCCAATAATGCTTAGGGAGGAAGATGGTGGCTGTATAATTTTCATAAGTTAGGTACTGGAAATTTGTGTATAATTTTAAAGTTTTCATTGAGAAAAACACTAAAAGCCTAGCAGAATATTTTCAATGTTTTAGTTAGTTTACATTTTATTTTTATAAATGCCAAATAATAGAAGTAGTTAGAGGGTTGATGTTTGGAGGGACTGGGAGTGGAATTAGGATTTGTGTTGGAATCCACTCCCAATCCTTTCAAATGCAATAATTTATTTGAGACAATTTATTTAAGCGTGGTAAAAATAATAAGTTGTAAAATATGATGCTAGTTGTAGTGTGTTCATTGTAGTTTTAAAAATATAACTACTACTTTTGACGTAGCTAACATGTTTTTTCCTTAGTAAATATCTTTTGTATAAAAAGTATCGGAAAAATAGATTTATTTCAGATATTTCTACAATACCTCAAAATTCTTTAAAGTAAATCCCTTGAGCATGGACACAATATTGCTAGTGGTTTTTCCAAGACCCTTTAAGGTTTCCTGGTAGGTAGATTCCGGGAGGTCCATAAGTGTATGCATGCAAGCTTTTTGATGGCACTTAGGATCCAATGGTGGTGTCCTTTGAGGGAGGATTTCACTTTTGGGAATAGGAAATAGTCTGCTGGTGCCATGTTGGGACTGTAAGGGGGATGGAGAATCATTGCGATACCGTTGCAGAAAGTCTTTGCAAGCAGACACTCAACTCTGCACTTGTTGGTCAATCAAGATCTTTGGGATGAGTTTAGCGCAGATCTTTTGAAATGCCAAATTTTTAGTGATAATGGTGTGCACTGTCATCTTATCAATGGCAATACAATCTGCGATCATACGGACACTTAACAGACATTCTGAATTCAGCACTTCACGCACACTTCAAGAAAAAATTTCTTACCGATACTTTTTGTACAATCCTTATATAACCTTTTCTAAATGAGTATGTAACCTTTTTGTAACCTTAAGTCTACGTATCAGTGATAGAATAGGTAAATACTCATCATCTGTACTGGAAGAAAATGTATCGTTTAGCCAATGATATGCTGAAAAACTTTCAGTATGGAAGCAGCAAGAAAAGCTTGACACTTTTGGTACTTGAACCATATAAATTTCATTGTTCATTCTAAAATATGTTGAAATATGTCTTACTTATATTTATTATTTCCCTCGAATGTCGGCATAGAGTACTGAAGGTGATAGACAAAAAAAGCAGAAAATGTCATGTGTGGCATAGATAGTAAAAATAGACAAACTCATATGGATGCTATTTGTGTTTCAAATACCTCTTAACAAACATTATGAAACTAATATAACTATTCTACATACAATTAAAAATATCTAATTTCATGGTTTATGTGCATAGTGGAAACAGACATAGTTCTTCAATTTGCTATGACTGCTGTTTATTTCATGATACATTTCTAATGACTGTTGAGGTGAGGTGAGGTAATTCTAGTATTCTATTCACGGTCTAATATATTTAGAAGGGATTTTAATGAATTAAAATATTTTTCATCACTGAAAGGTGTAGTTCTTTTTTGTAACTTTATGAGGTTGCATTAAACAATGCATATATTTTGTATCGTAGGAGTATATTTAATGTTTATGATCCTTGTATTTGACTATATAATTATGAGTGTTGGAGAATTGTAAAATTGTTTTTGTTTATGATGAAGATGGGAGTGAAAGCCCACAACTAGATGGGAATGGTGATAATGACTTTGTAACTCATTTGGTTGTTTTTGTCGTGGGTTTTTGAAAAAATTTGTTAATTAAAACAAATATAATATGTCCAAGAAATAAATTAAAAATTAGGAAAGCAACTTAATGATTTCTATTGGGTTCATTGGCTCTTATTCTACAATAATTCTTATTTTCAAAAGATACATTCTTGATATGTTCAAAAATTTTATCGAGTTCTTTACTTGCAGTCTAAATTTAAACTTGTAAATTCAGTAATAGTCTTTAAGCTGTTGCTTATTATTTGCACTGCACAGTCATGCTACTCTTAATGTCTGTCTGCACTCTGTGCTGAAGTGTGCTCATCCCTCTATTCCATTTCAGCGTGAGGAAGCAATGTCAATATCATTTCCTCTCGTCCACTCCCTCCCTCTCCACCTGTTCTCAATCCACAGTCAGCCCTTCCCTCTTCTCAACCACTGACAGCATAAGGTATATGAGTGTAACGTAGTTCCAGCTTGGTCCATAGAGTGATGGGGCTGAGCTTGATACACTTTTGCATTTCTCTGTACATAGTTAACATGTTAATTTTAGTAATATTACTATTCTTGACCATAGCACCAAAGTTTAATTGTGCATTTCATTTGTTTTCCCCCACAGCAATGGGTATGGGCCTATGCGTGGCATTCATTGCCTTTGTCCGCCTTCCAAGCCTCAAAGTGTCCACGCTCCTACTCACTGGACTCCTGATCTACGATGTCTTCTGGGTGTTCTTTTCCTCGTACATATTCAACACCAACGTTATGGTCAAGGTAAGAGTCCTTTCCTTCTCCTTTTGTTATCTCTTGTAGGTGACCTTATGTCAAAATGCTTCAAGGTTTCAGTGGTGGGGCTTACTTAAGGCTTGATGTTTTCAACTCTTAATTAATTTTGGTGTTGGAGTCTTTAAGTGCCCCTAAAGCCTTATGGTTGCACTCCTGGCTGATCATTGCTTTATTAATTGATGATTTAATGAGAATCAGAAAAATTATGGAAATTAATATGTTGAAGTTATAGATATTTAAGTGAAAATTGGTCAGCAATTTGTTTATATTCTGGATTCAGATCTGTTTGTTTTAATGGTTACTAAATATTAAACATTTTATTTGCCATAGTCCATATTTTCTGTTTCTTTAGTAATTTTGCTGTCGTAAAGCTGTTAAAACTAAGTGTAATAATGTTGCTAATTGGTTACATCATTCTGAAGTTACAATCAATTATTGTTAGTGGTAAGAAGATTTCTAATCAGCTCTCCAATTCCAGAGCTTGGTTCATGAAAGTTATCACACTAAACCTTCTCTTCACTATCTTCACCTAAGGGCAGGGCAAACAAATTAAATGAAAAGTGGAAAAAATAAAAAAAATCTCAATTCCCATGGATGGATTCATGGAAAGTATAATGTTGTTGTACTGTATTTTATGTACATTTACATGAACACAAACACTCCTATTATTATTGGTGGTCTACCGTTGAAGGTGTTTTGGACTGGCACAGATAATACGACAAATACACGTTGTATTTTCAGATAAATATTTATTACAACGGCCTAGATTTCAATGATTACTGTCATTAACTAATGTACAATGCAGTTAGATCTGAGGATGATCAAGATATAGTTACAATGCAACAATTTCAGTGTAAAAATCATTCACCCTGACTGAGATTCGAACTCTGATCCTTCTTCAATGTCTGTGTGAGTGCTTAAGCCAGTTAAGATACTGAGGGGCTCTCTTGCACTCCAAAATTTTGGGGGCAAAATTGTTGCATTGTAATGCACACTTAGCGGTTACTCCATTGAAAGTAACTGTTGCGGTATCTCCCGCAGTTTTAGGGAATACTTAATTAATCAGCCAAATGTGTACCAAAAATTCTGACAACATGAGAAATCTGCAAAATCAGTGTAATTGGTTTGGGATTAGAATAAATGTAGACAAAACAAAGGTTTTAAGCTTTTTGAGTGAGAGAGAAAATGTTTACTAGGAAGGTGAATGCTGCGAGAGTTTTGTGAAGAGTTTTCGACCTCAACATGAAGATGGCAGGAATCTTTAACCAAAGTTGGGGAATGTGTTTGTGCATGCTTTGAAAAGTATTCGCCAAACTTGGGAGAGAGGATTGTTGAAGGAAGTGTTTTTTGATAGGAGAGGCAAAGAAATGTGTCGCTGCACAAGCTGTGCCCATCAAAACTATATCTTAACTGGTGGCATACCAAGAATGAAATAAAGTCTGGAAAGTTATATTGTATCTACCTGTAGACTTGTAATGGTGATAATCTTGGAAGCAGGATCTTCATGGTGGTTTTCAAGTTAAATTTTCAATTCAAAAATATTTATTTTCACCCCTTGATCTGATTCCTATTGGTCATACCGAAGAGGAGCACATCTATATTTGATGCCAATCCCTCTCACTCTCCATCCCATATCCTTGCCATGGAAATATATGGCATGTTCAGACATTTTTAGGCCACATCTGGTCCTGCTTGGCTTTTATGTATGGAGTGGCACACACTTATTTTAGAAAGCTGACCTGTCTTCTATTTGTGCATTCCACAGGTGGCCACCAGACCCGCGGATAATCCTGTTGGCTTGGTTGCCAGGAAACTGCACCTTGGCGGTGTGGTGAAGGAGGCTCCAAAGCTCTCTTTGCCTGGGAAGCTTGTCTTTCCAAGCATGCACCACTCTGGCCATTTCTCCATGCTTGGCTTGGGGGACATTGTGAGTACTGGTACCTTCAATATGAGAACAATTTTGATTCGATTGAATAAAATAGCTTGAAGAGGGAGGCTTTTGCAGTGACCACTGCAAGGGCTATTAACTCTCTATCAGGCAGGCGTGGGAATCATCCTCCAGAAGATTCGTGGGATGCCAGTGAAAGGCTTTCTGTGGTAGACCAGGAGTATTTTGATCAAGGGAAAATGAAATCACAAGTTACCGCCGCTCAAATCAATCTCTTTTTAAATGTTGACTAATTGACCATGTGTCAGATATTGGTGTGGAGGAATTGGATTTCTGTGAAAAATTGGTGGAAAGAATGAGGAATATCAAAGGAGTGGTGACTTAAAGAAATTTAGAAGTGGTTTTTGGATTGGGGCTGGGAAGTTATAACAAAATGTTGATGGGGAAAGTGAAATGGAAGAAGGGGGGGTGCTGTTTGGGTTTTAAGCATGATCAATAGCCTTGCAGTTGCAGGAAAGAAAAGGTACATTAAGAATGGCCGGGAGGCAGAAATATTAAGATTTCCTAATTGAAGTTGAATGATAATGGTGGAATATTTTGTTCGTATTACTGAAAAGGTCAATGGAGTATTGCTGGTAGGTAGGGAGTTTGAGGCAAATGACACAGGCTGGCTTTTCAAATAATGCTAGACAAAGTCTTAAGGATGAGTATTATAAAAGATCAATGGGAGAAAGATGATGTGCATTCAATGGTATGCTTAGTGTATTAGAAGGAAAATCTAGGATGAGGAGAGTATTAAAGATGGGGATGTGAAAAACAGATTTAGTGATGAAGTTGTAGTAGTAGTTTTAGGGGAGACGACTGACAGATGGGGTCATTTGCACCATTAGGGATGGATGGGAAAGGAGGGAGAGTGGAAAGAAACTCATCATTGGCATACTCTTAACGAAAGGTGCTAAGGGGTCCACAGTGTAACGTCCCATCCGACGGATCGTGTACTCACTCAAAGTACTCTCAACAAAGTATCTCAAGAAGGGATTGGGATACCCCTGAAAAAGATCTGCCATCTCCAGGATTCAAACCTGGGCCCTCTTGGTGGAAAGCCAGTATGTTAACCACTGCACCATTCCGGTCCCTGGTAGTGAAGAATCTATCAATAATATGGATAAAAGCCAGTGCAATAATGTGGGAAATTAAGAAGAGCACACAAGTCCTTAAAATGATGAGAAATGTGACTATCCAGGAAAGAATGGGTGAAAAACTTGTGTTTTCAGGTGCAAGAATGCCTATCACAGGTTGTGTTGAGTAAAAAAAGCGATTCTCTTGGTAACTGAGAAAAAAGTAATAGGTAGAAGTATCCTCTGAATTTGTGCATCAGGAAATTGCAATTTTAAATTGAATTAAAAAATGTTGGGGGATGGAGACATGCTGTGAAGATGAGAAAGGATACCTTGAATACATTAAGATCTGAATTTGACCCTAGGGGAATTGATGGGAAGTAGTCAATCTAATGTAGTTGATGAAATTACCCTAAGATGCTTAAACAAATATATTGAACAGATTGCCTAAACTGATCTCTGTTGTTTGTGGAGCTGGAGCCTTTGGACTTCTGAAAGACCATAATCATATACGTATGCATGCAACATGGAATGAAGAGGGTAGAGAGGTGGAACTCTGAAAAGATTTTGAATATGATGCATTACTGCAAATATATTAAAATTTGTGTAAGATCAGTTCCTGGAGGTTGGTGCAAAATACTGTAGAATATCTAACCAAAACCAGTTCAGGTGGATTAAAAACTGGGGTGCGAAAGAGTTCTTTTATTTCTGAAAATCCTCTGAGAGAAGGAAAAGCAGTAAGACCAGTAAAACCTAATTGCCTCAATGGATTGGGAAAGACAAGTAATGACATTGGCTGGGATATGGAATGCCAACTATTCAAGGGGAACCTCTCATTCTCCTCTTTTAGGAGTGGCCTGCAACAGCATAAGGGTTATTACTGGCTGTATGAAGGTCTTAGGGCAGTTGTAAAATTTCACAGCAGGTTTGAAGGGGTGAAAAAAAAGAGCATAAAAAATGTGTGCCTTGTTGCCCGTCATCAATTGTCATCAATTTTTTTTAGTGGTACATGGAATAAAGTAAACATTAAATGAGGATTGTGTATTTACTGAGAAGTAATCTGAATGCTCTACTTTGATAACAATATGCCATTTTAGTCAGTACCCTCCAAGGCTGGCACTCGGCTGATTTGTAGAAATATAGACAAATATGAATATATAATGTGGTGATAATTCATAAATTGATTCAGTTGAACAATTGATCGACCAATTTAGTTGCCTTGCATTTGCTCATGTAAATATTATGATTTTTAACTGTAAAGGTGTCTATTGTTGTTTTGCCTTCATATTTAAAAAATGCTGGGCCATGCTATCAGTAAGATATATGCATGACATTTCTTGAGCTAAAGTCACTTATTCAGTTCACTAAATTAAAGTTAAAAAAATTATTGGGAAATAGAAAAATTTTCCATGAGTGTTATAGTTTATTTTTGAGAAAATTTGGCAGACATCATACTACCTTGATCAAAAAGTTCCCGGAATAACCACCGTGTGGCGCTCCCATCGTTCCGATTTGAGTTCTGTTTTTTTTGTTAAATTGGTACATCTGTTGTTGATATTCCCTTTTAATCTTAGTGTCATAACTTGACATTTGCAAAAGTTACGTAGCCAAGAGTACATCTATCTCTGTGTGTGTTGGCGATTTTTTACAATTTCAGAAATGGATTTAAATTTGCAACAACGAACTTGTATTAAATTTTGCGTAAAAAACGGATTTAGTGGCGCGCGGACGTTGGAAATGTTGGAAAAGTGTTTCGGCAACGATTCTCTAAAAAAAACGGTCGTTTACCAGTGGCACGAGCGGTTCAGAAGTGGTCGTGAGTCAATCGAAGATGATGAACGCAGTGGCAGACCATCGACATCGAAAGTCGGTGAAAAAATTGATAAAGTAAAAGAAATGTTGGTCAATAACCGCAAATTAACCATCAGAGAAATAGCGGAGGACTTGAACATTGCCTATGGATCCGCCCAAGACATTGTGGTTAATGATTTGGGTTTCCGTCGTGTAGCAGCAAAGTTGGTGCCAAAAGACCTCAATTTCATGCAAAAAAGAGACCGTGTTGACGTCGCAAAAGACATGATTTGCGAGGCTGAATCCGATCCCACGTTCATCAAAAGGATCATTACTGGAGACGAGACGTGGGTTTATGAGTACGACACGCAATCCAGACATCAGGCAAGTGAATGGCGTTCACCAAATGAGCCGAGACCAAAAAAACCACGTCGTTTTCAGTCAAAAAAGAAGGCAATGCTGACGGTTTTCATGGATTACAACGGTGTAGTGCATCATGAATTTTTGCCAGAAGGCCAGACAGTAAACAAAGAGTATTATTTGGGCGTTATGAGACGTTTGCGTGAAGCAATTCGCCGAAAGAGACCAGAAATGTGGGCAGAAAACTCGTGGATTTTGCACCATGATAACGCACCGTTGCACAGTGCTATCATTATTCGTAATTTTTTGACGAAAAATGCAACAAATACCATCCAACAGCCACCGAATTCACCTGATTTGGCTCCCTGTGACTTCTTTCTGTTCAATCGAGTTAAAAAACCATTACGGGGAACGCGTTTTAGCAGCCGAGAGGAAGTAATGGAAAAATCGCAGGAAGCACTGATGGACATACCGAAAACCGAATATAAAAAATGTTTCGAGGATTGGATCAAGCGCTGGCATAAGTGTGTTGCAGTCGATGGGGATTACTTTGAAGGGGACAATATAGATTTAGATGAATAAACTTGTATTTTTAATTTTCTGAATAAATTCGGGGAAATTTTTGATCAAGGTAGTATATCAAATGATTTAAGTTACCCTGCAGTATGTTAGAAGTACGCAGTTCACTGCAATAGTTCTTTGCATAAGACTGTATGCCTAGAGAATTATAATAATTACCATTAAATATCTCCAAAGCATGGTTTACCATTATGTTGCATTTTGTGACTCTGTGTGTGGATATTTGGGAAGTGAGGACTGGAAGTATTTGAAAGTGTTATGTCTCTGTTGTGTTCCAGGTTATGCCGGGCCTTCTCCTGTGCTTTGTACTGAGGTATGACGCGTACAAGAAGTCGCAGGCAATTCACTTGGGTGAGACCGGCGTGCCAACACCCAAGCATTTCAACAAGATCAGGTGAAAATCAATGGGAAATTAATTTTTTTGATCTCACATTTCTTTTGTAGCCAAGGCATGGGGGGGAGGAGATGAAAGATAATGCAATTAATGGCATTTGTCTTCATGGGGTGGGTTATCAGCTGGAATTGTATGGGGAAACTGGCACAACTGTGAAAAATGGGAATCTTATGGAAATTTGGAGATTGTTTGAATTAGATGTCACAGTATTATGGTAAACTAAGTTTTCCCGTTTCAAATGATAAAAATGGTGACAGTCATGGGAAAGTTTTGTGAGGGATGTTCAGTGTTAATGTATGGTTACTGTGATGCTTGTGTAGTATTTGTTTAAAATTTGGAAACATTTAATGGGCTAGGGAAGTAAAGATTTAAGTTATTTACATCACATTGGTTTCTTGGCTGCTCTTGGGTTCTGGACTCGACAAAGTTGGTCTTGCTATAAAAATGGCAATGCAACTCCTTCCTTCTCCTCTCCTTTCCCTTGGATCCTTCATTAAATACCTTTTGTCCTTGATATTCTACCATTAGACCATAATACCTACCCGGGGTGTCCACCCACTATGTTACCCCACTTGGATATAGTGAAAGTACCAATAGCATTTTTTTAATTAAGGCTGCTAAAACTGCTTGTTAGTGTGCTGGTAATGCTTCCTGTTGGAGTAGTAGTAGTTTTAATGGGAGGCGACTGGCAGCTCAGGTCATTTGTGCCATTAGGGATGGACAGGAAAGAATGGAGGGTAGAGAGAGACCCGGTGTTGACATTAGCCTGCTCTTAACTAAAGATCCAAAGGGCAGCTTAACGTTCCATCCAATGGACGGCATATTCACTCAAAGTGCCCTCCATAAAGCAAGTCAAGTAGGGATCGGGATACCACAGAAAAATATTTGTCATCGCTGAGATTCGACCCGGGTCCTCAGAGTGGGAAGCCAGTATGTTAGTCATTGCTCCATCACGATCCTCCTTCCTGTTGGAGTTGTTGTGAATGTTGAATGATGCTCAAAGCAGCTCCTTCCAGTTAGGTTGGTAAAATGGTAGCACTGTTGCTGATAGAGAGCTCAAGCATGTTGTCAGTGGTGGTCATGTCATGCATCAGTCTGTCAAACAGTCCCATTCCACTGGGTCAGTCACTCAATTAGAAAATCAGAAATTGGAGAAATGTTAGGAAACACCCAAGTTCCTCTAAAATCCCCAAGAAAAAAATCAGGAAAGAGATGGAATTTGTTGAAGTCTAGAATATGATAAATGGTTCAGGGATTTCTGATGAGAACTCTGTTCCTTTTGGTTGTGGCATCGGTTTTTGCTTAGCGTTGACTGCCATCTGTGGTCCATGACAGCGACCGAAAGCTTGGTGAAGTGTGATGTGACACCAGTAACAAGTGCAGTAATGAGGGATTTGCCGAAAGTGCTAACCTAATCAGGTTCTGAGCATTAAGGTGAGAGATCAGGAAAATCTGGAAATGTTAGTAATGAGAAATTAAAAAGAAGACGAGTAGTCCCTCTGTTCTTCAATCCTCACCAGAAGAGCAACATTTTTGGTGTGATTTTGAAGGTAAGGATGAGTTTTATGACTGATGGCATTTCATGTGCATGCACATTCACTGTGGTGTAAATAGGTTCCAGAAGGTGGACATCTAGGCAGTCACAAAGACAAAT
This sequence comes from Hetaerina americana, assembly GCF_022747635.1. Taxonomy (NCBI): domain Eukaryota; kingdom Metazoa; phylum Arthropoda; class Insecta; order Odonata; family Calopterygidae; genus Hetaerina; species Hetaerina americana. The sequence goes on from NW_027287095.1 coordinate 17,219,572, forward strand.
ACATAATTCCTCGCTAATCATCACCTTCTGTTTCCTCCTCTTTACTCTTCCTTGTCAGGTATGTCATTTTCTTCAGGCACATATTGCTGGTAGGCATAAATGAGTGGTTTAACCAAATAAATAACAGGGTCAGAAATGAGGAGTGAAGTGTATGCAGATGAAGACCAGTGGCCAACTCCACTGCCAGCCAAGGGAGGATGAAGAATGCAAAGCATAGGAAATGCTGTGATTTTTGAGTGAATGGCATCAACAGTATTATAAATGAAATGAAGAAAAGATAACTGGCAATTGAGTTTTGGCTTCCTAATTGTTAATGTGTTAAATGAGAAGTTGAATGTGTACAGACCCTTGCAATGCAACTTGCAGTCGTATTCAGACCCTTTTAAATCAAAGATTATTTTGGAACGAAGTACTGGGATTTTAAGTGATGTTGAAGACTGACTATATTAAATAATATTTCTTTAAGCCATGAAGGGTTTTTTACACCACTGTAAAAGTAAAAAGGAAGGGAAAATTGAGGTTGGTGGGGTAAGTCAATCAATTGTCAGTAAGCAGACACATTCAAAATATTAGGACATCCACATTTACACGGGGGCTATTTCCCGAATAGGTTTACAAGGAAATTAATCCTATTGCCTGGGACATTGATTTTGCTAGTAAAGCAAATGCTCAAGTTTTCCTTGCTATTAAAAAGATGAGTGTACTTTTAGCATGGGACTATAGTTCTTGATTTGGGCGTGCTCATACCATCAATTGAACATGCATTCAGTTTTAAGAAAATGTAGGAATTTAATTTCAAAAAGGATTCTGGATACACTAATGCTCCCTGCACCTTGTCGGAAGAGCCAAGTTTTGGAACCCCTAAAAATTTTATGAATAGTAATTTGGCATGTTTTTCATATCTAATTGTGGTACTTGATTGCGCATTTGTGGTAAAATGAAAAAAGTTATGCTGAGAAATTTGTGCTCGGTGCAAGAGTTGCATTGCACCCAAGATGGTGGGTACCCGCATGCCTCACTCTGCTCTCTGAGCAAGTTATGCTTGCATGGGCTGATGGGAAAAATGATTAATGACTACTCAAATGTCTTGTGCTCGCAGTGTACATCATGTTTGTGAAATGTATTTGTTTTACCTGTGATATCGACTTGAGACCCTCATCCTTTGTGCTTGCAGTTACTTCCACTGCTCCCTGATTGGTTACTTTCTGGGACTCCTTACTGCCACCGTATCCTCTGAAGTGTTCAAAGCTGCCCAGCCAGCGCTGCTCTACCTTGTGCCCTTCACCCTGTTGCCGCTGCTCACCATGGCCTACCTCAAGGTACCTGCTACCTGAACCCCCTGTGCTCTCTCTTTGAGATAACGCTGCCACCCAAGTTTTCTCCTACCTTCACTCATCTCATTTCTTGAGCTTGTTATGTTAATGCTGGTGTGGCAGTATATTGTACTCCTGCAAAGATATGGTAGGTATGGCAGTCGGGGAAAGTAATCCATTGTAGTGGTGACCCAGGTTGGTATTCTCAGACCCTGTGAAAATGAGCCATGCCTGATGGATGGAGCCAATCCAATTCTCCATCGCACCTGCCGTCCTGGGACTGTCTTGCCCCCTGATGCATGTGCCTATTTTTCAGTGGTACTGCTCAAATTGATGAGAATAATTGGAGTGAAGGCGTTTTCATAGGAACTTGTGCTTAAGCTGTAATTACTTGGTCTTCCACAGGGTTATTCTGGCACTTCATATGAGAGTGCATTCGGTGCTGTGGTAGTTATTTCATGACGGTTGTTGTTACTTGGTCCTTTGTATCAGTTTCTCACTTTTAAGAGGGTGGTAGGTGCTAAATGAAACTAGCTGTTTATTGCTATTAGTACATAGGGGATGGTACTGTGGTATAAAACCAGCACATCTGCTGACCACGCAAATAGCCATGTGAATTCTTGGTTTATTTACTGTGTGAGTGATGGATATGAGATGTTATTCCATGTAGAATATAGATTGAAGTCAGTGATATTTTCTGTTCCCTAGCTGTTCTTGGTTTCTGAATATTCTACCTTATTCACACCAGGCCCACTAACAGGTCGCATGAAGAAGTTGAAGGTTTAATGCATAAAACTTCATTTTATCTAATTCAGATCTTGTAGAATGTTGATTAAGTATACATTTCACAATGAATTGAAATTAAATCTTGTATGGTCAACTACTTTTGAATTGTCTTGTACTTTGATAAATTGTGTCCAGGTATTGAGGATACTTAAGTGTATAACGGTGGAACCTCGCTTAATGAGCACCTCGTACAGCGAGTAATTTGCATGATGACCAAAAATGTGGTCCCCGAATATGAGTCTTTTAACAAGTGACTTTTTGCATAACTAATGATGGGAGATAGGGAAATTCCTGGAAGTCTCCTCTTTAATGTGCACCTGCTGCTTTACTGTGTTTAGCACTCGCTATGCTAGCAAATTAGACTCGCTAGTGATCACGCATTTTCCCAAACATTATTCAGATATTGTTAGTAATTTTTTTATGCAAAGTTTAATAAAATTGTGATCATAGTTTTTTAAATTTCCATGAAGAAAAAGCCACTAGAAGGCAGCCATAAGAGAATAAACAGAACAGTAGAAAGGAAAAGTAAAATCATTGAAAAGTGAAAATGAGCAAATACAATTAGCATTAGCGATTTGCAGTATCTTGAAGTGTGTGGACTAACTAAAGGAGATGAATACTTCAAAGGAAGTGACAAAAACATCTATGCAACAGTTGAGTACTCTCATCGATGTTGAAAGATTGCTTCTCATATGGATAAATGGAAAGCAATGGCAATGCGACACACTATTAACAAGAATATTGTTTGCAAAAAGGAGAAAATAATTTTTGTTGATCTCGTTAGGAAGATGCCAGGATCATCAATGGCCAAAGAAGTATTTAAGGGAATCTATACGTGGTTTGAGAAGTTTAAGAGAAGAACCAACATCCATGGCATTGTGAGGCATGGTGATGCAGCAACCTCCAACTCAAATGCTGCAGAGAACTACATTGATGACTTCAAGAAGCTCTTTGATTCTGTGGGCTACCTGCTGCAAACAATTTTTAATTGAAATGAGGATGGTTTCTTCTGGAAGAAGGTGCTGAATTGGAACTATGTATGCACTCATGACAACAGAGGAGAATTCATTGCGTGGCCACAAGTCAATGAAAGGCCATCTCATGCTGCTAATTTGTGCCAATGTTAGCGGCAATTTGAAAATGAAACCACTGCTTGCTTATCATTCAGGAGTCTATGAGACTTCTGTGGAGTGTGAAGTCCAGAAGAGCAGGCTAAATCTGATTAGGCGATGATTGGAAACTGTTGCATCGTACCATGCATATGAAGCATCACCCTAGTAAGGCAGTGGCTAAGCACACTAGAAATTCATTTAATGATAATGCTGAGCCACATTTTCTCAAAATTTTCAAGTGTCTGCAAAAACAAATGTCTCGAGGCAGTTTTTTTGTAAATAAGAATAAGGAATGTATCATGAGTTATAAACTAAATATTTCAATTCCTTTTTGTTTTTACCAATCAAGTTTGCATTCCAAGTTGGTTTATTTTGTGACGGAAGAAAAGATGGTGATCCACAATTCTAAACAATTATATATATATAATTTTCTTTGAATAAGCCTTGTATTTAATTTATTATTTCTTGGCATGGAACGTATTCTTGTAGTTCACATTAATTTATTTGTAAAAAATGTTTCCCAGGATGAGTTTTGATTATGAGAAAGGTTGCGGAATGAATTATGCTCATACGAGGTTCCACAGTATAACCATTCCATTGAGTGAAGTTTTTGGTCCATTAAGGAGGCATCACATTCTCTTCACAAAAGTTTATGACAGAATTTTATGGAATTTTGAAGTCCTTGTAGACTTGACTGATATTTAATGCACACTATTTTTCTTAACAAAATACCTAACTTAAATGCATTGATTACATGAACTAGATTTAAGAGGATCTACAATTAAAAATGCTAAAATTTATACATAATTCATTTCAAAAGAATAATAGTTTTGGAAGTGTCATTATCTTATCCTGCTTGTGTTGAAATACCTAATATTATGGGTGTAAAGTAGCCTGAATTACTGGTGAGCCCTTTTCAATGATAAAATCGAGGGTGGGAATATATGTATATTAAAAGAACTACAGGAAATGCAGTGGCATTTAATTGAACAGTCGTCCTCTGGTGGGCAAAAATGTATTGCAAGAATTTCATACTGCAGAAAAAAAATCACTTTTGAGAGCTCTGGAGACATCCACCTGCCTTGTGTTTGCTTATCGTTGGTTGTGTGGGCCCATGCAGTGGGCAATAGTGAATTGAAAGCCATGGAAGTCTGCTATATGGAGTGCAGTAGAAACTGCAACATTTAATCACTTAAACCTAAAGAAACTGGAAAATTATAAAATGGCCAAATTGCTCTTTTCATGGCACCTTTTATAACTTTCCATCATTTTAAATGATTAAATGATGAATTACGTCTTTATTAAATGATATCTTAAAATTTGGAAAAATAACATTAAACTATCATTTATTCCTCTACAGTATAAATTGAATTTCCCATGGCTATCTGCATGCTCACATATCTGATTCAAAGGTTCTCCCATTATTCTTATATTTTTTTATGTTCTATTGCAAAATACTTATCAATGTCAGAAAGCTACCATTGGAAGGTGGCAACCAACTCCTTGGACATCTTGGGAAAAGCAACGATAAATACATGCGTGTGGAAGAGCACTCTGTAACCACTCAATTATGAGAAAAAATATCAATTGCTTTGATCGACATGTATCATACAGTGGTGACTGTTACATATTCTCTTACATTGAGGAGGAAGTGCATCCTTAAGTGAGACACTAGTGCCCACACTTCATCATGCATTTTTCATTCACCTGATAATTGTAGCTTACTGATAGAAAATATGTCTCACTAATAATTCTCTATCCCCCTTTGAAAATCCTAGACTGACTTATTGATTACTGTTATATTTACCTTCTCCTTACTCCATTGAGTGAAAGTGTGTCCATATATGTACTTGTATATAGCCTTGAAAAATGCTTTTGATTTTATTTATTTAAGAATTTATCGTTGCAATTAGTTAATTTTCCTGGTGGCAACGGTCAAGTCTGATCAATGATCACTCTTGCAATGAACATACATACATACACGCCCAAGAAAAACAGATAGGAGACAAAATATTTTGTACACACAAGGACGCTTCCATATCGCATACAAACTTCCACATCACTTACAAAATGCTGTTCACATCACATACAAACAATATTTTAATAAGTACAATAGTATCAATGAAGTTTATCACCCAGTAGCTGCTTTACACTTATTCTTATAACTCCTGAAATTGGATGGAAAGGGCTCAAACAAACCTCCAGGCAGCTGGTTCCAATCAACAATAGTTCCATTGAAAAGAAGAATATTTTTTATTTTATAACTGTGGTCGTTTTTCACCTTGAAGTTTGATTTTTCTATCTTTTTCCATAAATCTTCCCAGGCTTTGTCATTTATAACAATTCTGTGCAACATGCCTAACCTACTCCTTTTTCTTCTATTTTTCAAACTATCCCATTTAAGTATATCCAACATTTCTGTGACATGATCTGTTCTTTTGTACCTTCTGTTATGTGTATTACGCTAATGGTGCTCCTTGATTTGAGGCAAAATGAGTGCAAATTCTCTCTTTTGTGACTTTGTGCAGCAGCACCTGACTGTTTGAATGTTTGTGGGCTTGCAGGGGGACTTGAGGCGCATGTGGAGTGAGCCATTCATCACACACCCTCCAGCGAAGCACCAGGAGGTCTGACATCCTTGGTGCTCTCGCTGATTGAATATTGCATGCGTGCCAAGGCGCTTGGAATCTGCTGGCCGTCAGTGGATTGGATTGGTGGCAGCTGTGCACGGCCAGCCCCTCTCCTCCCCCCCCCTGACTCCAGCATCAATCGATTTGCCTCCGACGAGGATTCTTTTGTTAGTGACAAAGTGATCACTCCTCTGAGGGGAGAGCATCCCATTTGCTTGTACAGAACTAACCTTCGAGATAATGAGGGATTGCGGTATTATTATTATTATTATCATGGAAGCACATTTGGTGGACCTCTTTGAGAGAATATGTGAAATGGTAACATCTGAAAAAGCTACTGCCATGGCCAAATCACTCTTCCAGCCATCAAGGGAAATTGAGTCAAGCTGCCACTTTGTGGTTTTCCTTGATGGTGAGCAAGGAGGTAGCCAAGTGATAGTACATCTCTGCTGCAAACAGTTAAGTGATGATGATGATGATTAGGCTACTTGGTAATAGGGGAGCAATAATTTACTAAAAAAATAAAATAGTGAAGTTCATTATGGGCAGGCCACCAGGTCAATAGGGTCTGGCCTTCTGATTCTCTGTGTATTTTCCTGCCCTCCTGACAGTGTGCGTATGTGCGTGTATCTTTAAAAGTGTGCATGACTGCATCTTTGTGTGGATGGCATTGTTTGTGAGAAGCGTTGGGCAGCCTATGAGGACACAGACTCTCGACTTCCTCACCGTTTTACAATTGTGATTTCTGAGATTTTTTTGAGTGTGAGCTTAGATGTGAGGTCAATCTGAAACTATTTTGTTTTACCTTCTCTTCAGTTATTTGTAGGAAATATTGGTGAGTAACATTTTGACCAATGAATTTCAAGGTACCATGGTTCCTGCAGTCATATTTATTGCAGTGATGCTGTCGTTTAGCATTATTTCCTTTTGATAGAATTTGTCTTGACTAATGCACTCTCGTTCGAAAAATACTTGGAGTTTTCTTTTTGGAATCAAGGATAAAGGAGATGCACAATATACCTCTCTGACTTCATGTACTAGATGTGTACCTGTTTTTTTTTGTTATTTATAGAATGTCTACATTCAACCTTGTTTTTTGAAAAGATTGTTTACATTTGAGGAGATAGTTTAAATTTGAGAATTGGTCTGTTGAAAACAGGTATAAGTCCTTGTTTAAATTTGTTTTTCGAGACCGTGTATATCATTTTACATTCTCAGAAATTCTAAAGAAAATGGTTTAAATATTTGTAATTCTTTATTTTCTCTATTGTTTTTGAAATACAAACATGACATGACAATGGCTGATTATCATTGATGGAGGAGTACAATAAAAAATCTTTCACAACAAGGGTGGAAAGTTTATCAATATTAGTTATTTGGGTCAAGATTAACTCACACTTTTGGGGTAAAAATGTTCGATATATATTTTTTTGGTTTCCTTGAAGTTGAAATTCTTGGCATATCATTGGGTTTGTTCCGTGAGAGAAAATTTGTTGAGCTTTGTATACCACTGTTTTCTATTGCTCATGTACATTGTCCTAAAAACCATATTCACTTCAATGGATAGTAAGAGGATCATTTTGCAGTTCTTGGCTGAGTTGGGTCTGCAAGTTGGACAGCTTATTCTTCAACACAAGGACCCCCATCATGACAATATTCTCTGGCCTTAGAGCTCCACTGCTCTCCACATTGAAGAAGAATTTGTTCGGTTTGGCCTCCCATGTGTATGGTGCTTGATCTGAAAAAGGGAAAGCTGGTTAACAAAAATCTGCTTCTGGTTGTCAACCCTAGAAGAGGAGAAATTTAATTTGTGGGGACAAGGTTTCCTTCTCAGCCCCTCATGAAGGTCAAAACTAAGGAACTCTGGCGTGACAATATGGCCAAGGTAAAATAGGTTAGTGAGGGTACGGGAGTTAACTTTTTAAGGAGAGGCTGTTAGTCTCCTCCCTTGAAAGTGTGCGAAACACACCAACCTTTTTGAGTCACCACCTTTTGGTTGGTTTTCCTCTTAATTGGGAACGGACTGCACAAAGTTTAATTATTTGGATGTCGAACCAAAGTTATCAATAGCCATTCTAGTTCAGATTAATAGAAACTTCTGGAAACTATGAGAATGTTTGCATAATGCACACAAAAGTAGATGAACAAAGGGTCATACATACATTAGACATACATTTACTGAACCAAAGGACTAGAAAATTCACAAAAAACCATAATATTATACCTTTGGCTACAAGTTAAAAATCTCCAGGGTATTCCCTCAACCACTATGGAGACATTACTGTGCTCAACCTCTTTAAATAGTCAATCACAAAACAGTATTCTAAACTTTTTGGGACACAACATTGATGTAAGTTAAGACAACGGTTCATAGAGATTTTACTGAGAAACTTAAAAAAAAAAAACTGGCCACATGAAAACAGTTCATTTAACATATATTTCAAAATCTGTTAAACTGTGAAACGTACCAAGAAATCACCAAATTAGATCAGTTGAGCTCATTGCTCACCCAAATAAGTTCAAATAATTATAGACTTTCAATCCTAAAGACTAAATAATTATAATAATAACTTCATAATAGTTACATTCTTCAAAATCAATATTTGTCCCACTTTGGAGATTGTGATTGTTGAAGTGAATAATGTGCAATGAAGTAGCAATTATTGTGTCAAAACAATATATGTACTTCCACTATAGAGACACTACACAATTAAAGCAAGCTGCAATTCCAAGCATATTTTTTGCTAATCAAAGATAAAACAATCTATTAGCTACTTTTCCAGCTGACCAAGCTTTAAATGTTTTTATTAAAATAAAAATGTTACAATAAACATTTCCCACAAATATTTAATAGTGACAACAATGTCTGTTGAATATGATGACCTTCAAATAGCAAAAGAAATAATTGTGTAAACTAACACATTTGATAATATCACAATCTGTCATTGCTTTCAAGAATGGTGGCACGGTCAAAAAGGATTAAAAAAACGTGGATAAAATTACAATAAGGAAGTGGATTCAGGCAAAATTTTTATAAAATACTCTGAGAAAGTTATTGATTTAAGCATCAGAAAATGCTCAAACCTGGAACTTCGATAAATTGTGTCTTGTGAGGCTTGTTCTAAACTTTATATGTAATTATCAGTCTCACTGTTTCTCAGATATTTCCTAGAATAAGAGGGAGAGAGTTGGATATTCTCAGAAGTTAATTTTAAAATTACTTAGGTTATAAACACAATCAATGGCACAGATAACAAACAAAAAATAAAATTTATCTTTTTGAATTGAATCAAACTAATTTTTAAAAATTGTGGATGAGGAATTTTTTCAAGCTCCAAGGAACATAAATTATTAAGTCCCAGGGTCATACTATTGCTGATTACTCCATCACTAAGTTCAGTAATCATTTCTATATTCTTCTTATTAATTAAAATATAGATACGGCATTTTCTTTGATTTTTACATGTCATGGAGTGAAACTGTCATTTGCGCACAGCTCATCACAAGGTCAGAAAAGAGCCAAAAGTAACGATAAAGGGAAAACACCAAGTCTTTTATCAAAAGTGAGGAAGTTTGCCTGAAGTGGACACGCTTGCTCAGACGGTAATCATAATGCAGCTCATGTGGTGCAGTTGAGTTGCTTTTGGTAAGAAAGAAAATCAATGCATAGATGCAGTCTCAAGAAGATATCATCCCCAGCTCTTCTTAATATCAAAATGCTTTTGCTTGCTGAGTTGATTTGGGAGATATTGTGCTTTGGTGAGACATGAGAGCACCTTAAATATTTCTCAGTGAAGTGCAAAGTTCAACAATGCACGGAAAAATTCAGAGCAAGAAATGAGGTAAAATATATTATTGTTTAACAAATTCCAATTATTTCTTAAAAATTAAATTTTACTGGGACCTATGATTTTACAAAAATTAATAGTCTATGGCATAGTGATTCATTGATTACTAATTGGATATTTCTACTGGCCTCATGCCACCAATACTTTGAAAAACTGCATATCTCATTCTCTGATTCCACACAGTTTGAAATTTTTTCAGCACTGCATATTTCTAATTTATCATTCACAGGTTCTGACTGTATCCATTTTTTGACAGAAAATTAAGGCTTTTGTCATAGATTTTTCCTTTCCTGCTGGGCAGGAATGGCACTGCTGGGCAAGAATGCAATTGCTGATTATTCCAAGTCCAAGAAACTGAGGAAAAGTCCCCACATACTCCAGGAAAAAAATAAGTTATTCATTTTTAAAAAATTACCTACTCATACTTATTACAATTCAGCATTGATATAAAGCAATGCTAAATATACTGGGAAGTAAGCATGATCTTCTGCCAGTCAAATTCTTTCTCACGGTCATAGCAGCAGCCAAGTGAGTACATTCGTTACCAGAATTTCAATTCTGATGATGGTGACCTCTTCCTTTGGCTTTACTGACATGCGCTGGCAGTTGGTAAATTTCAGATGTAATATCATTAATGAACATGGGAGGGAAGAATTTACACCATAAATTACCTTTATTTTAACTGTAGTTAACTCAACTAAAAGTTAGGCTATTCTGTTCCTAATCAGTGATATGCACCATAAACCCTAATTCCTGAATTTCATACACTTGATGGTTTACCAACTATGGTTTTCTCAACAAGTGTTTACCTGGAACATATGACCTATAAGAGATCCATTAACTCAATTGTGTGGTTGACCAAAGCAAAAACTGTTTACACAAGTAAACCATTTTATAAGTAAACCTTATCTAACCTGTGTTTGAATCCGCAACTGACTTCCACCAGAATACCTACTTGATTAGGGGTTGGAAATCATGCCAACAAGCCCCATAGAGCGAGAGAAATTAACACAAAAACTTAGTATTATGGGGGCATAGTTCCTTTCCTTAAGACAAACACAATTTTCCAATGGGTTACCATGTCCAGGAAATGACTGCTTGGGCTGGTGAGTATTTCACAGTCATGAACTCGAAACCTGGTCATTACCAAGCCAAGTGTTCTTATTCCTTACTAGGTTACGCCATTATATTGCATAAATCACTTAAATGAAGTAACAGCAGCATGGATACAAAAAACATTGTTTATGCACATGTCTTTGCTGATAAAACGAAATGGATAGACTTGACACTTACACTGATCCTCTTCCAACTCTGTGTACTCGCTCTTTGGCCATTCGTCTGGTTTTGGGAACAGCGTGTGTCTCATCGAGTTGTCTGGATCATACTCAAAACACACCCCTGCAGTTGGGTTCCACTTGGCATGTTCCTTGGCAAAGCCCTTCTTGGCATAAGCTCTCAGCTTCAACTCCTGCCCCTTCCTAAGTTTGACGATCAAGATCTCTGCCGAGATATTTCAATGAAAAAGACCCAATAAATCAAAAGCAAAAATAACAAATTGCTTGAATGGTAATTTCAAGAGGAACATGTACACACAATTGATAGATATTTTCAGTCCATATAATGGTGAACCTCCATTGATATGGCAATATCTGGCTGGTTTTACCCATTTGAGAAATAATTATCACAAAAGGATTTCATCGATTTACACCATTTGGAAAAGTATCAAAAAGTTTTATAAAAGATATGTGAAAAGCAAAATTTTAATTGACCAGGAACTTCGGACAATAGAATTCAAATCTTTTTTTGATGCTAGGACTCATTAAGAGCACCTATTTAACTATTTCATAATGAAATCCGAACATCACTAAAACCGTAATGAATTCAATAGATATTTGTCAGGGGAAAATTTACAAAAGTTTTTTGAGACACTTTCGTGATAAACATATAGTAGCATTTAGTTAGACAAGAAATGCCATGTAATATATTACAAGACTGCCTTCTAACAAAGAGGAATGTCTCCCTTACCATCTGTTTCACCGTATTCGCTTGCGTCTTCTCCCCTATTGCGGGATGTTACTGGCACCACTCGAGCGTCACTGGATTTTAAGTCTGCTGTGGTGACGTGCCGTGTTTGGTCATCACTACACTTCACATCCAAAGTGAACTCGACGCTACACTCTTGACAGAAGTCTTGACAGGTGCAATCCTTCGGGAGAATAACTCTATTACATTTTACATTACAAATTGAGAAACGTCAAAAGCGACAAAAAATTCAAATGAAAATCAGTATCAACACAATCTATGACAACTACGTACTGATAAACGAAATTCACCAAGTACGCAGAAAAAATTATAAAACCCGTACCATATATCAATAAAAATAATACTTACTCTGGTATACTGCATTCTATCGACAACTTCATCTGATGTTAACGGAATAAGCCCTATGCGGTGTGCAAGAAATTCATCACTCAAAACAGTGGAATTAGCTTCCAGCTGAACCCAATCAATGGCCATTGTGGGGGTTTCGGCAATCAGGACCCTTCTTATGCTATTGGCGACACTAAAATAATTTAATAATGCATTAATAGATATATAAAAAATAAACCTATGAAAGTAAATTTATCTATCGGTGCTTACCTTAATTCCGTGTCCTCTATTTGAAATTTCACGTACTCATCTGTTAACTCACTGATATTGACAGAAGGCTGATTAGCATACGGCATTTTTGTATAATGATTGAAAACAAGCAATAGAAGCAATAATACTACAGCCTTCACTGAATTACGCCTCAGCGAGCCCTATTCCACTTCACGCCAATTTGTTATGGCATAATCTGGCGCATTTCGACGTTCTTTTCTGTTGGTTATATCCAGGGGGCACCAACCCAACAAAACGAAATATGTAGTAGGTTTTAGAAACGGAAGGGAACGTGATATTACTGCTAGGAAATTTCCTAAATAACTACGAAGATTATTTTAGGAATTTTAGTATTTTTAGCCATATGATTTCTTCTCATATTAAAAATAATGCCAGAAATAGAATGTTCTCGATCGTGTTAAGACCACTCAGTCCGGCAAATAAATAATGTTGACATGCCATTGCTGCCGCGTTGCTTGAATGCCGTTTTGTGTATGGTATTCATAAGTTCTATTATTTACTCTCTACTGCAAAAAAAGCCCTGGCACTTAGAAATCAATTTACTGGTGTTTTTATGAAATAGAAATACCTATCTGCATTGACAGTGCAGTATATTTATTGAACGGGGTAAGAAAAACAAATTAAATTAAAAACAACAATGAATAATTTCAAAATGGGTATCACCTTTGAATGCATATTTTTTAGAATAAAAGTTTACGAAACGAATGCCAATTTTTTGGGAGATGGCACAAATATCTTCCAACCTTGCCGCAATATTTTCTCATCTCTATCATGAGATGAGTTACATGCATTCAAAAATAGTTTATGAGGTTATTAAGAAGTGAGGAGACTAAGTTAAAATTGGAAGGCGAAAACTAGGGCAGGTAGTAGAATCATTTACTCATCTTGCAAGTGTTTTAGACCAAAATATTTCAAGTAGTGGGGTTGTAAGGAAAAGAATTGCACCAGACAAAGAGGCTTTCATAAGGAGGGAGTTGAAGACAGGGACATTGAGTAAGGATGTTAAGAGAAGGCTTGTCAAAACTTTGACATGGAGCGTAGCTATTTATGGCGTGGAAACATGGTCACTAGAGTAGGATGATAGAAGTAGATTGGAGGCTTTTGAAATGTGGGGGTGGAGAAGAATGGAGAAGGTGAAATAGACCGAAAGGTAAACAAATGAGGAAGTACTTGGTATGGTGGGCGAAGAGAGGAGTTTGTTGGGAGAAATCCTATGGAGGCAGGAAAAGTGGATGAAGGGCGTATTGATCGGTAGTGGATTGTTGAAGACTAATATAGGGGAGAATGTTAGACAAAAGAGGAAAGGGCAGGAACAGGATAGGGATGTTGCACTGGATGAAGGGAGGAAAGAAGGACTCAGAAATGAAGAGGGACCTGAAATAGAGAAGGTTGCTGGATTTTGTGTTCTATTAGGAGTTACAAAATATTGATTAGGTAGTTGTGTCCATCCAAAATTTACCTTAAAAAAAAGACTACATGAGGGCAAATATGAAAGTATATGTGTGGACTATCTGGGAAATAAGAAAGAAAAAGTGACTTCATTTCTATTAAATGGATGATAGATCATTTAAAATTGTATAATTTATAAATTTTACTCATCTCTGTACAAAAATGCATAATGATCAACTCAGTGATAACTGAAAGGAAAAAAATCACAAAATCAAGTTAATGACAGTGACACCTGAAAATCGAATACTACAGATAGCATTGAGGTTAATAAAGAGGGCAAATTTTTCCTATGTCCTCATTAGGGTAATTAATTCCTAGCTGCAGCGATGCCTCGGCCAATAAAAGGAAGAAGTTTTTCATAAGGACAGTTTGGGTTTTGTTTGTAATCATCTATAAGGAAAGTTATCCTTTAATTAAGTATGATCTGTTATGATATTTGCACTAAATTTTCTTACAAGGATGTAGCTGGGGAAATATTTGCGTCACATGAGCACCCATATGCATACTGTATAACATATCCCATTTTCTGGTCACTTAAAATCGACTCCTTTTTATGGTCATCACCAGGCCCTTCTTCCTATATTCAATTACCTGTTCTTCAAAATGAGAGGATATGTCAGTCTATAGTTGTCCACCATCATGCATAGTATTTCCTTGAGCCTGGTTGGTAACCAAATTATTAATTAAGATATTTTTCAATACTGTCTGAAACTTCTGTGGATTAGGGTTGTGATCAGTCCCTCAGTTTTGCTTTATAACATTGAAAAATATTTTGATAGGGTCTTAAATGAGAGATATTGTGCCAGTGTTCCAGACCTGCTTAGTTTTAAATTCAACCCATATCAACATTACCGCTTTTATGATAGCCAACCACTCATCCTGTGAAGGAAGGTAGTTTACTTTTTTCTTTCCCAGGAACTTCCATATTTGAACTAGATTTTGACGAGGACTGATTTCCAGTAATCCGCATTTGGCCCCTATTTCTGACTGCCAACTTCAATATTCTTTTGTGCTGGTTGCCCTTTCAAGCTATCAAAAGTAGAATCCACATCCATTAGGATTCGTGCGGTGGTATGCTCAAAACAGCTGCAGCAACAAAATGCATTTCATGATAAAACAATATCATTAAAAAAGGTATTGTCTTCATATCTGACCTCTTCCAACTGCTGCATTTCCTCTTGTAGCAACATGATGACTAAATACTTGTGCAGCTAAGTTTACACACATTTTCTGGAATGATGTTGGAGACAAATGAGACTATACAGAGGAAATACATTAAAGGTTATAACTAAATCACGCACAAAATAATTAATTCCAATCAGGAAATAAATGAAACATGCAGTCAATCTTATGATAAATTTCACGCCATGACAGTTTAAAATTTTGCAGGGTAAATTTATTAAAATAGCTAAACTATATTTAAATATTTTCTTAAGCTTTATTTGAGAGGATAAAATTAAAGAATATGGAGGAAATTTAGCAAATAAACCTCTAGTTATATTTTTGGTGGTACGACGTTGGGTTAATCCAGCAGAAATTGACATGTTACGCACCTAAAAGCACTAAATTATATTACATTGAAGATCAGTGAACATGGTAGAATGTATATGAATATATGCAAGTTAATATATTTAAATAACATTATCTTATAAACCATTATCAAGGCTTCACAATAACAGTGATATCAATGTCTGAGTGTCAGATATTCAAAGTGTGAAATAAAGAGTTAGCATCAATCCACCCATAGAATCATTCTAATAAGTGAAACATCTAAAATACTATATATGTCAATACATGTACACAAATTCTGTTACATATTACTAAATGTGTCAAATCCAGAGCAAAAATTCTCAAAATGCTTTAAGTTGCATAAATGTAGGTCCATTCATGATAATATAAATGCTGGTAAATTAAGAGGAGTGTTTAAATATTATTTGTGGCAAGCAAAGAGAGTCATCATAACAGAGCTTTCTTGTTTTTGGAAGCTAACAGAAAATAACAAAAATTTCAAAGTGCACGAAGATGTCTCAGTAGCTTAACTGGCCAAAGCACTTGGTCGGACACCAAGGGATCAGGGTTCGAATCCTGATCAAGGCGAATGATTCTCACTCTTTGAAATTTCTATATTTTTATGCAAATTAGCGAACGAATCCATTAAAAGTTACTGTTGCGGCATCTCCCTCATTTCTTTGAATTTTTGTTACAATTAATTCGTTTTTGTTCCTGGGATGGTTAAATAAATGCTGTCTTTATCAAAATACATGAATTACCTGAAAGCTCATTTGCATATTACCTAAAATCAGCCAAGTGTTTATGTCTAGTGCAAACCAGCATGTTTAATGTAAACTGATTATATGCATCTAAAATTGGTTTATATCAAGTCATTTTGTGATGTAAATGCTGATCAAATGTCACTCATTTCTAGTACATAGGAACACATAATGTGTGTTTAGAATAGCAGGCGTTTCTAAAAAAAATATGTTATCACTTTATTGAAATTTTATAGTGCAATGAATCAGGTTATTGCGGTTTATTTTTGCTACAGCTTGAGAGATGGCCATAGAAGTTCAAATTGACAAGTATCCCAATGTCAGAATGTAAATGCCGGCCATATCCCTATAGGGCTGGCAAATCTCTGCCCATAACAACTCAAAAACTTCAATAAATAAGAATCTGCTGATTATTATCATGACTCTCCTTCTATTACTGAACTATTTTATACTCTGTTATTCTGAGAACTACAGTTTGAAAGTAACACAGAAGATTTTAGATGAAATAGGAATGCAAGAACTAACAGTGTTCATGTCAATGGTATTAAATGAAATTGGTTATTCCCCTCAAGTAACAATGAAAACAAAAATCGTCAAAGAATAGAGTCCACCATATAGCTCCCATAGAAATATGCAAATAATATGTTAATCAAGATGGCAAGATGATGTGTGAAAATTAACTCACATCAAGGTTGACCAAGGCTATCATCAATTCTCTCCTCCTTGTGAAAGCTTCTTTACCTAATGCAATTCTCCTCCTACTATGTCCCTTCTACTTTGACCATTTTGGTCCCAAAACTTCCAAGATTGGTATATGGATCTTCCTGCTCTAGTTTTTGCCTTCCAATTTTAACACTTAAATTAGCCTTCTTACTTTTCAAGAGCCTCATAAACTATTTTTGAATATATGCATCTCATCCCATGATCCCATCCTGGTCTATCACACTGATTTTCTTATGTGTTCATCAATGACTGTAACACGTTAGCTGGCTGGCAAACTGAAGCCTGGTCTTCTGCAAACCTTGTTATTGGATACCGCATACTTGGACTGCTTCCTGCAGCCCTTCCTATGCCTCTCTTACCATTTTCCCACCCTTGCATATGTTTTGGAATGATAGGTGCTAATGGGCATCCTGTCTTACACCCCTGCCTTGCACTGCTCATGTCAACACTCAATTGGTCACAGTCTGAGACATGTGCAGGTTGCAGATAAGCACCTATCCCACCAATATACTCCTATTTTCTGCAATGCTTTAATTGATTCCACCCAAGTTAATCCATTCGACTCATTTTGAAAATCAATGAAATAAACAAAAATATCCCGATGTACTCTATATTCTTGTTTGCATACATTAGTGACATCATTACTGCTATGGCATCATACCTACCTCTTTTCTTCCTGAAATCAAACTTAAAGAAATTATCATCAAGCCTCCTAAGTAATCACTTTCCTAACTCATTCTCTCAGTGGTGATCCTGAGAACCATTTTAGCCATGTGTGAAATCAAACTTACTGTCATTCAATAGTCCTCATATATGGCTGCCTTTCCCTGGTTTTTGAACAGGAAGTAATATTGATCTGATGAAATATTCCAGCCAAATTCTTCCCTCATAAATACTACAAAAGAGTCCATAAAAACTTTTCTTCCTATGCTTTCGTAAACCCTAAGCGTTTTTGAGGGGATGCTATCTCTCCCCACAGCCCTATTTGATTTTAAATCCATTAATGGTCTTTCTATCTTGCAATAATGTGTTCCTAAATTGGTGCCTATCCATATTATAGCCTAAGTGATATATATCTGTGTTTCTGGGCATTTCACACAAATAACTACTTTTGTGGTGTTTAAAGCAAGTGTTCTTTGTTTCAATCATTCAACAATTTCACTTACAGAACTCTATTGCTTTCTCCCTGTGGCTCCTGCACCATAGTACCATACCCCACTTCCATCTCTCCCTTCACCCACCACCAATTTCCAGTCTCGTATCACTATCAAATGTTTCCTGCCTGGGACACACCACCTATTTCTTCAATTTCACTTCATATCCTTTCTACTTCTTCCTCCCTATGGTTACTCGTTTTTACATAGATATGAGGGTAGGCTGAAAACTAATGCACACATGCTTATAGACCACAAACAAAATGACCTTCAGAAGCACTTCTGGTAGCATGCGGAAGTAACATTTCCCCCTCAACACAAATACGTAGGTTTGAGGTCGTTACATTCATCCAGTGTATTTTGAGGAGCGGAAGTATAGAGACGTGTTCTATTGCGAGTTAAACAGCCTTTAAATGACGATAAATTTCAGTAGGAGTCACTTTTTCAGCAGTTAAAAATTCGATAACAGCACTGGCGTCGACATAACACTACAACACGTATACATACTTCCCCTTCTCAAAATATACTGGATGAATATAACGACCTCAAACCTGCGCAAGCGTGTTGAGGTGGAATGTTACTTCCACGTGCCACCAGGAGTGCTTCTGAAAATCATTTTGTTTGTGGTTTACAAGCATGGGTGCATTAGTTTTCAGCCTCCCCTCACAGAGTTGATTTTGACCAAATTCATTGTTTTAGCTTTTGCCTCTTTGAATAATCTAGGGTTCAACTATTCTATGTTCTTCTCACCTAATTGTTTAGAACTTTTACCACCCCTTGTCGGCTCTCTTTACCCCTACGCTCTATAATTATGTCTTCAGTAATCCTGACTGTCATGCCATCTCATCTCGCATAACCCTAAAATAATATATAATTTCCTCTTTTCATTTCTCGCTTTTTATTTTCTGATTAACCTTCCCCTAATATCGCCCGAACAGTCAAAGTCCCCATTCTGCTTACTTAGTCTGTCGTGCTTCTGCTGTGGGTTTCTCTTGGTAAGGGTTTCGTGGTATGACGATTGCGGAAGCCGATGCATGACCGATTATGGTGAGTCCCTTAGTTTCCAGGACTCATTCAATTAATCCTCTCCATCATTGGTTCATGGGATTATAATCGAGGTGGTTTCCCTCAATAGTGTTTTTAACGTGACACCATCACTCAATGGCCACTCCACGAGGGTCGGACGCTTTTGCAGTCGTATCACTCAGGAATAGACGCTGCGCGGACTACCTCTCGTCTGAATCCTAACCTTCGACCTATCTGGAATGGGCGGCCCCACCAGGAGCAATTATCATTGCTCCTACCAGCACAGCACTAGGGGCCATCCGAACGCCTAAGACCTTCCACCACGTCAAGGCTGTAGCCCATGGGAAAGGAAACTTGAGATTAACTCTTAACATTTCAAATTGTGGAAATTAAATAGTGGTAATATAATGGTATAAAACACTGGAAAAATTAGTCACAGAAAGAAAAACCTATGAAGGACCCAGGAAGAATATCTTTGTTGAAAAAAATGAATGAAATTCCTAGTAGTCTAGGCGGCACCAGCATTTCCATTGAGCTGCAAGCACTATCAGAAATCAAAAAAGAGTTTTCACATCCCGTCGATCACATCTTCTCGGTGAAGTTTAATTAAGAGAATCTGGAAGAGAGGAATAGAAGACGGGAGTTTCCATGGTGATAAAGAGAAAACTCAACACCGATGGCTCGGTGATCGTTAGTTAAATTAATTAAGATGAAGTATGAAGTTTGTTGTACGCATTTCGTTGACCTCCAAATGAATCCATTCTTCGGCGTGGGTTGGTTGACTGGGATGGGCGAGTGTCTGCGAGAGTTCGACGCACGGGGTTGGGAGGAAGATCGAAGGGAGGGAAGGGGTGGTTGGGTGGGGGTTCTTGTGAAGGAGCCAGGGTGGCGGGTTTGTAGCCGGCCGTCCCCTGCCATCAGCAGTAGAGTTTTGCATCATTATTTTTAGTTGATGTAATGTTTCTCATTATTCCTCATGTGTTGTCAATATAATTAATTTCTTCATTTCAATTTCAGTAGCTTAATAATATGTATAATATGTAAAAATGATGGTTACAATGTATATGTATCTTTCCTCTAATTATTAGGGTTCTCACAGGTTTTTTACAGCCCCCTTCTCTTCGAGAGTGTTTTCCTGCGTGGGTTTTTACTAGGTGAGCAACACCACGCACTCCCGAGCTTTCCCCATAAACCTCATTCTTTGCTTTGACTTTCCTTATTTTATTTTTCCCTATATTCACTGTCATTTACTTTGAGTATGTGTGTATGTGTAGGTGTATCCTTTATTTATATATGTGTGTGTATGTATATATGATTGTGCATATACATATTTTGTTTTCATTTTCTTTTCGATGTGCAAATCTGTGCACAATGAATTTTTGTCTGCCTATATTATGTGTAAATTTTTGTCTGCCTGTATTTATGTGTATATATGCATGTAATTATAAATTTCATGCATAATAAAATATGTTTACGACGATAGGTAAAATGGAAGAAGGGACCATTAGGTTTCAATTTCGCCCAAATAAAGACCTCTATCTATTTATCTATCAACGAAACTTGCTGTCGCCGGATAATCGTGCTCTCTGTCCTTCCGCCCTCCCAAAGAAATCCGTGGTCGTTTTTGGGCAGTTTTTCCCTTCAGCTACTCAAATATTGATGAATCGCCTGTTATTATTTTGCCTTTCTGAAGTAAATCGATGGACACGATTCCGTGTCCATCTCAAAAAAAGTCGCCATCACCTTCCCGGCCCAAGGATTAACCGTCTTCTTCCCCTTTTCTGGAGCAGGGTCACCCTTTACAGCCCACCATTCTTTCATCTCAGGAGAGTAGGGGTGGTTCTGAGTTTCATCCACAATTATGAATCGTCGCAAAAAACGGAAACGCTTCCCTTAATCCGCTCCAACAGAGCCAGGGAAATGTTAATTCGAATGTTTGTTTGGTTCAAAGCGAGCGACACCCAACACGCTAATAGCTTACGCATGTTTAATTCTTCTGTCAATATATGACAAATACATTCTTTCGATATGCCCATAGCCTCTTCCACCTTAATTCGACGGTCATCCAATACCATTGATGAACTTTTTCGAATCTGTCGGTGGCTGTCGCAGTTCTTGGACGTCCCGAACGCTCATCATCAGCGAAGATTGTACGGCCACGTTTAAACTAACCTGCCCACAATTTCATGGTGTTAAATAATGCTGAAGAGTCCCCATAGACAGCGTCTAACTCATCTTTGATAATTTTAGGTGCATTGTCCCTCAAAAACAAATATTAAATGACAGCTCGATACTATTAGAAAGTGCTAGGTATGGTTGGAGAGGAGAGGGGATGATTGCTTGGAGAAATAGTGAAGAGATATAAAAAAAAGGAATGCTAAGCATATTGATAAAACCGTGACGAAGCCGTAGTCCGCGGTCGGGAGAGGAGATATCCTCGCGCGTGTTTCGATCCGCGCATTAATTGAATTTTGGCCCGGGAGGAGGGCCGCGGAAGGGTTTATGGGGGGGAGGATTATTCTTTCCACGCGAGCAGCCGAGATCAACACGTTTGCCGACCAGGGAAGGGGTGATCACTCTCGGGGATCTGTTTTGTGGATTGCATTGGTGATTAATTCATTTCGGGATTTTAAATATCCATGTAGGTCCGAGAGCGCTCTGAATCTCGTTCTTTTTGATCTCTTGGCCAATCATAATTGGATGGCTTACTAATGAAAATCATTGGCCAACAACTGCTGACATCTATGCTTTAGAACATTTCAGAATCTCCGAGTGCGATTGTACAAGTAATGGAACCTCTGATTGTGTTCCTTATTCGACCGGGAAGTGGCGGAAAAGGCAATGCGCCGAGGAAAGCATAGGATTAATCCCTTGATAGTAACTATGCACACTTATGGGAAATTTTTCAGGTTTTCTATGGGCTGCCAAAGTAAACTATTGCAATTTTCATTGGAGACCATGAAAATTACGGCATTTTTTATGGATGGAAGTCACGATATATAGTATAACAAAGTACCCTGACATCAGGATGTAAAAAGTGATATTTCCTATCGGTGACGCTGTACTTGAGTACAGATATTGTATTTTATTTCTTAGTCCTATTAAATGCATTTCCGATTTTTCACTGGAAATGGTTTGCGCCATCACTGCCTAAATAGCGTTAATTAATATTTCGTGTGTAGATATCACTTTTAGCGACCATCAGCTAATTAATCGTCAATATCAGGTTCATTGGTTTCCTGATATTGGTATCGATGCCTTGGATTAACACCCCTAGGTACCACTTGATTTTCTCACCCTAGATATCAGAGCCCCTTGTCGAATTATTCATCGATCATAAATGAGGGAATTCCAAATGCAAGCTTTATCAAATGCTTTTATGAACGATATCGGTACTCTTATCTCCTTGTATTTGGTGGGTATCCTTTATTAAATTTCAATGAACACCTTCATACCTTTCTGCTACAGCAATTTCCACTGCGAACATTCTGAATCGCCTGCAATAAGTTAGCTTTTGCGTGAAAGTACCAAACATTTCTTTAATAATGGATATACTCTCAGTTAACCAAAAGGTTTTTGCGCATTCTATGAAATTAGGTTTTACCCTTTCAAAATATTCCATGAATTCCTTTACGGGGAGCATTTTCATTTCGAACAGCCGAAACGTATATTTTTCATTGTCTCGGTATGAAACACTACTGTGCAATCAATTAGGCTGAGTAGTTGGCGATGAAATTTGTGAAACTATGAAATACCTGTGGTTTTCATCGTAATTATTAACTGAGAAAAATATAAAAAGGTTGAACTTGAAATCAGAGATAATTTTTATGTTCTTTTTAAATTTATAGTCTTTTATGATTATTTGTTATTATTTTTATTCTTTTATAATTTTTATATTACCGACCGAATTACAGAATGTGGACGGTTGGGTTGAAGATATATGGTGGGAAAAATAAAGAAAGTAGTAAGATTATGTAGACATTGAAGGCATCAAGGTAGAAGAAGATTTAAACTTTCAACTTGAACGAAAAAAAACAATGCCTAGATTGACTCGAAGCGCCTAGGGAAACTGAAAGGGTTAATATTTACATATAATGGGAAGAGTCAACCCCGTCCGTACTCTTATAAATGGGCAAAGGATGGGTGAGAGAAATTAGAGAAGATATATGCAGTAAATCAATAAAAACTATAAAAAATAACTGAAAATAAAAATAATAATAAAATAAATATAATAAAAATACTAAAAATGCTTGAAATAAATAGATAACGCAAACGGTTAGAACAATTAAATGGAAAAAATGCAAATAAATCACGTACTCTCTAGCTTGGATGTACTATACAGCATTGATCCTTGCTAGTCTCAAGCACTCACATTCAATCAGGGCTTACGAGAGGTTTCCCTCTGCGCCAGTGGCCCGTCAGTAACACGCAATATAATAATAAAAGTAAATTAATCACCAACTCTCTAGCTTGGATGTACTAAAGAGCATTGAACCTTGCTAGTTCCAAGCACTCACACTCTATCAGGGCTTTCGAGAGGTTTCCCTCTGTGACACAGGGTTTCGACTGCAAAGCAGTCCTCTTCAGAGAAGGAATGGAATATTAGGACCCTCCCATGGTTTAAAACCTTGACGCGGTGGAATTACTAGTACGTTGTGATGACCCCTAGAGCTGTGCTGGCAGGAGCAATGATATTTGCTCCTAGTAGGGTCACCCATACCAGATAGGTTGAGGGTTAGGAACCAGACGATCCGCGGTGTTTAATCCCTAGGGGGGAGGCTATTCAAAGTGATAGTGTCACGTTAAGAACAGTGTCGAAGATGTCAACGGGAATCCATCTCTACTATCATTTCTATGATAAAATGAACGGATAGAGAGAGAATATAAGTCATGGCAACTTTGGGATTCGGGACACGGGTTCGGGTGGCGGCGAGCCGGCAGCGGAAGACGCAAGGTCTCCGCGGTTGTAATCACACGAAACCCTCGCACAACCGAACTGAAAGCAGTGAAAGAGAGAGTCCGAAAATTGCAATGGTTGGAATATGTGTGTGTAATGTCCAGAGGATGATGAGGACAGGGAAACTAGAAAATATCAAGGGATAGAAATGGAGAAAGATGCATAGATATGTAAGGTTTGCATGAGGTAAGACGCGAAGATCTCGAGGATAAATGGAGTGATGGTTATAGAGTAATTTATAATGGGGAGGAGGAGGAGAGGCAACGTGGAGAGGCCGCAGTATTGGATAGGAAACTAGGGAGAAGGGTAGTGAGTATTCAGAGGACATCCTTCCCTTAGATAACTTCAATTTTCTCTTTCATTAGTCCCACTTGAAATTTATTTCCATACGAATTTTTATGCCATGAAATTATGCCGCGTTAAAATTTTAAATTGTTATTTGAATATATTGATATTGTGATATTTTGCCATAATCTTTCCTCCATAAACTATCATTATTATCAAGTAACCCTTGCTCCTTTGCTATGAATTCCTCATTTAACTTTTTCAGAGTTTCTTCTAGACTTTATCCAGCAATACATGCATGTAGTATATCCTCCAACATCCGTTTATTATTAGTTGTGTAAAGAAAGATGTAATCTATTTATCTTACTTAATCTATTCTTTTGGCGAATTGATCGAATCTTTCATTCCAGCTCCTTGAAGATTTTACCAGTCCGCAGAAAGCTAGCTCTACACAGCTTACACAGGTACGTATTTTCTCCTCCTATCTTCCATCCACCTGGAGCCTGCATATATAGTATATTTATTTGTTCAGATACCCATTTAAAAAGTCAGTGGGATATCCAATCGCACGGTTTTCCAATTACTTTGTAATGAGCAATCAACATTCTCACTGTTAAAAAAGGTGCATTCTACTGGTACAAAAATATTTGAAAAACATTCCACTCGGAACCCATTTGTAACCAGTCTTACTTTCTTCAATTCATTTCTTTTGTCTTGAAGACCAATATGGTATCCATTGCTTTCTTCCCTCCCGGCAGCTTTGCTGAAATCCATGTTCTTTATTTTTTGTGAGCATCTAATTCCTCGCCAAATGATTTTTGCCATTCAAGCCCTGGCTCTGCGGCTCTCTTATATGTAGTTTTTTGGGGATCGTAATTTGCAAATAAACAGTAAGCTGAGTACAATTTACATTCATCCACTTTATTAGGAATCTTTATGTTTTTATTCGGATTTTTTAAATTTCTTCTTGAATGCTCCTTCTTGACTATGTTCTTCTCGAAATTCATTTATGTTTGAGATTATTCATCGCTTTCGTCAGCTGCTTGACATCTTTGTTCCATTGTACAATCTGCCTTGCATTGTTTTCTTCTTCTCATCACTTACGTGCCTTTCTCATCAAATCTGACTTCTCTTGCACAAATAATCCTCTTTTCCAATGGCTACCCCATGTTCTATAACTCTTTGCATTGTATTCCATCGTTCTCATTTCTTTGGTTCTCACATCTACATAGTATACCTTGCTCTTGGCAGTGCTCTAGATTCCTTGCGTTGCTCCCAAACTCTATCAATTTAGACAAATCAGAGCCCTTCCACACCATATTCCAAAGGGTTCAATCGTTGGCGACCTATTTTATTGATAATTGAGGCATCTCACAGCTTCTCCCCACAAATTTCGTGGAAAATTTGTTTTGATGCAGTAAAAAGGGCTCTCTCTTTGTCAAGGAACCTTTGATTTCTTCTTTCTGACTCTCCTGTTTTGTTGTGGGCCTTCCGGGATTAGATATTTCAATGCCTTTTATCTGGTAAAAATTCTTCCATTTCTTTTATGTAAATTTTCCGCCGTTGTCACATGCAGTTGTACCAGTTCTTTCTCCTTATTTTGCGTAAAGTTGCCTGATAAAATTAATGACTCCGTCTATCGCTTTTTCCTTTGCTCTTCTAGGGAGGTCAACTACCGTGAAATTTGAAAAAAATCAGCGACTACGTTTTGGAAATACTATTGCCCATTTGGAATCGAAAGGTTGAGCAGCCAACAGACAGCAGTGTCAAGAAATTCTCTGATTCGTTTTCGCTTTGGATGATTAGAACTTCTGAAAGGTAATCTTATCGACTTACCTTGCACAAATTCTTCGCACTTTTCCCGAGTAGATGGATGGAATGCTTAAAATATTTAGACTTCCTCGATTTAGATGACTAAGTCTTCTGTGCCATAATTCATATCGGGCCAGCATATACATTTGTTATTTATTTGCTACTACGCAACAATTTCTAATTGTGATGCGTATTAGCGGATGACTCCGTTATAAGTTACTGTTGCGCCATCTCACGCCGGTTCCTAGAATTAATTTACTACTGATTCATATATTTTTCCTGGTTTCACAATCAATGCTTTAATTTCGGTTAATTTTGAACACTTTCTTTCTTGACGTAGACTTGATTTCCTGACTGTATAAGGTTCCTTACTGATAATAGATTATGAGACAATTTTGGTACCGTCTGAAACTTGAATGTAATTTTTAATCCTATATGACATGCTTTAATTTGTCTGGGTTTTTGTGATGGCATAGGTCGGCCGTCTGCTAAGGGAATTGTATTGCCTTGTGACATTTTTCAGTACATTTTACGTGATCTTCTTCCTTTCAAAGGTTCCGCCTTCCCTGAATCAACTATGAATAGAATACGCTCGTCTTCATGAGGTGCCTTTCTTCCGAGAACCACAAAAGAAGTCCTTCGCCCTTCTTCGCAAACAGCTATTCTCGTCCCCTGCCTTTTGTGCCCTCTGCCACGGTGCTCTCTACCACAGATGCGTCGACTTTCCCTCCATGGGTTCTTTCTCCCGATGGCGATCTTATTTCTCATGTCCACATGATTCGTCCACACCCACCCATAACATTCAAATGGAAAACAAGCCTTAGCTTTGAAGCCGACGCGTCTCTTTCGTGATCTTCTTCTGAATTTTTAAACACCATTTCCGTATCCAACAGCCGACATTTCACGAATTCTATCGTAACTGAAGATGACACGGGTCCAATTTCTGTTCTTGTTTCAAGTGCTTCCACATCTCTCATGAGCCCTCATGCTACCTTCTTCGCGAAGTTTTCTTCTAAATTATCTGTCATGCAACTAGTGGATACCAGTTTCCGCCGAGTACTAGTAGTTTCGCAAACATACTCTTTCTTTCATACACACACGTCCTTCAGGGATGCCATCATTTGTCTTGCCATTTTAGTCTTGAACACATCTGCTACGCAATGTATGATTGGGAGATTTCCTTCGAATCTTTTTGATAGAATTCCACGTTTTTTTCCTCTCGAGTTTTAAATTGAAAAGCAAATGCGCGCATGATAAGTGCATTTCCTTCAACACGACTCCTTTCGACTCCTTTCTCATCCGACACCGGATATCTCGTATAAAGTTGCAGTTCTAGGGATATTCGGCAGACAAAATTTGCAAATGAAATATTGCCATGCTTTACTCTTTTTTTAATGCCTATTTCTTATCCGACCTTTTTTTACCTTATTCTCGTCATTTTCTTCTCTGTATGAATATAGCTTTCTTTTTCAATTACTAAATGAATCCATTTAACCTTTTAGAAACGTTTTATTTTGCATCAACTTAACGGTATGTATTCAAATCCACTAAAATATAGTATGAACAGTAAGTCTGACTATAAATGTTGACCTGCCTATACTCGAAATGGACAGCGACAGCAATTAGGGTTGCCCTTTATAGGCGGTACCTTTCAACATACATGTATACGAATGCTGAGGGAAGCTAGGGTACAGAATGGTAAGGAAAGTGGACGGCGAGATGATTATGGAAAAGGAAATTTTAGATATTCAAGCAATACTGAATCAAACAGCAAGTGGATTGCAGTTGGGTATTACTGAGACTTTTACAGGAAGAACGCGAGAGGAACAGGACAACAACCGATCGCAAGAAAACAAAAGTATTGAGATTCTCGAGAAATAAGAAAGTGCTTTAAGCATGAATGTAGGAGCGAAAAAACTTGTGCGAGTGCGGAATTACATATATTCACTAAGTATTTTAGAGGAAAAGGGACATTATTATGGGAACATTTGGAGTAGAATTGCTCTAGGGGAATAAGTATTTACTAGAAGAAAATTTATGACAGGCACAGTGAGTAAAGATACGAAGAGAATATTAATAAAAAATTTAGCGCATAGGGCATAGGGCGCTTAATGGATGTAAGGCTTTATCTTGGAGGCGAGAAGATGGGCGTAGCTTGGAGGCTTAGGGGATGAGGGTGTGACGGAGAACGGGGGATATGAGTCGGGCAAAGTTGAAGGCTTAAAATGAGGCGGGCGAGGACAGCGAGGCTGCTGGGGGAAATCCTAAAAAGGCCGAGGAAAAGGCATCTTCAGGGGAAGTGGATGTGGAAAATATAGAAAGGGGTTGTTGAGGACCGTGATAGGAGGCTAGGAAAGCAGGAGGGGGAGGAAGGGGGCCTATTTTTTAGGCAGATCATGAAGCGAATCGGAAATTACGATGAAATGGAGAAACATCGACAACATTTAGGGCAAACAAGAGGGAATCAGTATCATATGTAGGAGTAAATCGTCGTTCGGGACCGCCTCGTATCTTTAATAGGTAGAATACCTTGACTGAATGAAATGTCGCGGTAAAAAAATTACTCGAACGAATAATCCCATCACTTAACTCGCAGTTAAGAGTTAACTTTTTTGGAGGTTTACGTAAACTTTTCACGAATGCTTGTATTAATGGGAAGAACTGTTCCATTATGGAGATCAATGTGTCGATTTTTTTTATCAAATATGCTGATTATTTATTTCAGGATGAAAGTGAACTGAAGTAATAAGAAAGGTAAAAATACGTCATATAATGTACGTATTAGATATTATTAATACAGATTATCAATCGCGCTCTTTTCTTATTCTGGCATTGGTTTTGGAACTGAAATATATTAGTGTGTCGTATTATAACACGCTTCAAACTATCCTGTTGTCATGATTCAATTATTATAAAATGAGATATGCTCGGTAGAATAGCCATTACAGAACGCCTTATGCAAGCGTCTGTATGTCTATAACGTATGCATATTCCCTCCCGTCCTCATTCAACCTAAAATAGGTAGACAATGCACGAGGCATCTGAGATGGAGGGCATTCCCAATTGGCAATTAAAGTAACCAAACATGGAGGAGTCCATCCTTTTTTTTATTATGGTCAACACGTGGGTGGTATAAACCAAACATATAATATGGGAGATTGAATGCACTAAAGGACCGTAAGCAATTTAGTTGATTATGTAGCGTAAGTTAAGAACGTATACTTGGATGCACTACCACTACTCTAATCCCTGTTATTTTTTCCAAAACTATTCGAAGAATGAAATAGATGCTCTGTGGATAATGATTACATTTCGAGGATTTATATCAAAAGTTAATTTCGTACTCGTCGCTTTCAATTAAATAGAGTAAAAAAGAGAAAAGTAATACGGAGGTCGCGAATTGAAACCTGTCAGCCGCGAGTTCGACCGTACCGAGAAGGCACTCGTGGTTTAATTAATTAATTACTTCACTGTAGGAATACCAAGGATAATAACGATATTCCCAGTGGGTACAAATGTTACCGCGCCTCGAATTTATGTGATCCTTTTCAGTTGAACGCGCACGTCATTAACGAAAGTTTTTGGACAGCGACTTAAAAATTGTGGGAGGGTTGTTTGTAATGACGCCGCTGGGTGGGTGGGGGGGGAGCTGGCTCTATAAGCCATTATCTCTCGGGGGGGGAGGGGGTGGAGGGCGGGAGTAGGGGGCCGGAGGGGAGGGAGCCAATGGCGGCGTCGCTGGGAGGGGTGGAAGGGCACTGCGGGCTGAGCGGGGCGTCGCCGCCACCGTCAGTCTGGCCCCCGCAGTCGACTCGTCCGTTTGAGCGGAGAGCGCGCCACGAAGGAAGGAGGAAAGAGAAGAAACCCCCGCTCCCCTCTACCGCAAGGGTTCCTCTTTGGTCGCCCCTGAGAGAGAGAGAGAGAGAGAGAGAGAGAGAAAGAATCAAGGAAAGGTGCCGCACCATCCCCCCCGCGACCGCCTGCTTTCCGAACCAAGGTGAGTGAATCGACACCTTCCTCGGGGTCACCAATTCCCCTTCTTCTCCCGTCCGCCCTCGCAGGTACGGCCGCCGTCGTGCCCGCCCTTCTAGGACCCACTCAACGACTTCCCGTGGTTTGGCCTTCGGCCTGGCCGGTGTCGCTTATCGAGCCGCCTCGGGGCGAAAGAAGCGAGGCGAGGATTCGGCAGCGCGGGAGGGAGGACGCTACCAAATGCCCCAAATTGCTTGACTTCGCTTTCCCCGAAATGGGTACTGCGTGAAAGAGCGCTTTTGCATGCGTGCCAGAACGGCATCGCCATCTCCCAACCGGGAAGGCGTGGTGGCACAAGAATTGGCTTGGCTGCTTTCGACTGCCGGCCAGTGGGTTAAAGCTCAATTTGATTAACCCTTTGGTCGGGGTAGAGACAAAGGCATAGCCCGTGGGACATAACCCTTATCACGGGCATTAATTACAATGGGACATACCCTTATTATGGGTAATGTAAATATTACTCATGATGAGGGGTCATATCCCGCCGGCCAAGATCTCAAGTTGTGAGGTTATATGAACACTAGAAAATACGAAGGGAACTGCAAGATTGATAGAGCAAGGGAATAGACACCTCCTTATATGCCCTTTTTGTGCCGTGGATATCTCGCGCCGTATCTTAACCTCTCCAATTGTGACCTGTGGGTTGAATGCTGGCTTTTGATTTTGGAGCACCTATCTCCATCCACGTTTTTGCGAATGAAAATTATTTCTTCGCCATACTTATTGCGTATTCAGTTTTTGTAAATCACATTTAGTACAAAATTATCAAAGATTATTGTGTTCATTCAGGGTATCGATACAGTTATCATATTTAATCCTATCTCACTGATCAAGACAGTGTCGAATATGTACATTTGGTGCAAACAAATTTCTCTCCAAGAGCAAGTTTCACTCATTTTGCAACACGCACCCTTAGTATTTTTCCCTACACATTCTGGGGAAAAAGATGCGCGTTTTATTTTTCCACTGTCACGGTGTACTTTTTGCAGGACCCGTCCACCTTCGATTCAAATTTAACGAAGAGTACTCGTTGGTGGCGAAATCGCGCGTCAATAATCCTGCACTTAGTTCCTTATTTCCATCGTTTTAGCGCCGCGATTGAAAGGGTCTTGGCCTCGTAACTGCTCCGTGAAGGCTGTGGGATGGACGGAAGTCCCAGGGGGAAAACCCCTTGCGAATAATATTTAGGGTGGTGTCGAAGAGGCGGATTCCGTGCTTCGGTCGCATGGCCGACTAGCGTCGCTCGATTGTTGGCGAGCGTGTGAGGGGGCGGAGGTGCGAAAGGAGCCGAGATGAGGAGCAGGTGGTCCTTTTGACTGACGGCCCGCCGAGAGAAAACTCGCTTTAATTTTTAATTTAGAAATGGAATTGAGTTCCTAATAGATGCTTTTCAATGACGCCAGGGTTTCGGTTTATTTTACCGGTCGACCTGCAGCAGCCGCCGTCCAT
Source organism: Hetaerina americana (assembly GCF_022747635.1). NCBI lineage: Eukaryota > Metazoa > Arthropoda > Insecta > Odonata > Calopterygidae > Hetaerina > Hetaerina americana. Next base: position 17,251,079 of record NW_027287095.1, read on the forward strand.
AACGAGGTGAAACCGCCTTTCTTCGTGCGTTTCGATTCGGCAGAATTTTTATTTTTTTGACTTTTGTGTTATCCTATTGGACTTTTCCCCTTTCTGACCAAGTGTATCGATGGCTCCCGGAAATTTCTTTGTCTACATTGTTCAGCAATCTGTCCCGTCGCGTGAGTCAGGCTTGCCACTATTTCAGTTTTCGTTGATTTCGCCCCAAGGAGAAAACTCAATACCCCAGTGCGAATTTATCTTTTAGGAAGAGATTATTTCTGCAGAATTTAAGGTTGACAATTAACAGTTGACAGCAGTGCTAACTTTTCGTTCGGAACTTTCCATTCAAAAAGCTAGCGAACTCTGGGTGATGACTGCTTAAGGTGATCGCCAAAGGGTCTCGACTCTCCCGGGGTCGCACATTTGCTCCCTTCCTGTTGGGTTGGAGCGTTTAGTCTACTTACTTCGGCCCCTTTCCTTCCGTCGTACTTCTGCTTCCCGCCTCCCCCCCACCCAGATGAGTGGATTTTGCAAATCGAATGATAGAATTAGAATTTAAAAACGCGATGTAGTTGCCACGTGAAATTTTCTGCGTTCCCAGTCAACGAAAACTCACGGATGTGGTACGAAGTGGTTTGAAAGTGTCAGGTGTGACTATCACTTAAAGAACAAAACATTGAGAATAAAAGAGATGACATTTTTAAAAAATATTTCGGTGGCGTAACTACTTACTTCAGTATATTTAAGGGTCAGATTTCCACTTCGACATACACCTCTTTCGTACCGACGTCCCGCGCCACCCCTGCCCGACCAATTAATGCCGAAGGGTAGTTGCTATTCATGCATATATACATATTTATGTATATATATATATATATATATATATATATATATATATATATATATATATATATATATATATATATATATATATATATATATATATATATATATATATATATATGTGTGTGTGTGTGTGTTTGGGTCGCGGTAGTCCAGTAGTTGGAATACTGACCGGAAGGCACGGGTTCGGTTCCAGGGGAAGCCTCTCTGGGCATATGCAGCTTAACCCAAGCTATGTGATTTTTCGAGTACCAGATCTTCCGGGGAAGTCATACTCGACACAGGGAAAGGAACTGCCCCCCCTACCCTGATGTGTGAAGGAAGATGATGAAGGAACTCCAGTTCCTTCCTTCTCTTCCTTGAGAAAGGTGGCTTGGACCACCAAAAATTTGAAAACTAATTAGTTTCTTTTTTTTGTGTTTCTATGTTTTTGTCTTTGTTTGCTAGTGCTAACTTCATATAAATTATATATATATATATATATATATATATATATATATATATATATATATATATATATATGTACACACAGGCAATTTCAAAGTTCCCAATATTTAAAGAACACCCAATTGAGTCTATTCTTCGTCAGTAGTTTGGTTAAAAAACCATTGGCATCATCTTGTGAAAAAAATAACCCGTTTCTGCATTCGCGAAGCACAACATATGCTTTTCTCTTCATTCCCATCGACGTGGAGCTCGTTTTGATACTTCTTCAGTCATTCATTTAATCCTTTCTAAGGGATGTTCACGTATGCCAAAGTGTTATTTTGGATTACCTCTCCTCAATGTCTTCTCAGTCTTTTTCAATCTGGTTCCACCTGCTCCATACACCTCATCACTCTCGTCTCGAGAAGCTGCAGATCCTACCTGCCCCCTTCAAATTCCCCCCCCCCACCTCCCTTCAAGTTCATTGCCGCCTCGAAGGGAGTGACGGTCGGCGATGCGATCGCGGGGCGGAGGAGTTGGTGCGCGGCATCCGCGGACTTCCTCGCGGGCCGAAGCCTCATGTCAGGAGAGACGTCTCCCGAGTTTCGGAAATTGAATTCCATGCACTGATAGCGCGATGAGTAGCTAATGTCGACGACAAAAATCTTTGCCTGGGTGAGAAAAAAAATATGCAAAGGAATCCCATTTTTTTGTTTCAGTCAGACGTAAATCTCACGGCCACATGCTGGTTACCACGCAGCCCAGAGAGTTAATTAGAGGTGATTTTCACGCACTAATTACGTAACTGTCTGAAGAAAACTAAGGGATGATCGACTTATTCTAAACATTATATTAAAGTGTACAATATTTAGGTCTAACGTGCATGGTCAAGAATGTTAACAAAGTAATGAATGATCCATTTTTTTCGGTTAAGTTAATGCTGCTGGAACATAACTGATTGTCATTTGAAACGATTGGACTTTTTTTTTTTAATCTGCCCAAAAGGTCTTCGTGAAAAATCGGAAAATCTCGGCACCTTCGTTTTACAAATATTTGTTACGGCAACAAACAATGTTCCGACTACATTTACTTTGACAGAGAAATGGCGGATGCTCCCCCAATTCTATTTTTGTCTCTCTTCTGGAAGTGGAATTTACCTTGTCAACGATTATTTGGGGGCAGCATAAGGGGACGGTTTTGGCTATTCGCCTCAATTAAACACCATAACTATCAATACTCTACACACGTTCGACTTATTTTTAAATATTTCGATATAAAAATATTTTGTCTCCACAAAATTTGTCATTTTGTTTTTAACATTTTTATCCAAAATTACTGATGTGATTTAACATAAGAAGTTTGTCTTGATAGTCATTCATACTTCCTATTTTCCTTTCTTATGAGGAACAATTTATCTTATAAATTAATTTAAGTGGTTGGTTACTGCGGTGTTAGGTGGTAGTTAGATGGGTGGTCAGGTGGTGATAAACTTTCTTCAAATATGTATCTCGTTCTGAAAATGTATTCCCAGCTTCCGGTGGGAGGGCAGAGTGTTACAAGTTCTTGTTTCTCAGTATATACAATGCCAAAGCTGAAGAGCGGCCTTTTGAATGCACTTCATCAAATAGATATCTGTGAAATGCACAGCGGTGGAGAAATGGCAAACAAATGTATTGCTTTCAGCTTTCCATTTTCATGCTAATGTGTGTTATAATCTAATACTTTACAGAGTAAATTAATAACATACGGACCGCTATATTGTTCGTTGATCATGTGTTGGTCGTGATGAAAGTCGTATTGATCGGCAGTGGGATGTTGAAGACTGTAATAGAGGGGAGAATGTTAGGCAAACGAGGAAAGGGAAGGAACAGGATAGGGCTGCTGGACGGGATGAAGGAAGTACTCGGAGACGAAGAGGGACCTGATGTAGAGTAGGTTGCTGGATTTTGTGTTTTGTTAGGAGTCATAAAATATTTATTTGGTAGTTATGCCCATCCAAAAACATGCCTTAAATGGTAGATTACCTTACAATAATAATATTGTTCCAGAATAAGCTGCTTTACTCACTCTAAAACTATTAATGGTAGTGCTTATCTCCGCATCTAATAACCATGCTTTGATTATTCTCCCATTATTGCTAACTCTCCCTCATGAATAGAATGGTTTGAGGCTTCACTTTGTGGAAGCAATTCTTATCGGAAAGGAGAATACTTTGTTCTTCAACATATGTTTTATTATACACGACCTAAGTTTCGACTAATGAAGATGACTTTGTCCTGATGATGTCCTGAAGGACCTGATGATGGCTTTTATAAGTCGCAACCACGGTTGTGTGTAATAAAATATATGTGGAAGAACAAAGTATTTTCTTTTCCGCTACCTCATGAATTTCTCTGGAAATCTTCTGAAAATCCTTATGAAGCTAAATACAATTAAACCTGTGATATTTTTTTCACGGAACGTAATCATATGTTGCAAGTTCGCTTTTCGCTGTGTGACGCCACGGCATCAGATTCATCTCTCATCAGGGTATGGCGCGAATGGTCGAATGTTATCCGGGGGCAAAGAGTAATGAGGTGTTTGGCAAATGCCGATGGAGGGCCTAGAGGGTATTCTGGGAAAAGAGCAGTGGTCACAGGGAGTGTGAGGTGGTTGCAGGGATGGGGGCGAGTCGTTATGGAGGGGTATAAAACCAGGAGAGGCGAATGGCTGCTGGTCGGTATGCCGTTCATTAAGCTTCCTTTTCGTGCCGATGTAAAGCTACTTAAGTTCCTTCGATATCGTTCCAATGCGCTCCGTCGTAGACCTTCTGAATGCGAAGGACACACCAAAGCAAAATTGAGCTCCGTTTCAGTAGCTCAGAGGGTATATGCTTTCCAGATGAACATTTTCCCTTGATTCTTCGTGTCTTCCCGGTTGGTTGAAAGACACCGCCTCCCTTATGCGACAAGATTTGAGCCGCACACACGCCAACCACCTTTTTGTCTCGTGTTTTTTTTTCTTTCTGGCTTCGATGGCACGTTGAATATATTCGTCGGAGTTTAGAAGGTTCATAAAACCCTTCCCGTTAGAAATCGTAAATGAAAATGTTTTCTGGACGACTAGCTCCCACCATTTTATTTGGCGGCTCTATCTGATTTTGGTTCGCCCGTCTACGGGTGTAGGTATAACCATTCACTGCATTGATGCGTTTCAGTTCACTTCTGCAGGGGTTGCTGGAGAGGTAGCCACCTGCTGGCATTTCTATAAACGGATGAAAAGTCGCTAATATTTTTGCCATAGAGTGCAAGGAATCCGCCAGGATAACATCGTTCCCGAAAGTTGATTGTCTATGCAAACATCCACAGGAATCAAACTCTTACTTGATTTTCTGTGTACATCGAATTGCTACTTGTCAACTTACTTGCTCTAGATAATTCATGCTGCACCTGATCTCGTATTCCATGAATAAGGGTTTTATGTTATTTGGCCAGCAGATTATACCGATAATTCATTTTTCGGCGACAACCTGAACAATATGAAACACATATCTAAGGCTTCATAAAGAATTACGCTTGCCGTTTTGATCCCGGGGGTATCTGAGACCCCCTGCAAAAATGTGCCACGATCGACGAGATGACCAAAGAAAATGTGCGATCTTATGGATTCAAATGCATGAAAGAGGTCTATATACATGCATGTATATACGAAGGTCTGTCCAATAAATACGTGAACTGAGGCCAAAAAAACTTTATTTTGCAAAATTTAGTCTACATCGATTTTGTCTCCTTCAAAGTACTCTCCATTCGTTGCTATGCACCTATTCCATCTTATTTTCCACTGTTTAAAGCACCCTTGGAAGTCCTCGACAGTTAGGATTTTTAGTTTTATCGTCGTTTCTTGCTTTATTGTGTCCACATCTTCCCAGTGATTTCCCCTCATCACATTTTTAATTTTGGGAAATGGAAAAAGTCGCAGGGGGCGAGATCTGGCGAATAAGGAGGATGATGATTGAATTTTTTGCCAGAAACTGGCGAAAAATCAATGCAGATTGGCCATGATTTTTGCACACAAATTGTTTTATAACCCGAATGTTTGGTTAAAATAGTGTGTACTGTTGATTTTCCTAAATTCAGTTCATCGGCCATGATTCGGACGCAAACGCATCAACATACGCAAATACGGTCTGCACCTACTAATACCCTAAGGCGGAATAAAGTCACACATGTTCACAGGGCAATAAGGGGGAAGGGTAAACAGTTTGTGTTTCCCTTTGCGACCTGCAGTTTCTCGGGAAGAATTGGAATCCAAGCTCTTTTAAAGCCGCTTAAGGTGTCTTTTGGAATTGCACCCGGGACTCAAAGGTGTCGACGTTCACCATGGTGCATTATTTTGTGTATCCGCGAGCAGTTCCGAGACTTGACAAGGACACCTCTCTCCTCCAGGACTTATTTTCTCTGATCACTATCTTGCATTCAGTTGGCCAACCTTGCGCTGCCCTTTCCGCGGGTGTAGGTTGCTGCCGGCGAAACAGCAGCCCCCTCTCGGGAAATGCGGCGAGGGGCGTCCCGCCCCGGGTGACCGATCGGGAGCGTCTCTCGAGGCCGGCTTCAAGATGGGATTTAAAGGCAAACGGGTAAAGGGATTTGAATCAAATCAAATTTAATGATAATTCAATGCCATTCTTCTTCAAAAATCAACTTTAAATTATTCTTCAATAAATATACTTCAAGCTTATTTTTGAGCACCGGGGATTAGACCAAACTCTCTATGAATATTGTTCCTACGTTCGGCACCCAATTTCAAAAGAGTGTTGCCATTGATTGAATATATAGTTCAGATTGAAGCAATGCCTCGTTGTTTCACGGGAATGACATCGTAGATTTTCTCGATGACCACCGTCGAACTGCAGGTCGCATGACTGCTACCGCGCCTACGGTCGCCGGCGCCCTTTCTCTCAACTTCCCTTACCTTATGCTCCCCACAAATCGATATTATCTCGAGAGGGGCCCGATCCGTACGATCAAGGATCTACTTTTACGCGCTATCGCCATCCCTGTCACTGAGAACTACTGTCCACGCCCGTCAGGTGATTTTTCATCGTCAGCACAGTGGTTGCACAGAGAAGCAGCTCCAGTGATTCGTGACAGCGCCAGCTAATTTTGAAATTCCCGACGAGGCATTTGAAGGAGGCAGGTGGAACATTCGACGCAAATCGCTTGAGTTGCAATAACGCACCTCCGCATGGGGATCGTTGTATCATTTAGGCGAGCACGTGCAATCAGACCAATGCCAGTATGTAAAAAGTATCTATGTTTCTTTTAGAGAAAAATAAATGTTTTCTTTCCCCATCAACCTCGCCTGATTACGTCTCCTTATCGCATTAATCTTCGGGGTAAACTAGTATTTTGAAATTCACATTATAAATAATGTTCCGAATTGAATTTCTCGGAAAATTCGGGTCTGAAACATAACAGGTGCTCTTGGCGCCGTTCTCCCAAATTTCACCCTTTTAATGTAAACAAAAATGCACGTTGTTTTTCTGTTGAAACCTATTTTAACATGACTTTAACTGCTGTTACACGGAGACTCGAATCGGTCATATCATTCAGATTATTTTTATTTTAAGATGTACATGTGCCAAAGCGTGGAATGGGCGTGCAGGACTTTGTGCAGAATATTAGAAGAAGGTATTGTTTTGTAGATTAAGGAGGCGCCGTTTTTCAACTCAAAACTTGGAGATGATAAAGTCATAAAAGGTCGGCTTATGTAACCGTGGTCTATTAAGGAAAATACTTACCAACACGGACCTCCACGCTATAAAATTCTCCAATCCTCATTCCTGTGGCCACGACACGATCCCAAGACTCTCACAAGATCAATAAAACAGTTATTTCTCTGCTTTTTTGCTAATGCTGTTTTCTACTGATAACACAACTATAATTGCGATTAACATTCCGAAAACGTCTTCCGCTTTCCTTCGCCTCCACTCCCCCGTCCCTTCCCTCCCGCACTCCCCCCCACCCCCCCCGTCCACTCCCCGTCCGCTCCCCGTCAGCCCCCCGTCCGCCCCCACCTTCCGCCCCGCCCCCTCCCTCGACCCTCCCCTCGCCCCAACCATCACTCTCTGCGCGTTGCATGGGTGGGATTCCTCGGCGACAGCGAGCCATGCCGAGAGAACTGAGGTAATGGAGTTCCCAAGAAATAGGGAGGCCTAATTAATCAAATGGAATTGGAGGCCCTAAACTAGAACAGGTAGAGCAGAACAATTAATTCGAGTAAATAGTGTTTTGGACGAAGACGACAAAAGTATTTGGGAAACAAAAGCAAAAATTGCGCTTTACAAAGGAGCTTTTGGAAAGAGAAGAGAGTTGATGACAAGGCCCTTGAGTGAGGATATAAGGGAAGGGATTAGTGAATACGGTGATACAGAGCACTGTCTTTTTACTGCCCGGGAGCGTGGTCGTCGAGGCCAGGCGAGGTAGGCTTCGCGAGCTTCCTTGATGTGGATGTGGAGGAAATGGGAGGATTTTGAGAGCCGTGGATGGATAAGTGAAATTGTCGGAAATGAAAGAAAAAAACGAATAATTACTAATGGAAGGGAAGAGGCGAAGGGGACGAAAGATTTTGATGGGGGAAATTTCGAAGACAGCTGAAGAAGTGGATGCCGAGTGGATTTCCCGTGGCAGTGAAATGCTGAGGGCTGTGATATATTGAGGAGAGAATGTTGGTTAAGCTAGGTGGAGGGAGGAACACGTTAAGGAATTCGGACGGAACGAAGGGAGTTTGAAAGCATCTGGAGTTAAAGGATGGTGTAAAGTGTTGGAGACTTTATGTAGTGCCCTTGTCAGGTGGGGTTTTCAGTGTAGTACTAGTGCAGGGTAGATTAGAGACCTGCCTTCACAGGTAATGTTCATGACTAGTGTATACACATTCATACGCATGCGCAAGCACATACATACGTGTACACGTTGCCATGTTGATTTGAACACTCAAATAGTGGCTTTATATCGAGATAATGAGCGGCAGACTAACGTAACATTGCTACCTTCTGCCCTTGGGCGAATGCATCCTGAGGGCAACACTATTACCCGAATTGGACGATGGCCATTGCCGCTCAGTGCGTCATTCGAGGATGGCTTCCACCGCCGCGATGTCCACCCTCGGCCCTCGCCATCTGTTGAGAAAATGATTTGTGTGTATATATATATATATATATAGTATATAAATAAATAAATAAATAAATAAATAAATAAATAAATAAATAAATATATATATATATATATATATATATATATATATATATATATATATATATATATATATATATATATGGTGGGTCGTGGTAGCCCAAGGGGTAGAGCGTTGGACTGCTGACCGAAGGGGGCCGGGTTCGATTCCCGGCCAAGGTACCCTGGGCACCCTCAGCTCCTCCCAAGCTGTGTGATTTTTCGGGTACCAGGTCTTCCTGGGAAACCATAACCGGCACAGAGAAAGGAACTGGCCCCCCTACCCTGATGTGTGAATTTCACATGCCGTCGGGCTTAGTACTGGGTGAAGTCTACCATCTCCTACCAAACCAACCTTCGGGTTGATTACTGTTTTTATGGTTATAAATAAATAAATAAATAAATAAATAAATAAATATATATATATATATATATATATATATATATATATATATATATATATATATATATATATCTGTGTGTGTGTGTGTTCTTCAGCTTTGTTTCTTCGAGATTGTTTAATAAACCTTCCGCTGCCACTTCTTTCATGATGGTTATCTTCCACTATTTCTTTGGGGAAAAAAATAAACTTAGCCATCTCCGTGTGAATGCAAGGAGATTCCAAAGAGTCATATTGTACAGTAATTCATTATAATATCTTTTGTCCTATTTTCCTAGAGTTCCCAATCCTTGTTTTTTTTTAAATATTAGGCCTACAGCCGAATCTTTCCTGAACCTTTTCGTGCTTTCGTTGAATGTTGTTTCTGCATTCTTCCTTTCATGGGCCACATGTTTCTCGACTTGGCGGAAAGAACAAGGGTGGAGCTAGTGTCATCGCGTCTTGAGACGTATACTTCTGGTGAAAACATTCTCTATTCTTCTTAGAATAGTTTCCTCGTGGTAATTATTTTTCACCAAAATTAGAGCTTACTACCGCCATTTAATGCAGAAGTTACCCACTCTGGGAAACTTCCCTTGACCGAACACGAAAATGTCCTCATCCATTCATCTCCAGAGAAGCGCAGGGTGGCGGCTGCATCTTACATCCAAACTCCCTCTACTGACGCTTGCGACTCGAGCGGTTGGACTCGTTTCTCCCTTGTCTCTGCCGTGTTGGAAAGCGGCGCGGTCCATTCCCCCCCCCCTCCTCGTGTCGCTCGGGAAGTTCGCGCTTCTTCGGGCGTTGTGAGGCCATGGTTCAGGCGCCACCGAATGTTGTATTCCTGGAAGAACAATAAATGGCCAGAATTGCGATAGCGCACGGAAACTTGGGCGTCGTACCCTCCTCGACATAGCTCGATTTTGTATACCCTAATGAAAGCAACTCCCAACGGCGCTGTTTCCGATCTTGAAAATGGTCATTCTACGGTAGTATCGATGTCGTGTCTTCGCAACCTCGGTCTTGTCGAGGTATCACCGTGTCGAGCTCTTCCTGAGTGAAAGGTAGAGCTGGAGGTGCGGGGGAGGGGGGGGGGGGGAGAGGGCTTCTTGTCCAGGAAGGACTCGGAATGACAATCGGGTCGCGACAATGACGAAATTTTGGTGCTGTTGCCTCCAGGAATCCTGGAATTTGTTGTGAAGAATCGGGAATTACCGAAGCTGTGATGTCTTCTTAATCAAAACGTTGACGAGGAATCGCAATATCCAGCCCCGGCCGGGACCAGGTGCCCTGTTCCCGGCCGGGTTCAAGTTGCTTCCCAAATTGTTGTAACTCGACAGGGGTGAAATTTTGACGCCTCGACAAATCCCGAAGTTGTGTGTCCGGAATTGGGATTTCCGGTCTCTGTCATGTTCAAAGGTCGCCATCGTCGGGTCTCAACGGTTTCCATTCGTTCCTGAACGAGGACCCCTGAGCAGCGACATGTGCACGGCAGCGGCAGCGCGTGGAAGAGCCCCCTTGGGCACTGCGGTGTCCCAACCACCCGGGCCGAGGGATGGACACGGTCCTCCGTCGGGGCCTAGCGACGCCTAACCCCGACGGCGCACCCAAGTATCGATTCCCCCCCGAAAAGGACTCGTTGGTGCGTCTCGATGTCCGCGGGTAGCCACCATTTTAGCACGCGTTGTTACTTATTTTCTACCTGATTTCCTAGAATTTAAATAATATTACATCGATGAATGTGAGCACATCCATATTTATATTGTCTTTGGGCCATGGTGTCTGCAGCCGACGTGTCGACGGCAAACTTCGACATCGTCCTCTGGGCGTCGATCGCCCTCAGTCCTCAGGGCAAAGTAACGCACGGCGAGGACGATGGCGGAATTATATATCGAAACGTGGGCACCCTGACCACCCACAATGGGAGACTTCACCGCATTCGCGTGGCGGGTAAACAACATCTCTCATATCCATATTTAGTGGCGATGCATGAAGGGATATAAAGAAGGGATTGCGGAGGAATTAATCACCGAAAGTAGCACTCATAAGGAGGGGGAATTTGATGACAGGTTTGCCAACAATAGAAGTAAAGAAATATCCATAAGGCCTTCATTAATAGATCGCAGCCCTGTGTTTGTCTGAAATGTTGACAGTATTTGAAGCAAGAAGATGGGCACCGATCGGAGGCTCTTGTAACGTGGGCGTGGGAAATATTGGAGACAAAAAATAGGAGAGGAAGATTGGGGAAATTTGTCGATGCGATGGGAGAACCGAGGAGTTGCTTGGTGACATCCGAAGGAAGAGGAAAAGTGTGGGTGTAATATTGAGAGGTGGGGGAATGTTGAAGACTTTGATGGAAGGAAGAATGAAAGAAGGAAAGCGGTGAAGAGGAAGGAAGGGTATAGGCTTTGTAGACGGTGTAAGGGCAAGCAGGAAGTACGAATGATTGAAGAAGGCACTGATATGGGGCAAGCCACAATGCCGTGCGTAGCACATAATATTTAATAACCTGCCGAAAACCCAATTTTATTGGTTAGACTACCGGTGTTGAATATACACCCTTAAAAAAATAATTCTGAGAGAAGGATCCATGCTCGTTCGTATATATTACTGGCCTCGGCGTACCGCAAGCTACGAGCGTGTGCTTCTGCTCCCGCTCCGCTGTAGTCACCGCGAAGGCTTTTGGGAATCAAATGTCCATAACAGTGGCGGTTTGGACATACTCATGTGCGGCCTAAAATCGAATGTTCACAAAGGTTATGGGAGTCCTCGGGATTAGGTTCCCTCCGTCAATCGCCAAACGGAGGCGGCTGACTCTTCGAGAACGACAAGGGATGTGAATATCGTGGGTTGAGACTGTGAAATAGGATTAAGTATCCCGAATAACCTCAAATGTTTGCGAATTCATTCAAAAGACATTCGAAATTAGGATAATTGTCGATTCGAGTGATTCAGAGTGTCTGCGAGGACTTCCATTTGGAATGAGCGGTCTCTTCCAGATTTGTGTTGCGCGGATGATGGCGTGAATGTGTAACTGTGGACGGTTAATTCGAATTTACCGAATTAGATAATCGGGAAATCCGAATTACTCGAATGTGGGATCCCTCCGATCTTTGTTATTTTGAAATACATGCCGCTATTCAAAGATATATCCATCAGAATATATATTATAATGGCGTGTTAAATATACCCTTTCAGAAGAGAAGAATTCAGCATATGTTTTGAGCAACAAATACGTGTATGATATGCCGTATGCATCCGGCCGATGGTCAAATTCCGGGTTTTTAATTAAAAATCGTCCCCGCACCAATAAGTTGGTGATGGGCAGAGGAATAATAAATTCGGAGATTAATATTTCACGCCTTTGGGTGGCACTCGTTGCCATGACGACCGCAGATTACGAGCCGTGTGTGTGTGTGTGTGACACGTCCGTGAAATGTGTGGTGGCGATGACGGGAGATGTTGGAATGAAATTCGGCTAGGAGAGGGCATCGCGTGATCGTTTGAAAATGAGTTGCGCTCATCTGTGCTCCATGAACATATTAATTTCGACAAAAGATTAATACCAGTCATACTTCCGTGGCTATTTTCCTCCCAAAACACAATACAAGCTTAGGCGAGGAGAGAGGGATTGATTGTTTCAAGGATCCTTATACTCTATACTGGCGGGGGCAATGATGATTGTTTCATTTGGAGCCACTAATTTGTCGAAGGGCAGGAACCAGGGGAAAAGTGGCAGTGCACGTAACATATATTAATAGTAACCCATGAACTAATGTAAGTTTTTTAAGTCATATAAAAATAACATTACATGCATTAATTACATGCTTGTAAGTCTTATAAAAAAAAAGCGGTGGGTCGCTGTAGTCGAGCGTTGGACTACTGACCGGAAGGCCCGGGTAGACTGTAGATAGCGACGCGGGGGTAGACCAGAGTTAGCGTGTCTGCCAATGGAGCCGAAGGTCTCCAGTTCGGTTCCCAAAATCGGCGAAAATTTTTCAGCTTATAAAAACTTTGTTAACGGCTTTTCGGAATGAGACAACCTAACATTAATAGAAAAAATTCAATAATGGTGTTTCGGAATGAGGCAACGAGAAAAATAGACTCATACAATAGAAAGCTACCCTGAACCCATGGTGAAAGGCAGCAGTTTCACTAATAGGCAGTGGTGGCGCAGACCGAGTGGATCGGCATGGCATCGGCCCGGCCTGCCACAGCTGCGGGCGAGAGTGAAGTGCATGGTAACGGCCGCAGTAATGCGATATGGAAGGGAACGGGAAATCACCCCAGGACCATGCTGCCTTGCATTCAAATAGAGAAGAATGTATTAGCTGCAGTAAACCAATCCTAGTATTGAAGTACTGATGACGAAAAAAAAAGATTAAAGTAAAGGCTGTCGCTTTGCCAGGAGAAGTCACTAATATCACGGGTTGGGGTCACGAGTGGGTCATCTGCAGAGTCTGGACAAGTGCTCAGGTGGTTCATGTTTTGAGGAACGAAAGCCCGGAGCTCTGATTAGTGGCAGCAGTCCTCTCGAACAGCTGCCGAACTGCAGTCGAGGACGACTCCTCCTCTCCTGGCATCACTGGGAGGGCACCATTTTTAAGATATGACGCGGCAAGTCCAAAACATCTCGTACATTACATTTGCATACATTGAAGAAAAGCGACTTTTGCTCAAGATTGTTCCCTCAATAAAAAAAATATTACACGGATATGTGAAATTCCGCGGGAAAAGTTAATGATATGAGAGTTCCGTTACGGATTTTTACGAACGCATCGCTATCCCAGGGCAAAATCGTCGTATATTCGTATCCACAAATAAATTACGAGTACTTGTACATACGGGGAATATATGTCTCCCTTTGATTACGGTGAAATATTCACCCGGTTGAATAGAGTAGTTGTTCATTTATGGTCATCAAAAGTTGACAAAACGCGCCTATCGTCTCGTTTTTCGTCCCTTCGCTTGGTTTTCTCCTCTCAGAAGCCGTTGAAGAGTTTTTGATATTTGCACGAGACGTTTAGTGCACGTAGCGCGTAAGGATTTCGGAATTTGTGTAATATTTGCTCTACGACAGGTTTGGCCTGGGTAGCACATTATCAAAGCCATCGATTGTTTAACTTTGAATACGGCAGTATACTAATACTGGTCTCGAGGTAACGGCATCCATTGTTCTCGCCTTGGTTAGATCTCACTCATCATGAATTCAAGGTTTTTTTGTGTTTTCATGTCTCCAAAATAAATATTCGCTACATTTTTCGGGACTTCACATCAGAGGGCTTTATCAGGTAATTGTAAAATCGTTTACGCTACGAGTATGATGAATAATTCCCTTTCAATTAATGCTAGCACCAATTTGGTACAAAGCATGGTTTCTGAATATTAAACAAACAATTAAAATAGCGTGTCCATGGGGTGGTTATTATGGTGTATTCGGGGTAATTTGCTATGGTAATGACGTAAAATGATGTCATGTAGTCAGATCCGGCTTTCATGAAAATTAAAATATATTTCTGAATTGCTAAAGGGTAACGATTGAAGCAAATTTTCAAGTTCAGTTTTTTATAATTTTTTTATTCTACAAGTTAGTCAAAAAAAATATATCTATGGTTTTTGAGCGCATATAATGCACCTTCATAAAAGCAATTAATTCTAAAATACTTTTTCTCATCAGACTCGCTATTCCAATTCAAAAAGCGTACCTTATTTGGGATGTAACATTTAACCTAAGCTAGGCAATAATGCAGAATAAGCCGACACACACTATCTCGGACTAGGAAAAACGCATTCAAGGCACATGGAAAAGCAAAACCAAAAGAGAACAAGAAACATTAAGGATCTTCGAGCTTTCAAATTCCGTGAACATTAATGGCGATCCAGTCATGTTTTCAACAAAAAAATTCAGCTAAATTTTTAACAACTGATCCCATTCTCTCCTCCGTCATGCATGGATGTTGCGTGTTTGGCGATGGGATCCATGACATTTATGTCCGAAGAGGGAAACTGCTTGTGACGAAATGAAAAACGGGAATGGTTTCCGAGTCGTCTCCACGGGTCCGCTTTCCGTCGTGCGGTCGAATGGGAAGGTGAGGAGGGGGGGGCAGAAGGGATTCGCGTCCCATTCATTCATCGTTCCCTCCTCCTCTACTTTTCCTTCCGGTCGCGGAAGAGGGGGGGGGGTGTCAAGTGGGCACACCCAAGGCCAATGTCGTCGCCGAGCGAACGCTCAAACCCTGCAGGAGTGACCCGAGCCCCCAGAAGGCGAAACAAAAGCGCGCCAAGGTTCGCCGCAACTCCGTTATCGGACACTTTGATCGGATCGGGTATTAATCGGGTTAACCCCGGGCCGAAAGAAATCGATCCGAGCTGGCCGGCTGCACACCCGCACACCCCCCCCCCCCGCCGCCTTCCAGGCCTCCAGGTGGGCGCTAGTTTTCCCGCCTCGCTCTAGACTCTCCTCTTTATGTATGCATGAGATGCGAGGACGTTGAGGGGCGGGGGGCGGGGTGTCGCGGCGCGAGGAGGGCAATTAAAAAGGGGGGGAAAGGCCATGAGAGGGAGGACTAAACCGAGTTGACGGCGGTGACACATCCGGGATTCTGCTCGCCTTCGATCGAATATCAAAACCGAGGTTCAATGCATATTATGTGCAAGAGCTGTCCAGAAAGTAACATCCGATTGGCTATTAAAAAATACACAGAAATAGATCCAGAAAATTTATTATTTACATCTCAAAACTGCTCATCTCTACTATTTTTTCCACACACTTGCTAAAAAAGATATCTAAGAATTTGCCATGTTTCTGATCTAGTTTAGAAATGCCCTCAGCATAAAATTCTACCACACGAGATCGCCGCCAACCGATGATGGCATCTTGGAGTTCCTAGTCGAGACAAGAACTAAACTTGTGGTGGCCCTACGTTGTAGCCAGGATTCTATGCAGCAGGCTCCTAGAAATCTGTGGAAAACTTTAGTAAGAACTCAGATATCGTAAAAAAATCAGTTTTGACGAACTTTTGCGCAAATTTTCTGGAGCAGTTCATTGTTCGCCGCAGACGGATGGCCATTTCTTCGATATCATGGAGATTTGACCGTTCACTCTTAAACTAACGGCACCACTGGCGAACAACACTGTCAGTCATCACTTGGTCGATGAACAGTACAAAATTCCCGGTGAATTACAGCAGCTTTGAAGTTTATTGCCAATAAAACC
Organism: Hetaerina americana; assembly: GCF_022747635.1. Taxonomy (NCBI): domain Eukaryota; kingdom Metazoa; phylum Arthropoda; class Insecta; order Odonata; family Calopterygidae; genus Hetaerina; species Hetaerina americana. Next base: position 17,267,133 of record NW_027287095.1, read on the forward strand.
CTTATAACTGAACGGATTTCACATTTTGCGGGATTTCCAATTGTCTTGTTCATTTTGACTCGCCAATGTAAACGAACGAAAAGCAGCTTGACCTAACAAACACTGCAGCTCGAGGCGTACTGCCCTAGTGTGTGTACGGAATGGTCTTAGAGCGGATCACTGTATGCAGCTGACATCAGTTGTGCAAACCTAATGCACACTTCATTGGTGCTCGAGAAATCAAAAACCATAAAGTTATGAGCATTCTGAAATTGACAAGGGTTTGATCGGGAATTTAGTTACACAAGTTTGTATCATGTAAAAAAAACGGATATTTCAGACGATGATGTGCTGATGACGTACTTTGAATTTTAATTGGACGGGAATCACGTTTATTCGTGTTTACATGTACACACACCAGGAACAGGTAACAGTGGAAAAGTGATTTGAAGATGCGAGGAGGTCTTCGCCCATTAGGGGGTGGTCCTTTTCCTTCATTGAGTGGATAGTTGCGATGGTAGAACAGTGCAGCAATTCTGGGATCTGTGTCTGGCCGATCACAGAATTGAAGACTAGAAATGGCGCGTCTCAAAATGTCGTTTTCAAATTCTATAATTATTAAGGCTAAAGGAGTTTGCTTTTTATTTTTAAAAATTTTATTAATATCTAATGAATATTATATTATATTATATTATATTATATTATATTATATTATATTATATTATATTATATTATATTATATTATATTATATTATATTATATTATATTATATTATATTATATTATATTATATTATATTATATTATATTATATTATATTATATTATATTATATTATATTATATTATATTATATTATATTATATTATATTATATTATATTATATTATATTATATTATATTATATTATATTATATTATATTATATTATATTATATTATATTATATTATATTATATTATATTATATTATATTATATTTATATTATATTATATTATATTATATTATATTATATTATATTATATTATATTATATTATATTATATTATATTATATTATATTATATTATATTATATTATATTATATTATATTATATTATATTATATTATATTATATTATATTATATTATATTATATTATATTATATTATATTATATTATATTATATTATATTATATTATATTATATTATATTATATTATATTATATTATATTATATTATATTATATTATATTATATTATATTATATTATATTATATTATATTATATTATATTATATTATATTATATTATATTATATTATATTATATTATATTATATTATATTATATTATATTATATTATATTATATTATATTATATTATATTATATTATATTATATCAGAATGATTTTATTTCAAATGGAAGAAGACTATGGCTTTTAAGAACACAACGATTCCCGCACATGTCGACACTTTGACAATCTGCGAGAGTTTGCGAAAGCTAGTCATCCTAAGTTACACTTTTATTACTACATATGCCTATTTTAATGAACGCGATAGGTCTAAAACAAGGTATTACGCGCTATAAACTAGAGGGAGTGGTTAAATTCATTTCGAACTGTTAATGTCCTCCCGTCGGGGTGAAAGATATCATACCAATGCGTCCGTGGGTGAATAAACCTGCTGAGGACGTTTGGCCACTTGGAAGCCGTGGCAACTTACATACAATGCGTACGTGCCCAAAACGTATTTATTTGGCCTTCCTCATTCCTCAATTTACATTTACGGAAAAATGATCGCGCGACAAAATGAACTGTAGCAATTAAAAGAGTTTTATTTGAAAGCTTAAATTTTGTTTATCTTTCAAATTCAACGTTTCCAACGCACCGTAACGAGTCAATTCGCTGCACATTTGGAGAGGAAAGCGTTTTTTAGCTTTTTTCGATGATGCCAGCGACGATAAATGATGTAGTTAACATGTAGAAATAACTTCACTGTTGAATCTGATAAAATGGATTTGGGTGGTTTTGTTTGATGAATAATTTCACAAAGGAAATAAAATACATAATTAATAATATATCTTTCGGAGTCCGTACTACCACCTTCATAGTGTGTTCTCGGAAGAAAGAACTCACTACAGATTCGTTAATCCAATTGATATTTTATAAAAAAAATAATGTTTGGAAAAATGCACAAAACACTAATTGAATTTTCTAGGTTACGTTCGAAGTTGTGTGATTAGCTTCACTAGGCATTTCTAATAGTGTTTGCAAAAGAATAAATTTTTGCACATTTACGTATGGTGATCTAGGTCGTATATTCCGCGATTTTTCTTCGTAATACGTGAAAATGTGTATATGGAGAAGAATAACAAGAGCAAGATAGATGGACAAGAAAAAGCAACATAGAAGAATTAAGGGAAATTGAAAAGGAAAGGAATTTAATAAAAGAGATGGAGAGAAGGAAAATTAAATTTGATGTACATGTTCTCAGACATAACTTCCTGGAAAAATATAATTGAGGGGAAAATAACAGGAAAAGAGAAAGAGGAGGACCAAGAAAGAATTTATGGATGATGTAAGAAGTACTATGAGAGTAACAACCTACAATGGACTGACAAAAACGGCAGTAAAGAGAGGCCAATGGCTGCAACGACAAGGCTCCGCCTTTAGAAGATGGTGATGATGAATACAAGAACTTGATTACTGCCTCGAAATTATATTGGTAGGTTAGAATTATCGTTGATGCACGTTGTATCGGTTTAAATGCGTGCGTATATCGATATAAACCATACTCACAAGCATCAATAAAAAATTTAACCTTTTAAAGACCAAATGATTTTGTTTAGATATCTTGAAAAATTAAACTTTTAATGAAAACTTTTGGATGGGAAAATGCATCACGCGTCTGAATACCAACTAAACGTGCACAGGAATCAACGTGCGTTCATGTGATTTCGACTCTCGATTTATATGACAATTAAAGGCAAGCGTATGCGCACAATCTATGTAGGATGGAATTATGAAATAGATTTTCCTACTTTCAAAACAACGTGCGACCGTGGAGTTTTCTGGTATTAGTTTCCTTTCAAATTAACACATCCCATTAGTCCTTGGCCTTCAGAATTTCGGGTATCATAGTTTCTTCCTTCTAACGAAATAAATCAAATTCCATGGAGGAGTATTACTCGTTACTCGTTTCAAGTTCAATTTATTGCGTATTTTTGTGTTTGACGAAGACTTCAATGACCGCGCTCTCTGGCGTCCTTCATGCGAAACCCTGCCGGAAAAGGTGACGTATTGGTGGGATTCCCAATAGAGAGCGTCGTTCCTCGGAGGCCGTAATCTGCCTTTAGGCAGCGTCTGCGGTGCACGGTGGCGCGAGGCGGGGTGTCCTCCTGGCGCCAGTGGCTCGGGTGCGTGGGTGGGACGGGCTAAGGTGATGACGGAGTGGGATAGTCCACGCGCGCCCCCTCCTCTCCGCGTCCGGAGTCCCTTCCCCACTGGTCATCTCACCAACGCGAAGCATTTGGAAATAAGAATCCGATCGGAAAAACACTTTTATACGGAGTCGGGGATTATAAAACGATGAAATTTGCCCTGGATAAAAATGTTTAAAAAACCTACGTTAATTCTTAGGGCTTTATTAGTGCTCTATTGAACTCAAATGCAAGTAAAAATAATAAAAAACGTTCAAATCCCGTATTGGTGTGTGTGTGTGTGTGTGCAAATTCGGTGGTTTTCGCGGTATCACATGAGCTCATAAAAACTGTCGCGATCAACGTAGGTTTTGCTTACTGGCTCATAACAGGCATTGTATGAAACGGGCGACGACGGACGGAGGTTAAGAAATAATGGCCAGGAACCATAACGACCGGCTGTTATTTTTTGAATTCGCATTAATTGGGTGCTTCGACTGAATGAGTGCCATCTCTCAGCGTTTGTCGCCCAACCCAATTTTGAATCCGCGTCGTTCGTGGGAAATGTGATAATCATTGCCCTCGGATTTGCAGCATCCTATCCTTCCATCCATATGAATCCACCGACTGTGACTTGCTTTGTTTTGCCCTCGTAATCCTTGATTTTATCGCCAGGAAAAAATATTTCATTGAGTATAGGGGAATCCATTGCTGTGGTGGAACTGCAGTCCCATCTAGTCACGAATCGGGAGAGAGTCGTTGGTTGTAGAGCTGTTGCCAAACGCGGGCAAGCGAGGTGGCAAAAAGTTCGGTGACGTATAGCTCAAGTTAAAAAAAGAACATTTATAACAGTAATGGTATTATTTTATTTAAATTTCAAATGTTCTGATTGCTCGTATGCCACTGAGCTCGTTTCTGCTGGAATTTCTCTGATGGCCACCTCAGGGGTGGTCACCTAAATATTGGGGGCACACACCGTCCCTGACGTAAGAAGGGGAAAAATATCTTTCCAAATTGAAGGGACAAAATTTTCGTCTGAACATTCCACGACATATTTTAATCGATAGATTAAATAATTGACTTTAATCGATCGACAAAACGAACACTAACACGCATACGTCTCGCGTGCAAACGAAAATATTTTAATTTAATTTATATATATATGTGTGTGTGTATATATATATATATATATATATATATATATATGTGTGTGTGTGTGTGTGTGTGTATATATATATATGTGTGTGTGTGTATATATTATATATATTTCTATGTATATATATATATATATATATATATATATATATATATATATATACACACACACATACCCTGCAAGCCACCGCCAGTTTGTGTGTTATGGGGTGAATACACACCAGACTATGACCCTACGTGACAAACATGACCCTACCGCGTGACCCTATCGCCAGAACATGACCCTACCGCGGTCGAACAATACTATTATGATCCCCTCTAGTTCGCGGAAACATCTTAAATCTAACTGCTCTATATTAATCTCTCTAATTTTATTAGCATGATCTCTCCTACCATAGTACGATGGGAATAATAATACATTTTCAATACCATCGCTAAATAGACATCCTTCCAATTTATGCAAGAGATTTAATTTTATAACTAAAACCTTCCTTCCATGAGTAATTTCCATCCCAGCGCCTCTAATATTGTGGATACGCTACCAAGTTCGTCATAGCAACATTTTGCAAATCTAGCTCCTATTCACTGCAAGCGATCCAATTCAGCAATCAATTCAAATTCGTGAGGATCCCATATACTTGCAGCATATTCTAAATGAGGCCCAACCAATGATAAATAACATATCTCTTGGTGGATGTCGTGGTGGAAGTAAGCTGTTGTGGAATTCATTTCCGTTTTTCGACTTAGTCACTAACGTTTTCTCAAAATTAAATTTTAATGTCGCATGACTGGATTGGTATCACCGCCAGGTTACTCACGGGATGGAATATTATTGCATATAATGAAATATTGACTTAATATGATATTATTTATTTATTAACAAATGGGAGAATTAACCTAGGAGTGGTCTCAACAGATAATGCTTGGCTAAAACGCGTTGAATGAAATTTTTCATGGATGTCTAGAGTCAGGGCTCCTCCCTGCTCGCCCGCCCGGAGGGGGGTGGGAACCCTGCCCCTGCACCCGTCCCTCCGTTGCCGTTGCTTGGCACTGACGTGAGTCACAACGCCATTTAGCCTACGCTCCGGTCACACACGTGTGCGTTGTTATGATTGATTAGTTTTCCTCTCCCCAAATGGACCCTAACCGGGTTCCCACTTCACCACCTATCCGTAATGACCCTCCTGGGTGCCGCGGCGACAGGTGCCGCCGCACGGGGCATCCTCGTTCATTGCGTGCAATGATGAGGGGGATGTGAGTTGTTCGTGAAATCTATATCGGTGGACTGGATTTGCAATCAAAATCGAATGGGGTGTTTAACCTTAGAATGTGCAATAGAAGTGTTTCCTAATAGCGATGTTCGTCTTTAAATTTTGGAAAGATCGAACTGCTTTTAGCCGTGGATGTCGTTTATCTTCTATCACAATTTTTACTTGAATATTTTGGGTAAAATTTACTCAATTTTTAGAATTGTTGATATGCATGGATAGAATTGGTGCTTCATCGTTAGTTTTGCTTGCCTGTTACAGCCTTTTCATACTTTCCCACACCCGTATCTCTAAAAACCTCCCATCTACGCCTACCATATTGTTTTAACGACCCAAGTGTCCGCACCGAACAAACCCACGCTCCAAATCAAAGTTTTAACGAGCCTTTTCTTAACATCCTTGCTCAACGCCCCCGTCACATATTTTAAATTGTACCTGCCACACATCCCATCCTGATATGATACTGCCACAGTATAAAACAATGCTGACCAATTGCAGTACGAGTTATTTTTCTGAAAACATGCCCAAATCACCAAGGTGATTTGGGCACCACGTCGTGGTGCGGTTCGGAACGGCGCCGTCCTTCCTCTGGGCATTTAGAGTTGGGACATTGTCGTCTGTACTTAACCTGTGTGACGCTAGTGATCAAGATAGACTTATTGAAATGCATTTTGGAACGGTGAATTCATGTCGTATTCAATTTAAAACTATGTGAAATAATCTGCAAGAAATAGCAGTGATTGATTTGTCTCAAATTTTGTCAACTAGGGAGTTTAAAATGCTTATACTTGCAAGTTAAATGTCGTAGATTCAAAGAAATCTTCCATTAAACCTATTGTGGAGGTGAAATTGGAAAGATGACATGCAGTTTTAACAATGTGAGCTTAAAAAAGTGATTTTCTCTAGAGGTTGAATGCCATCTTGTTGCTCTTGAATTTGTTGATGAGGATTGATTGTTGGCTTGTTGACAGTGTAACAATAGCGGAGGGTGTTGTGTTGGGCCTGCTGAATTGATTCGTTTGTGCTGGTTTGATAGGAGAATACGTGTAGGAAGGGACGGCCAATGATTGAACAAAAATTCTATTGCTGTTAACATCCGAGTTTTGTTCCCATCATGGGTAATGTGCTTGCACCGGTCTTCGTTGCCATATCTTCAACTATTCTCATTCTCAAACCTTCTCTTCATCCTTTCATTCTCTAATCCTCTTTTCCAACTATCGTTTTCACCCCCTCTCCTTCCTTCTAATCCACCACCTATGTTATCCTCCGGCAAACAGTTCCATCTTAGCGCGCGGCCTTTCCAGGCCTTTTTTCGTTTTCCGGCCGTCGACCAATGTGTTGCGTCGAACGGGCAAATGGTTTCCTTTTCGATCGTCGCGGGGCGAATGAGTGGGAATAATCCGTACGTCATGTCGCGCCAGAGGGAGGAAAGGAGGCCTTTCCTCCCTTTGCCCCCTTCCCCTACCCCTCGCCAAGACACGAGACCCCCAACCCCCTTCCTCCCTCGCGTGCACGCGACCCCCAACCCCCTTCCTCCCTCGCGTGCACGCGACCGGCGGCGTTCCCAATCGATGCACTCACTCATTCGCCGCCCTTGTCGTGCTCGCCGCTCGGGACGAGAGCCGACTTGCGTTAGTCAGACACTCCTGGCGACACGCAAAACTCTTGACGCGGTCACCCCGGCCACGCTTCCCCGCACAACATGCGTCACTAAATGACGCCAGCACGTGGAGAGGGACGCGAGAAAGGGGTTCCGGCGGCCTCTTCGCTTTTCTCTCCGATATACGTGCAAATGCCAATCGGGCGCCGAGGCGTCGCGATGGGTGACTGCAATTAGCGTACATCTACATCTAACTACGTCTACGCAATACCCCGCAAGCCGCCGCAAGGGCGTGTGGCAGGGGGTGTTAGGTCACCACTCGTAAACTAGAATAAAACCACACGCAATACCAAATCATGTTACCTCTACACAAATATTAGTTTGATCATGAACTGGACAAACCTTAATCACACGAAAGAAAGTACTTATATGCAACAATATTCAATAACAGGATACGTACATTCAAACCATGCTGTATAAATATTAAAAAGATGAGTTTATTAAATAAAGAGAATAACATGCAGGAAGAAACAGGCAAGATATTGACAAATATATACACTTCCAATTCTAACTATCTCCCGCGCGATTGCCATCATGTTTATTATGATCTCTAATAGCTCGAAGAAAAAACGACATTTTAAATATATCCATTCTGCAATAAATCTCCCTGATATTACGTTGGTCATCTGATCTACCATGCGTGGGAACCTGTAATATTTCCTCAACATCCTCAGATAAGTAACGTATCACAAATTTACGCAGTATATTTAACCTTTATTGAAGCCTACGGTCAACTAGTGGAAACCACTGCGTAGCAGCTGCGTGCAAGCAACCCTCGTATAAATTGGAAATCACTGAAGTAAGCCTGAATTCCAACATTAACGCTCAATTTGTTTGTTTAATGAATATAGTGTTCTTAAGCAAATGTTTCCATTCATGTTGGAAAAAATCAGCGGCTTATATTTCCCCGTAAGTTACTCGAAAATTTGAAAGCAGCAAAGGAGGAAGGTGGGCGGGGTGGATTGGAATGGACGTGGCCATGGGGTGCCGTCAGAGAAACGCCGTTCTCAAGAAAAAGAATTTCTTTCCGATTCTCCAGGAGTGATGCGGTGGTCCATTGTACACACGGAGGCGTATAGACGGGGTTGCGTGTCTTATCGTGTGTGTATTGTGGCATACGGCCATTCCCCGCGTCGCCCAAGCAACCCCGGGTGGGGCGATCTCTCCCCTCGGGGGGGGGGGGGGGGGATGGACGTGGGCGGATGTCGAGCACCGCAGCCGGATGCCAATTTAATGCCGACAAAGTTTGGGTGCAATGAAAATGGAGGGCATGCATAGGTTCAAAACCTAACTGAAGAAGATATACACGGAGTTGAAGGTATACTTTGGTGCACACCACCACAATGCGGACGTAATATATATTTTGTTTATGCACGTTAATAGTGTACTCAATATTTCTCGGTGCTACTCTTCCTCCTTGTCATCCTCGATGTTCTCGAAATATCGACGGCCTATACGTATGAACTAAAGTAAAGTTTGTCGAATATCGAATTTGCGTCGCGGGGTATCGCCTCACGGATATCGCTCATCGTACAATCTCTCGTACGCGCGAATGGTCCCTCGAGCGCGTTCTTCATCATTCACTTCAGAAGCGGTGTCTTCAGATATCGAATTGTTTATTTACTGGGTTTTACCATGTCTGCCCAACCATTTTACTATGTGGCAAATCATCTTTGCATGAATGGCTTTGCATGCTTTGAATGAACGTGCAAATGAGGGACGGATGGACACCAACAGCTGTCTCAGTAATGTATCTTACATTATGAGAGAATTTTGTATTTTTCTTGTACAAAATTTATTGAATATATCACACAGTTTATTTGCGATTGAGTTCTCGGCTTAGTTGATGTTAAATTATTGTAGATTAAACCAAAATATTGGTCTCAAACAAATATTAAATGTGCAGTAATTGTATCATTTAAACACAATACATAACTGGGGTTCGAAGGGGGTTCGTCATAAGTCCGATTGCTGGGAAAATTGTGCTGCTACCTTTGCTGAATTGCATTTAGTTTTCTACATGTGCTGCTAAAATTATGGCAGAGATTTCCTCAAAATAATAACAAATGCAAAGATAAAGATATTCATTGAATGCTACGTGCAATGGAGGAAGCGTCTTCGAAGAAACGTCGAAGGGCGACGACACACCACAGTGCAAAGACACTAAAATATCGACAAAAAAAAAGAAAAATACTCTCTCGCGCTGATATGGCGACAGTGTATTACGGTGAAACGGTTCGTATAGTTTAATTAAATTGGCGGGAAGTACGAAATATTGAATTCCCATAGTGTTTAACGTGATATGAAAATTAGTTTGTCCGAATAATGTCGATTTGACTTCCTTTTTTGCCAAAACATTCCAGGCTCTCGCGTGCATTGAACGCAGTTAAGCTCGTCAGAGTGAGTCAAGACTCCCTTGTGTGGACAGTTTCAAAGAACTACCGTGTGTCGTGATCTTTTTGCTATTGCGCATGTCTCTCGGCAATAACTTCCCCCCCGTTCCTCTCTCAATAGAGGAGCCATTTGATCGACTGGAATGGAAACACCGTTCCTCCAGTTTCCGGGAGATGTGCGGGAGAGACTGCAGTCTTCCTTCGGGGCGAATTTCCGCAGGACGAACCAGTTGCTTTTGCTGAAAAAGCACACTTGGATTCTCAGCTGGCGAATCACTCCCGATAGGCTTTTGCCAAGAGAATAAACCAACACTCTTGTTGCTTTTAAGCACGGCGACTCTGTCGCCATAAGCGGTCAAAAAATAGACCACGCTTCAAGTACCATATTTGACGATCTGCCAATATTTGCGCTTGTCTTCTCCATCCATCATTCCGATGGTTAGTGCACGTCAGTTCTCCAATCTGCGTCTCCTTGTCAGGCAGTCGCTTCGTCCATAATTTAATGCACCCTTCGTTACCTATCTGCCTGAGGTGCTCCCTTCTCCGTCTTCTCTTCTCCTACTCCTGTATTATCCCAGGCTTGATTGTCCCAAGGAGGTGTCGTCATGCCCTCGAGTACATTCAGACGACATCTTCTCCCACACTTAGCAGCAAGCCCACCACTCCACCCTCTCCGGAGGCAGCACTTTGCTGACGATTCGCTTCGTTCATTTAATCTCCATCTTAGGTTCGTAGTTCCATTGCCCTAACTATTCTCTCTTTTGATTTAGTTAATGGAAGAGCCTGGAGAAGGTGCGACTTGTTAAGGGGGGCTCCAAGGGGGAATCTGCAAAGACGTTTTAAGGCAGGAGGCTCCCTGTAATTTGCACATACGCAGTCTGACGGTGGTAATAAATGGTGCTGCCCTTGTTAATTTCCGTGCAAGTTCTGCCCCTCCTGATTAATCGGAAAATGTACCGCAACCATCAATACCAGCATAAACTACCAGCGCAGCTCCTGCAACCCTTCTTTCGTCTGAGCATCTCCTCTCCACCCAAATAGGCCTCCCTCCAAAATGTTTCCTTCAATTTCTGTTTTGACTTTTCATTTGCAATCCCATTCAAACACACAATCAAACCACCAAAGAAGGAGCCGAGGAGAAGGTTTCAAGAGCTCCTGTTGAAACATTCTCCTTAGTTCGTTTTTTCGGCAGAGGAAAGTGGTTTTGCCACCAAACGTTTTGGAATACGTGTGCGTACCCTTGTATATGTGTTCTTGTACACACACACACACAAATATATATATACATTAACATAAACACAGTAATCAACCCGAAGGTCGTTTCAGTGGGTGATGATAGAGTTCACTCAGTACTAAGCCCGATCACATCAGGGTAGGGGGCTCAGTTCCTTGGTTTCCCAAAAAGATCTGGTGCCCGAGAAATCACATAGCTTGGGTGGAGCTGCAGGTGCCCAGAGAGGCTTGCCCGGGAATCGAACCTGAGCCCTTTGGTCCAGCAGTCCAACGCTCTACCCTCTGGGCTACTGCGACTCCCCCCCATGTACACACACATACACACACACACACACACACATATATATATATAGATGACCGAGATCGAGATCTGTACATATATATATATATACATATATACACACATATATATATATACTTCTGCATCATCTATATATATATATATATATATATATATATATATATATATATATATATATATATAGATGATGCAGAAGTACTCACGAGAGTAATATAGCACTTAGACGCACGGTAGAACACTAAAATAAAATAGACAATATGAAAAAGGACACTCACATTTCAGAGAGTTAAGCTTTCGGCCTTCTATGGGGCCTTTTTGAGGTCAGAATCATGTATTCATGTCCCATTGTTTGTGTGTGTGTATTCGATTCGATTTCATGAGTTAAACGATTGCAAATACCAAGGAATATGAGAACCGACAAATGTGAGGAACATCGAAACTTGATCTTAGATTCAGATGCATCTAAAATACTAACCAACATTAATCAGTCAATTGACGAAACACAAAAAGAAGACAACCTGTTGGGAAACCGATTCGGATTCAAAGAGAGTAGGTGTACGAGGGGGGGGGGGTGGTATACACGAGAGTATATACTTATTCGAAGGATTCTGCCTGAGAAAATAATCCACGTACAAGTCTCTGCGAGTAAAATGGATGGAAGAATTAAAGGAATTTGAGAAGATCTTAATTAACTTCAAGTGAAATGAAGAGGCTCAGGCGGCCGGAAACACTTGAGATGGATTACAAAGACAAAAGAATAATCTTTCAACTGTACAGATCTAAGTCAATACCAGGGAAAATTAAAGCCGGAGGATAAATGAAAACTAAAATAAATAAATGTGTTCAGACAAGGAAATAATCTCTCACAGGCCTTATTCAACATGTATTTACTTAAGCAATGATGGAAGGAAAGGGGGTTGCCATCAAAGAGATTAATGTAACGGGGAAGAAATCGACGTGCCTTGTTTTGCGGATGGCATTGCAGCCTTAGCTGAGAATGAATAAGTTAAGCAAGGAAACTTGAGTACATTTGTTCAAATAATGCTTGAAAGTAACAAGGAAATTATGAGAAGAAAAGAAAAATCTGAAATTGAGGAAGGGAAAAGCATGTTTCTCAGACAGGGAAGAAATTAGAATACAGTGTAAGCACTCATCTACTTCGGAAGCACCCCTGGCATGGGATGGAAGAAGCTCGACGGAGATCAAGTGCTGAATGCCTTGAGCTAAGAGTGCATTTACGATGGAAAGGAATCTCCTTAGCTCAAAGAAGATGCCACTCATGTAAAAATAAGAAAGCAGTTTGTGAAAGCCATTGTGTGGGTTGTGGCATTGTGCGATTGAGGGAGATGGGCCACAGGATAAATAGACGAGAGGAGAATACGTAGAAGTCTCCAAAACATGTTGCTGGAGGTGAATGCTGAGCACTTAGTAGACAGATCAAGTAAGAAGTGTAGAAACATATGGAAGAGCAGAAGAGATGAAGATCGTCCGAAGGACCATAAGGAAAAGATAAATCAAATGGATATGGATATACCTTGAGAAATAATGAATTTATGAAGAATGTAGTGGAAGGGAAAATAGATGTGGAGATCCCTTAAAGAAGGACAATGCTCATATAAGCTTCGGCGAATATGGAGGAATATTAGAAAGAATAGTTACAGCCAACTAATCTTTGGATAGAAGAACCGAAGATGATCCTTATATGCATACGCACAAAAATAAAACGGAATTGTCGTCAGCTAAAACAAATGCAAACGAGGAGCGTGAGTAGTTGGAGTAAATAGCTCTAGAGCAGTGAGGAGAGCTGCTGACCGCTGGGTTCAGGGTTCAAATCTCGGGCGACGTCTCTGATTGATTCCAACAGCTTATCCTAAGCCGTGAGGTTTCCTGTGTACCACATGATCCTAAGAAACCTCTACCCTATGCCCTAATGGAGAGCTCTCACACACCCTTTAGGGTCTGCTGCGAGAGAAGCATGTGTCATCATGCCTAACTTAGAGTTGATTTCTGTGGTTTTTCGTACCGCTGTGTGGAATGACCTGTGACTGGCCGACTGACATTAGATGGCTGTCGATGGCAAATATAGTGGAACGGCAATGAAGAGTATGTAAGTGGCAAATCAGTGGGAAGAGGGGGGAGTGATCAGCGGAGCGTAGGAGAGGGGGGAAGGGGGGAAGGGAGGGTTGTGTGTGTGTATGTGCGGTGGTTCTACGTACGCAGGAGGGTCGAAGGGTTTTAGGAACTAAAACAAGAGAATAGACTCGTCACGGTTTCTGTGGACGGGTAGCCTTATTCTTGCCCGGAGACATTTTCCGCAGTGGTTTTGGTAAACGCGCGGAGCAAAGGAATCAATGGAATAATTGGCTAACTTGTAAACTTTATGGATGAAGAGTTGGTTCGTTGGAGACGTATAGGAAAATACTATTCAGAGAAACTTAATGATTAAGAAATTGAATTGATTGTGAAGGAAATAATAGAGGCAATTAAAATTTCCGTTTTCAAAATTTTTAGACAACATTTTTAAAGAAAGAGAAATATTTTCAAAATATATTTATCACATTTTGTAATGCAGGGGTTAGTGCAGTGCAAGGGACTCGTTTGTGGGAGGGAATCTTACTTTGAGAAATTAACGAAAGAATAGATTACAATTTGAAATCAGCTCCGCGAACGGAAGATGAGAAACAGAACGACCTCTCCTTCGTGTGGCAACATATTTTTCATGCTCAAGACGGTTGCTCGACTGCTTTTTTTTTTTTAAAGGTTCGCAGACGGCGCCTCCGTTGGAGTGCATAGGGGTGTGGGGTTGGGGTGGGGGGAGTGGCACCGTTTGCATGGAGCCACGCGCAATGATTTAGTGCGGCGGGACATGCGGGGGATTGGGGGGGGGGCGATGCAGTCTAATTTTTCGAGGAAGAACGAGTGCGTAGGTTCGCGATTTTCGAGTTCGAGGAGGAGGAAGGTGGGTGGGGGATGTTCAGGATGGCGTGTGTAGGGGGGTGGGGGAGGAAAGAGGCGTCTGCCGCCTAGCGTAGCTCCGGGGCGGAGGCGCGATCGATAGGCGGCGGCAGACGGGGGAGACTCCGGCTCTGGCCAGTCCGACACCCCCCCAACAACCTCACCCCCTCTTTAAAGGCGAGAGACACGGGAAGGGGGAGAGGGAGGAGGATAAGGGGGGCGGCCGTGTAAAAAGTAAAAGATTACTGTTCGCCTTCGTGAGAAAATTAATCCAAAAAAAAATTAAATTTACTCAAATGGCTATGGAATTTACCGCAATATTTCCGACTCCATATTACGCTCACGTTTGGCCAGAGTCTACGAAATTAATGAGAGGGCGAGGAATGGATTGCGACGGCGGAAGAATAATGTATCTACACTTCTGTGTAGGCATCTTAGGGCTCCGCAACGTAAATGAAAGACGGAATAAAAAAGATAAAAGTCCAAATAAATAAACGAGTTGCGTAGACAAGGACGAACTCTCGCCATTAACCGTGAAAAGAAGGGGCCTCCATGGGGCCATAAGAAGAGGCTCAAATAATGGGGATGGCAGGAGTTTAGGAAAATGGGGAAGGAATTAACCAGCTCCGTTTCTGAGATGGCATCGCAGTTCGAGTAGAAATGTGAGAAGACATGCAAGGAAACCTTTAACGTGTTGAATCAAGTAATGCCGGGGTGAAACATGAGGACCAGCGGAAATAAAATATTTTGGTATGCAGATGATGTATGGAAGCTGATGATGGCTACGCTGCGAGGAGAGAAACAACGGGGCCTGCGGGGCGTGTGGGGGTTTGAAGCTCGAAGGGCGGAATGAGCGAAGAAGCCGAGGAACCGTTTAGGGTGAGGATAGATACTGCAGAGTGACGAACTCGAGGGCAGCCGGTGAAGACATTTACCCTATGACCGTAACAGCTGGAGTATTGGATACTCGGAGCAGAGGTGGAAAGGAGACTTCAGAAGTTGTGAAGGTGATGGAGAAATTTTTGGGGTGGGCAAAATTGAAAGTCCAAAAGACTGCCAAAGAATAGAAGAGGAACGTGCCATATTAGAAAGAGAGAGAAGGTGGAAAGAGCTCGATAGATTGGCCACATTCGGGGGCATATGTTGAAGGGAAGCGATGGATGTGAAGCTCCCGCGGAGAGTGCAAATGAGGGGATGAGATAGGTGAACCAAGCGGAGGGAATGCATGAAGAGATGTCGCGACGTGAAGAGGGTCGGAAAGGGAAAAGAGCCGAGGGCTCGAGTCTATCGATTGAAAGTTAATTGAAAGCGGAAATCGTGATCGTGAAATGTACGGACGAATGAAACGCAGTGATTGTCTTATCACCATAAGCACCGTCGATAGATTGAAGTAAGACTATTTTCGTTTTGCCTCATGAAGATATGCGATAGAAATAATTTAAGCGGTGATCACCTAACTTTTTGGATTCTTCAAAAACGTCTCAGGCATTAATGACTTTTCAGTATTTGTAAGATAAATACCATTCAATTTATGTCTAAAACTACGATAGTGAAGTGGTTAATTCATTAAAACTACATTATGTAATTAATTATTTAATTAATTATGTAATTAATATTTTTTCATTTCATTTTCATACAATAACAGGGTATTGGATTAGATAATCAATTCCCTCTAGTTGTGATTAAATTTGTATTTGTATTATATACATGCTATGTATACATATATATTATTATTAAAATATCTATTCATATATAACACACACACATTTATATATATATATATATATACTATGAGACTTTCGGACTGTATATATATATATATATATATATATATATATATATATATATATATACATACACACACACACACACACGTGTATATATATATATATCTTCGAAACAGAACGCTCTTCGACGACGCGCAAATATATAAAAACATTGATTAAGATTTTTAAAACACAGAAAAAAGGACACATATGTGAGTGATTTATATATAAAACTTGGACAGCAACTAACAAAATAAGAACATGTTAAAAGAACACGCACACGTTATTTCTTAATAATTTCGACGGAATTTAGCTCCATCTTCATCGGAAGAAACAGAAGTACTGCTGTTTCTTCTGATTTTTCCAGTAATTCTGTTTCCGATGAAGACGGAGCTAAATCCGTCGAAATTATTAAGAAATAACGTGTGAATGTTCTTTTTATGTGTGTGTATATATATATATATATATGTATATATATATATATATATATATATATATATATATATATATATATATATAAATCTTCCCAAAGTCTCAAAGGAGTGAGAGGGCGTTAACCAACAAAAATACACATAAAACAGAATACCCACATGCATTCCAAATTTTCGGTGGCAAGACCTCTGGGAAATGAAAGAACTCTTCTTTTAGCCCGATACACTTTTTCTAGTGTTTCTTCAACTTTGTTAAGCCGTCCAAAAAGTAGGATTTCGGAAAGTCCTCAAAATAGGAATATGTTGGAGATAACCTCCTCGTTCGACTTAAATCGTTTTCCGCCGAGCCATTTTTTTCAAGTGCGTAAATAAAAAAAATTACTTGAAGCCAAATATGTGAATAGGGTGAATGTTGTAGCAACTCGAATTTTAATTCCATAATTTTCGTCGTAGAAACTTCGCAGGTGTGCACCCTTGCATTGTCTTGATGGAAGAGAATTTTTTCTTAGCCAAATGAGGACTTTCTTCCTTGATTTCTTCACTCAAGCGGTGCAACAACGATGCATAATACTCCAACTTTGTCGTTTGTCCTTTTTCCAAGTAATCGATTTACATGATTTTGCCTGCAACCTAAAATACCGTGGCCATCACCTTGCCAGCCGATTTCATCGTCCTCGCCTTCTTTGGAGAATGATCGCCTTTAGGAACCCACAATATTTCCACTGTTCCTTTTTCTCTGGAGTGTTGTAGCGTAGGTGTTAATGTTTTGTTCGTATCATGTGTCGATGCAAAAGCTCGTCAGGAATGCAAAGCAAAAACGCAAACATAGCCTCCGAATCGACCACACGGTTGTGTTTATTCTTCACCGAGAGCAATCGCTGAACTCATCTTGCCGTGATATGGTCGCACTCAATTTTTCGTACAAAATTGAAAACACCTGTGCCTTGTAAATTTTTTGTAGCTTCAACAATTTCGCGGGCAATTTCGATTCGG
This sequence comes from Hetaerina americana, assembly GCF_022747635.1. NCBI lineage: Eukaryota > Metazoa > Arthropoda > Insecta > Odonata > Calopterygidae > Hetaerina > Hetaerina americana. The sequence continues at coordinate 17,284,653 of NW_027287095.1, forward strand.
GAGTTAATTAAAACCAATCGTGAAATTTGTTAATAATTTAGGAGAAAGTCACTTCCGTTGGACGTCTCGAACGATGTTCATCATGTGGGAATGTACGGCCACGTGTCAACTCATTTATCCTATTGTTAAGTGTCGCAAACAAAGACAGGAGTAGAAGTGCCATGAACTTCATTCGACTTGGCTTAGATATCTATCGGGTTTGAGCAATTTTAAATAGAAATGCTTAATCACTGCACGACACTCATTATTTTGCATTTTTATTAATAAGCAAAAGTTCTGTGCTCCAATCGACTATGAAAATGAAATCACATGATGTACATGGATGAAACAAAATAATGTAATTCTAGCTAGACTTACTAAACCCTTTTCCGATACTACGTACGCCGTCTCTTAGATTGTCGAAGTAATTATTGAACGACCACGTATAATCGGTAACACGGGATGCGTCTGCGTTCGACAGAGCGATTTTGAAGGCCCTCGATAGGCTACGTTCATTGGCGGCTTTATTAAGGCAAAAGCGAAGCATGAAGCGCATATTGGTGGGGACTTTATCGACAGTTCAATCTCTCCGAAGTCCACCGTTCCTGGTGATCGCCCGTCCTCCGAGCGGAGGGCGACCGATGATACCTCGGCGTGACCTCTGCAGCATTCCAAACCGCTCCCGATTCCCTTGGTCGCCAGGTTTGCCACCCAGCCGCTCCACGATAAGATTGACGTCCATTCCGATCCAACCAGCCCGGGGCCGGCTTGTCTGGTGTACGCGCGCACGATGGTGTGCGTCCTCGGGCTAATGGGTTTCCTCAGTGTGTGATGTAATTCTGAGCTCCTTTCCTCCGGACCGATCACCGAAATAGCTTCCGGGAGGGATTTTTATCTTTCCAATGGTATTACAGTGTTCGGTGCGAGGATCGGTCGATCGCGGACGCTAAGCGGATGATTCGCAGATGAGATTGGAGGGATTTCAAGGCGTCGGAGTGCCCCCTTGGGGGGGGCGATGTGGGGATTTTAGGCACCCTTCGACCCGCTGCCCCCTGGGGGACACCCCCTCGCTGGTTGCGCAGTCTCGGCGAAATGGGTCCGGGGGGCTCCTCGTGACCCATGAAAAAGACCATTCGAGCGAAACTCCTGAGCCAACGGCCCCGCGGGGTCGGTTATTTCGCCGATTAATGGCATCTGCATGTTTCCCTGTAAGCGGTGGAGTGAGGCATGGGATGCTCGGTCACCGGGGCAGTGATCCCCAACGTGGCATTGTTTTATCGGGGGGCATTTGCATCCCTTTGAGAGCGCCCTGAATGGCAATATTAGGTGGGAAAATTAGAAAATGATTATACCTTCATCTCCTCATCACAAAAATAGAAGAATACCATTGCAGATTAAATGTGATTGGTCGTTGAAGAAAGATATCGAAGATGGTTTTTCAAAATATTCGAGGCGTTGGGGTATGGCGTGATTTGAATATCTGGAGAAACTTAATGTTAGGGGAACGCTCGATTTTATCGTAACATTTAGATTGTAGGGTATATAATCAGTGTAAGAGTGGTTTGATTGGCTTTCTGTGTCCTTTTGCGCAGTCGTGTTCACAAACTGCAATCGAAAAAGGATTTATCAGGTCGGAGTGAAGAGGTGGAGAAAGTTTGTGACTGGTCCATTGCTAAGTGTCGTTTTTACTGTCGCACCGTTGAGTGGGGCTCAGAATCGTAGCTGTGACTCCCAACGCGGCTCCGTCTAAAACGCTACCTTGACCATTTGAGCCAATCTAAGAGCGTGAGGAATTTTTTATTGTGCCTGGAATAAATAGATGGAATAAAATAAATGTGCACTGATTGAATGAACGGTCGAGTTGACATACGACTATGTGACATTTGGTGCGTGGGATTTCAATAATTTTCTCGTAATTTAGAGGAAGGAAAGGATTTGGCACGAATTGGACGAAATAAAGGGAGCTGGAAATCATGTGGGGTTAATAATAAATCATTGCGATTGGTTGTTTTATGCTATTTAGGCTGTAGTGATGGAGGGAAGTTAAGGGCAGTAGCAGTGCTTATACCTTGACTGGTAGACTATCAAAAAAAATCTCCCTTGATTCGGGGACTACTCTCTAACATAATGTTTCTGCTCCGGCAGTCTATCTCCATTGACTTCTTCTTATGGCTTCGCTTACTAAGGCAATGTGGGGGATAAAATGTTTTCGCATTAGAACCGATTGTTTTATACAAACGTGCATGTAGGATTTATTGGTTTAGGTCATGCAAACATGATTCCAATTGCTCCTATTCGAGGAGTTCAGAATTGGCCCTCCTGAAAAAGCTTTTTTGGTGCTCTATCAACCGTTATCACGTCTATTATCAGATATGCATTAAAGCTTGTGCAAACCTAATCATTGACGCGTCAATCCCTCCATCCGAGTAGCGATCGACCGTAGCCCTCATTCCCTCCCTCCCACATCCAGTGCTGGTTTCATCTGCGCCTTCACCGCTCCTGCCAAACTCTCTGAGCTGACCATTTTCCCTTCGACCTTCTCGTTGGGACATCCACTTTTATTTTTCCTTCCGTTGCCTTGCCAACGAGGCGTCTCCAGGTGTGCACCATCCCATTCGATTCCTCTCTTTTGTGCAATGCCCCGAGCGGCGCTCGTCTAGCACACGCGCTCGCGTGTTCAATATTCCGTTTATTCCCTCGTCGGTTTTTACTGCGACCCGCGCACTCGATCCATATAGTCGCATATGCATGCACACGCATATGCAAAATATTCCTTCAATATTGCCTTCGATCGATACCTATCTAGCTGACATATGGAGGGCATGACTCCCGCCCGTTGTATTCGTCGCCGCACGTGCACATACAGACGAATGCTCCCTATTTCCCGAGAGCGCTCTTCGTTAACATTCTGGACAATCGTTCTAATGTTTTCTCCAATCGTGACATATATAGCAATCATTGGTATTCTACTCTTTAGAGATGGATGGTCTCTAAAGACTATCATGCACCTGCTGCGTGTCACGTGATATTCCTCTTGTTTTCCCACGGTCATTTCCTTCTTCGTGCCTTGTCCAATAGGCTCCCCCCCCCTCCCCGCCTGCACGGTCATCCACATCCTGCTCTTTCAATGTTACCACCGCCCAATTATTCTTGTACGTTCTTCAAATTTCGCCCACCAACATTTCTTCCCGGCAACATTTAACAATTGCTCGATAGTCTTTCTCTCGGCCCAACTTATTCCTTAGTTATTTTTCAAAATTCACCTCTCAAAAGTCTTCCAAATGCAATGATCCCCTTTCGTCTAATACCAGGTTTCGGATTTCTACGGCGTTACGCTCTGTATTAAGATTGTAAACAATATTTTATCTGCGCATTAGAGAATGTAAATATGTATAATAGTTTCCCTTTTTCTTGAACATGATTTTTTTTCCTGACATGTTTCTCCTTTTTTCTGCCCTCTAGTAATACGCGCGTATTTTTAGACAAATATTTCTCAAATTCGTGAGTGATTTGCTTACTCAATTTTATTTATTCTGCATCGGAATATCTAGCATCCCTAATTGCATTAATGTAAATGATGAAGTTTTCGCGAATGCGTTTGTGCCATTTGCATTTCGTTGGAAATTGAACCTGAGGAACACGAATAATAGGATAATGCAAACGTACGGTAAGTAATGAAAGTCTCTTTCGGCGATACCAACGCATTACGAATAAAAGTATTGTTCAATTGTGGCGGGCAGCACTACTTTTGCCGTTTTGGGGAGGTGGGGGGGGGGGTGGGAGTCCTCCATTTCACCAAAGGGTGGCTCCGTCCATCCTTTCCCCTCTGCTCCAATGCGCTGCAACCCGGCGACCGGCGCACCATCCACAGTTTGATTTCCGCGAGACTTCCAAGAAGGAAACGAGGGTGTAACCTGCCCACTCAAGCTGGATTTTGAAATGCATTGCCATCGTTAGAACTAGGCCATCAACCCTCCGCCGAGGAAGCAGCGTAGTTTGTCTGCTGAAAATTGAAATTGTTAACGATTCCCTTCTACAGGAATAAAACCCGTGCGGCAGACAAGGCATTCGCAATTACCAACCCTTGTCGCACAAGTTAATGTAACTTCGCGCACGCGGGGCCGCTTGCGTGAAGACCACACCGGGAGGAGAAAACTAAGATGAAGTTGCTTGGCGCTGGGGGGGGGGGGGGGGTTAGCGACGACTGCCCCCCCTCCCCCCGACGGGGAGACAGTCGGTAAGCGCTCCTCGGCGGAAATAATGATCGCGTGCGTGCCACGGCGGACCGTCGTCGTCACGGAATTGGAGTGACACACGAGTCACGAACTCGTGTTGATAAAGTTGAAACAGTTCGCTTATTGGAGCGGAGAAGGGGGAGGGGGAATGGGGGAAGCAACGGCGTTGCGGGAAAGGATTATTTCTGTGCAATTGTAAGGAGTCCTTTTTTGCATTTAAAAAATAGCGCTGTACTTTTAATGCAAAATAATTCATGAACTAATGATATTAATTACTTTGCTGACCAATTGGGTTTCCTCGCCCTGGTAAGGAATTAATAAATCATTCGCATGATCACAATAGTTAAATTTCTAAAGAGTCTCGACATTTTTTTTAGTAATTCACCGGTTAAGGTAGGTTTTGGATGGACACTACTACCAAATAAATAATTTGTGACTCCTAACAAAAGACAATACAGTAACCTAATCTATATCGTGTCCCTCTTCATCTCCGAGTACTTTCTTCCTCCTTTCATCCCGTCCAACATCCCTATCCTGTTTCTCACCTTTCATCGTTTGCCTAACATTCTCCCCTCTATTACAGTCTTCAACATCCCACTGCCAATTAATATATGTACTTTGCATCCATTTTTCCTGCCCCCTTATGATTTCTCCCAACAATCCTCTCTCCACCAGTATGCCTAGCGCTACCTCATTTGTTTTCCTTTCTGACCAATTCACCTTCTCCATCCTTCTCCACACACACACACACATTTCAAAAGCCTCCAAAGTGCGTCTCTCCTCCTACTTCAGTGACCATGTTTCTGCGCCATACAAAACCAATCTCCACACCAAACTTTTGGCGAACCCTTTTTTCACATCCTCACTCAACGTGCCTTTAATCAATTCTATCCTGCTGGTGAATGATTTTTTGCCCGACGTAGTTCTTCACTTTATGCCCCTACTACTTTGGCCATTTTGGTCGAAAATACTTCCTAGATATGTGGATTTTACCACCTGCCCTAGTTAATGAACTTCTCTTTTAATATTTAACTTTGTCGGTCCCTCTCTAAAACCGCATAGCCTTTGTTATTCTTACATTTATTCTCATCCCAAACTTAACGCACTGAATTTCTAATCTTCGACCACCATGCCTAGTACTTCCTCATTAATTTTCCTTTTGTTCTATTTCACCTTCTTCATCCTTCTCCGAACCCACATTTCAAAAGCCTCCTATCTACGTCTATCCTCCTACTTCAGTGACCACTTTTCCGTGCCGTATATAGCTACGCTCCATATCAAAGTTTTGACCAGCTTTCTCTTTACATCCTTACTCAATGTCCCTGCCATCAAATCCCTCCTCCTTGTGAAAGCCTCTTTGCCTAGCGCAATTCTTCTCCTTACGTCCTTACTACTTTGACCGTGTTGGTCCAAAACACTTCCGAGATACGTAAACTGTTCTACCTGTTCTAGTTTTTGCCCTCCCATTTTAATGTTTAGCTTAGCCTATTTGTTTCTGGAAAATGGACATCTTTTTAAAAATTAATTTACCTACGGGAAATGAGAATTACTAAGCCAAAGATGCTTCACCTTGTTCTACAGCTGGATAACAAAAGCGAAGGAGTTGGTCTTGAAGGCGTAGATTATCGTATTAATGCTAACGCCGACTGCATAGAACTTTGCCCGACATTAGTGAACGCGCTTGCAAAAAAGTGAGGGAATGGGTGGGTGCAGAGGCTGGCGCACTGGCTTCCCACGCCTGGATTCAATTTCCGGAATATTCCAGAGATATGGGTGCCATCTGGAGGAAGTTTCAAGTGAAGTAAGTGTATGCCACCCGTCGGATGGGACGCCACGTGTATTGCGCACCTTTTTGGCGCCTATCGTTAATAGAGCAAACTGATGCCGACCCTAGGTTTCTCTCTACCCTTCCCTCTTTCCCTGAAAACCCTACCCTCACCAGAAAAGACGCCTTCCCCTTGAAGCACATAATACTTCAAACCATGTCGGTGGCCTACCATAATAACTAATTCCAACTGTAAAGTTGCCCGCGTGTTTCTAACGAGTGGTATCAAATTTCTCCATGTTCTGTGAGTATTGGTCTGAATAATGTTTAAATTTTAAGTTGCCATTTTAAAATCCGTCCATAATACAAATAATTATCAGGATAAATAGAATGGTTTATTGGCCTTCGGCGTCACCTACGCTGGGGACATTAGACATTTTGCGCTTCAGGACTAAGAAAAAATTAAGTACGTTGCATATAAGACGAAAGCAGGAGGATGTTAATGGGTACATATCTTAAATCGAAAATACACCAAAAAAACTTGGTAAAAATACCAAATTACACGACTTAAAACGAACTCATAAACAAGGCTCTCAAGGAAACTTGAGGTAAAAGTACACACATCAACACTCATATTCAAACACTATTTGTGCCTTTTCAACAATAATTCCAAGTTAGGTCTGGTTAGTAAAAATTAGATATAGGTGCATTTGGAAAGATGGCAGTTTTCGAGACCATTCGCTATCACTGCATCAGGCAGACTTTCGAATCTCCGCTTTCAGATTCGTCCCTGATAGCGTCGCCGTTGTCAGCTCCGACGAGTTCTTCCTGACACACGAGAATCGAGACAGGTGCATTGTCGGGACGGTGGATGTGTCTTTGGACGTTCTTGTGAAGAGCGGGTGATTTCCGTCACCTCCGCAGGAAATTAGCGATAAGCGCAGGAGAGCTCTGCGACGAGGAGAGTTGGAGGGGGGGGGGGGGGTACGCTCCGTCACCTGCGGGGGTGGAGGGGGTGGGTGGAAGGAGAGGGAAATGTGTTGGGAGTCCTCGGAGGTCGGGCGAGCTCTAATACGATTAATTGAGATTTGGGCATGGAGGAGAGGCCTTAATATAATGGAGGATTTTTGTGTCCAAATACTCATAATGGAATGATGGACTAAGCAGAGATTAGTGAATTTCGATGGTATCGGGCTCAACCTTGCCTAGCCGTTCATCTTGAGGAATGAGACAAACTTTGTAAATTCACAAAACTTAATTGATTCGGTACCACCGGTTTCATCACATAAGTGACATCTTCAGATGCCTGAAGATGTCACCTGTGTGATGAAACCGGTACTACCGTATTAATAAATTTTAGTGAATTTAAAAAGTTTGTATTATTCCCCATAGATTAGTGAAGACTATAATACGGCTTGTAGCGCTGCCAGGATCCGTAATTTGGTATTCGAAGCAAGAGAATAAGCATATCAATGCAACAATTTCAGAGCGTAAAAATCATTCGCCTTGACTGGGACTCGAACCCAGATCCCTCAATATCCGGTCGAGTGCTTTAGCCACTTAAGCTACCGAGGCGTCCTCTTAAACTCTGAAATTTTTATATAAAATAAGCATATATTGCACACTTATGGGATATGAAAATGGAGAATAGTTGAGAAAATATTGGACAGAGGGCGAGATAAAGGGATAAAAATGTTGAATATGGTGGAAGTGGAGAGGAAGTTGACGAGTGAAATCTGAAGGCAGAAAAAGTGGGCGGAGGAAATACTGATTGGTGGGATGTATGCATTTTAGGGTGTTGGTGAGGTCGTGCGTGGAGAGTGGAGGGGGAGAGTGTTAGGAGGGCGGGGTGGAGGAAGGAGGCCTTGTGGCCTGCAGGTGCGAAGTGTGAATAAATAAGGAAGGATTTGCATAATAGAGAGCAATAAAGAGGAACTCCGCGTGAAACGGAATGGCACTCAGGGATCGTCCGGAGCTTTGCATTAACGGATAACCAATAATGGGGATGATGGACAGTTTCATCTCATGCCATTCGTAATTTTCCGTCGCCACTGTACGGATGCCACTGCAGTGCCCCTAATTTCTCCATTAATTTTGAAAAACCCTGAATCCATGGGAACACGAGTTCTCAAACTGTTCATTGGTGAATTTTTAATCTTGAATCTAGTACTTCACGGAGTTAGCTCAGGAAGCGTTTGTAGGTATGCATGAGCGTAAAATAGGGCGGGAGTCTTTGCCTTAGCTGAAAATGTCCGGCAAAAAAATATTCTTAAAAGTTATCGTTAATTTGTAGGTCACTCGGTTGCCCAATTGTGGTTTCCCCCCGTGCGAGCGTTTCCAACTGGAAAGCACTCGACTCCGTTTCGCCCTGGCGAGGATCCAGGTTAGGGCATGCGGAATGTAAAAATTGCAAGTCATTTGCGTTATCGAAGGAGAATCTTTCGAAAATGGCAGAATGGAGATGGGGAATATTTTTCGGAGTCTTTAGGTGTCTGGTATGTTGGCTAATGCGGTTAAAATGTCGTCTAACGTGATCATTCAATCTTTGGATGGCTCCCAGACGAACAGCCATATATTTGAGAGCTGTCTCGCCTTATTTTGGGGAAGGCGTCCAATGATTTATTTTCTCCTTTTGCTTATTTATCATTTAGGTACTTAAGTTTGGCCTTACTTACTTTACGGTTTCTGAAATTGTTTGAGTTGGCCGCTTTGCTACTGCCTTTGTCTGTCATGGCTCAAAGTTCGTAAGAATTGCTGATGCCTTGATTCCATTAAAAAATGACCTTAAGAATATAAGACCGAAACGACTAGCTGTGAAAGAAATTGGTTCAATATACGAGGGTCATTCGGAAAGTAGTACCCGTTCGTGCCGCATGAAGTGCTGACGACGCGAGTAGCCGCTGGACGAGGTCAGATAGCTTCAGTGGCTTGTCTGCCTTCTCTGAGCCAAGTTGCGTGACGCTAGCATTGCCTGTGTTGTTTCTGTGATTGTTTACAATGTTTAAAAAAATTGAGAACGCCGCCAGTTGTGAAGTGAGGGCAGTGATTAAATTCCTCAATGCAAGAAACGTTCGCCCATGTGATATTCATCGCCAATTAGAGGAGGTGTATGGAGACAATGTAATGGACGAGTCGTCTCTTCGGCGGTGGTGTCGCAACTTCAACATGGGGAGGGGGAACACACACGACGATGAGCGTTCGGGGAGACCGTCTGTCATTACAGACCAACTGGTGAGCTCAGTTGACGAATTCGTGAGGAACGATCGGCGCGTCACAATTGATGACATCTATGAGCATTTTCCCAATGTTTCTCGAACAATTGTTCATGAAATTGTTAAACACCATCTGCATTATGCAAAAATTTGTGCAAGATGGGTCCCTCGCGTATCTCAATGAGCTGGCGGCGAAGGACTATGCAGCAGGAATACAGAAACTTGTCACACGTTATGACAAATGCCTTAATTTGCTTGGAGATTATGTTGAGAAGTAGTTTAAAGTATCCTCTTTCAAATAAAATTTTTTATGTTTGTTAATATTTACTTTTGTGTCTTTATTTCACGAACGGGTACTACTTTCCGGATGACCCTCGTATGTACAGCCATTTCAGCAAACCTTCGAGCTTATTGGTTCGTCGTCGGTACAGCTAGCATATAGCGAACGGTCGTTGGTAATTATTTTCCAGCAAGACTGATGAAATTTATCGATTTTAGGAAAGATTAGATTGGTGAAAATTAGTAATTGTGTCGGCATAATCGTGTGTAAGGTATGTTATTTATTGAGTTTAAACAATTATAAGTTAGTCGAACTGGTTGTTTTCAGGTTATGTTGCTAATAGCAGCATAACGGCGCGATTATGAGCGGCTCCAGTGGAGCGACGCGGCCTCCAACTCCGCGTGCCCAGATACGGCCCGGAGATATTTGGCCGTTAGATTTACGGCATGAACTTCATTGCCTTTGTGGCCGTGGTATGCTGATTGCGGGGGTTATGCGGCCTTAAGCCCTGAACCGAGACAAAGGCCAAACTTGCCTGCCCCTGCCCCACGGATCCCCCGTGGAATAATTACGGCGCCGCTCTTTGATGAAGTAACGCCCCTGAATGTTTGCCTCCGCGTGGAATCTACCACCTTTTAATGGTAACTTGCTACTTCGGAAATTATGTCGTTGTTAAACGACCCCGTGACAATTGTTCGGTGGTTATTGGAGTTCGATTTCCGTCGACCTCATTCTCTATTGGCACTCGTGATTTGGCGCTTCGGCGGCCGAGGTCACATCGCCCCGTCAACACTTTCTTTAAGCTAACATTTATTTTCGACACGAAAAATCCATTTTGGAAGCGGAAATCGAATCCACGGCGTTCTACGAGTAAGCAGACCGTTGAAATAGTGACTGCCAGCAGAAACACCCGCGATGTACTAGCCAGTTAAGGGCGTGCGCCCCTCCGGCGGCCGGTGGGGCGCGGAGCATATTTTCAATATCTTAACGGCCATACGTACATCTGTCACTCATTCACGTGCGGGCTACTTCCCCCCACGCTCCCAGCCTCGCGGCATCCGCTTTCGTGTCTCCCGGGAGATTCTGTGCAATCGCGAAATGATCCAAGGTCATCTCGAAGAATGTGCTGCTGCTGTCGCCTTTTGCTTGCGACTCTGGGAAACGTACTCCTCCTGGCTATATTGGGACAATGTTTTTGGCATAATGGCAATTGTTATTTTCCAGCTTTATTCGTAGGCAAACAAACATATATTTATCATTATATAGGAAAAATGAAATTAAATAATTATAAGGATTAGAAAATATGTTAATAACATTATACATTTATGGCGGAAGGATAAATGGTTTATCCCTAATGTAAATCCAAGATAAATGGAATTGATTTCAATATTTTATACTTTTTCGTTGTTTTAAAACTTTTTAGCATGTGCAATTTCGATTAAACAGTGTGATGTGATTTAGATACGAGCACGAGTTTCCCAAGATTCCACGTACCTATCTTTGAGATCTTTGATTTTGCAAAATTTTGTCGCACGTAGACGTGAATATAGATTTTAATTTTTTCACCAACCTACCTCGAGCAAAATAAGATTCATTTTACACAGAAAAAAATTGTGAAAAGTGGACATGTGGCTCAAAATATTTCCTAGCCCATTGGTCCCTGAGAAATTTAATAGTGTACGCAAAAGTTGTGCGTCAGCGTTTTATCGGGCATTTAAAAAATATACTGAATCAAAACATTATATTAAGCTAATCTCAAAAAACAAAGCTAGCGCCTCTATCGCTCGTAGTAAGGACTCACTTCCGGCTGTTAGGACGGAATGGGATTGATTTTTCACATCAGCAGAAAAAAAACGAATGCATTAAAAATTTCGTGCTGCCCATCTTTTTTAAAGTCATGGTAACCTCTCAAGGGCACACACACATACACACACTCACAAATGCACACGGCAGGGCCGGCATAAGCGGGGAAATGGCCAGAACGTGTTCTTCTGGGCGTGCGTCAGCGTTGAAATCCCGAGGGAGACGACTTTTTCTTCCGCCTGGAGCAATGCTCAAAGCCTCTCCGCTTCGTGTGCGGAATGCAATGAAGGGGGCAGGATGCGGCGACGCCTCCTCCCACTTTCTGACCCCTTTAACCCCTTTAACCCTTCCCCCATGGCTCCTTAATGAAGCAAGGGCGCAGCTCGAATTCCTCCTCCTCCAGGTGTCACGCGCGCGGGAGGTGGCGACGCCCCTTAACTGGCGTTTAACGTGCGCACCCTCCGCCGCCTATCACCCGAAAAGTTTTCCCGAGATTTAAGAAAGGTGAGGCTTTTTGGGGTGGGCGCGGATATCTAAGCGGCGGCCACCGCGACACGTCGTCGTCGCCTCGCTTCGGCGGCTTCCCCTACCACCCTTCCCCCAAATGGGCGTGGGGCGACGCCGACGGCACCGGGAAGCTTTCGTTCGGGGCCGAAAGAGTTCGGGGATCGGGAGGATCTATTGGGAGGTCGTGCCCGAGTGCATCCTGGGAATTATGTCGCGTGGACTGGCGATGAATCTTGCAATTCCCCCGAATCGAGGGCTCATTTATGACGGGCACGTAATGACTGATTTTAAAGTTTAAAACCCGGCGTCGAATCATTTTCTCCCACCACTCAGCATTGCTTAACCTTTTAGCCATCATCAGTTTTGTAAAAAAAACAGCGGACCAATGATATGTTTGAGTTGAAAACAAGTTGAGAAGTTTTAGAAAAGGATATAAAACTATTCACGTCGAGAAAGGTATTTCTTTGTCGGAATTGAGATCAGTCATGTAATAGTGGGTGTAAGGGAATGGGAAAAGTTGTTCCCGAAATTGACCCGAGGGAGGGTCCCGCTGAATGAATACACCGATATGGAACTTGCTCGATAGCGTGTGAACTACTACGCAGTTTGACGCATTCCTCACTCCTAGCACGAGTCGTAGAATTGGAAATTGAAAGTTTCGAAACTTTGAATGACTTCTAAGCTCCACAACATACGACACTGGCAAAGGATTTTCAACATGAAAGCAGCTGTATCGTAATGTAATAATTTCAAAGTGTGAAAGTCATTCACCTTGACCGGGATTGGAACCTGGATACCTCGATGCCAGACCTAGTGTTTTTGCCAGTTAAGCTTACGCTACAGCTATGCTAGATTTTTACCCTTTAGATTGTTGCATTGTGTAATTTATATTAGCGGATGAATCTGATAAAAGTTACTGTCGCGGCATCTCCCGCAGTTTCTTTGAATCTGTGAGAAAAGATTAACATGCTAGTGTTTAAAAATGTTTGCCTCAACCTTGTGGATTGTATCGCAATGCCCACGACTGTCAATGCCTGGGAAATTGTCTCGCATGCACAGTATTTCGTACTTTGTTCCATGAAACTAAAAAAATATTGCAGAGTAAGAGGACGCCTCTATAGTTTAACTGGATCGGTCTGAAATCGAGGGAACCGGGTTCAAATCCCAGACAAGGCGAATGATTTTTACAATTTGAAACTATTGCATGGTAATTTGCGTTAGCGGATGGTTACGTTAAAAAATTATAGTGGTTTAATTTGATATATGCCATGGAAAGTATACAAAACAATGGTCATGTTGTTTTAGTTAGTGAAACTCCGTCAAAATTTAATTTTATGAATAGGTACTTGTGAATTAAAAGGGAATAGATGGCACAAAGGTGAGCGAGCGTGAGCCGCCGTTTAAATAACCCAGCATAAGTACATATTGGTGCTTGAACGAATAAAGTTACAATAATTCCGTTTAATGCCCGCAAAACAGTGCCGGGCCTTGATATTTCCCCCCTCCCACTTATTTCACCTAAATGCCGTCCCCGTCTCGAGCAATTAAGTGGAGAACATTGAATAAATGGTGACGATAGGGAGTTTAACATTAGTAGATGTAGTTTATGCATTCGGAAGGGTTTATTCACTAAAGAGACCATTAGGCGATAGTAATACGCAGTGTCGAGTGCTCAATAACTCCCTTTCAACGGGAAAACCATCTCGAATGTTTTTTTTCCTCTTCATCGATTCGTCAAACGCAAACACCTCTGATGTGTCATAATACCAATCACCGATAGCGTTGTTTTTCGCGTCTAATTCGCAATGACGCCTCGATTGCGAAAGGTGGCACGTGCTACTCTACGGGTGAAGTGACCGATAAATCGAATCAGAAACTATGTGTCACGCTCAATTCTGTATATCATCTACGGTGACACGCTTATCGCTCCATTTCCAGCATGCTGTGTCAAAAAAGTTAAATTTTATTGCTTGATCATTTTGCATTTGCTCTTAAGAAGTTGGATTGGCATCCAAATCAACGGGGTTTTCCCTCTAGGGTACATATAAATTGAAACATGCTTTCTGAAATACTGTATAGTCGTACATCATTAAGTTTTTTTGATGCTGGTATGGTGGTCTAGTGAATGAGGCGATCGGTTTTTGAACGGAAGGTCTCGGGTTTAAATCCTGGCGCGCCAAGGTGTGTGTCCTTTTTAGAGCATCGGGTCTTCCGGAGACACCATAGGCGGCAACCGGTAGAAAGGATTCAGCTCCCTCATTGACGTCTGGGAATCTTCAAGGGGTCTTTGCGCCATCCATTGCTCATGAAAAATTACGCAGGAGACTGCTGAGGAACTTCCGGAACTGGGATACCACGGGGGTAACTTTTCCGATGGAGTCTTCCAGAGGTGGGAGACGACCATTACTGCGGGCCTTATTGTTGGTGCATGAATGCCGTTTGCCTTTGGAGGGCTTATTACAAGGCGTGCTTTAATCTTTCCTATCAAAACAACCTTTTCCGGTTGGTTCGTGTTTGGGTTTTGGCATTAGAGTGATGGTCCACAGAGTTGCCTAAAAATCTTCGGCGCCGCTCAACGTTTTCCCATTCACCGCTCGCGGCAAGACTCGTCTTCCGGAATCTCACCCCTGGTCCACAAACACACCCTGGTGTGAAACCATGAATAGTCGTCAGAGCTCAGCGTACTCCTTGCCAACTTATCCCTAACCATTACCACTCACAAAACCCGGAAGGTACCGTTCCGTTTGCCCAACTGTCTTTCCGCGATCCGGGGATCATTTATCCCCTGCCGTTTGCCTTTAATTCCCTCATCTCTTTGCTCCTGAAATACGTAGATATGTTCCCATCCATTTCACCATTCACTTTCTCCATCAGTAGACTACTCTGAAGTGCGATTTACAATATAAATATGTAGTGCATGGTCATAAAATATATTTTATTCGCCTTTGATTCCTATTGCTAGTTCGCCCATGCGAAATTATTTCTGTGGGACGTTTTAGCGCCATATTCCATGTTTAGAGGGATCGTCTCTTATTTTTTTTTAATACTAAGATCTATATAGTGAACGTAATTTTGATGAGAAATCTCGTGGAAGAAGGGAAGTCAGTCAAGGGAATAGTTTTCGGGTCAATTCATTATTATCTATGAGGGCTAAATTAGCCCAGAAAATTTCGTCCGATCAGTGTTAAATCCCAACTAAAAAAAAGGGTATGGCAGACGTTTGTGAGGACTATAGATTAATTTGTTTAATTTTACATACAGTCAAAATAATTCTCAGGATCATCAGTAAAAGGATGGAGAGCAGGGTAAATGATTACTTAGGGGATGATCAGTTTGGGTTTACGAAGGGGAGAGTTACGCGTGATGCCATTGCAGTAATGAGATTATTAATCGAGAGGAATATAGAACACAACCAGGAGGCATTTGCCTGTTTAGTAGATTTCGAAAAAGCGTTTCATAGAGTAAATAGGGAAAAGCTAATGAGTATATTGAAGAAAATAGGAATAGATTGTAGGAACAGGAGGCTAATCCGCAACCTGTATATGTCTCAGACTGCTCAGGTGCGAGTGGGGAACGGAGTGTCGGGATGGGCAGTGTCAGGAAGAGAGATTAGACGGGGATGTCCATTTTAATATGTTATTTTCAATTTATACGTATATGGAGGTAATGGTAAAGGGGGCATGGGAAGGGTTGTAGGTTGCAACAAAATCGGTGAAGAATTCATGAAATCAGATTTAGTCAGCCAAGGGTTTGACAAGCATTGCTGAGTGGATTATAAAATAAGTGCGATGGGTATGAGATATGAATCAAAGTAAACGAAACAGAGGCTATGAGGTGAATACTTAAGATGGCGGCCAACCCAGCAGCATCTAATTGTGATGGCTGTAAAAAGGTTTCTATAAATCCAATACCACAAGCCTT